>NC_090921.1:1497257358-1497560389 GCF_040938575.1 Ambystoma mexicanum
GGTTTCACTCAGGGCCTAGATAACAAGGCTTTCAGAATTTCTGTAATACTGCATTCTTCCACAGCTCAATGCCCACCACGACTTCAGACCTTAACCTTGCAGGTCTTTACTAAGCCTAATTACACTGCATTGTACGTCTCCCCATAGGGCAGACTGGACAGAAGTCTGCCTACAACCCATAACCGATCACTGTATCACCATTGAGTGCTCCTCAACTCGAGACACCCAACTCTAGCCGAAAACCCAGCTACCTCAGCAAGACCATTGCCACCATATGGCAGCTTTGGGCAACCAAATGGACCTTGGATCAAGCAAGGGTCTCCAAAACGAAACAATACGAAAAAGGAAATTCGGGGGCACTGCATTCTTATGTCTAACTGCTTATCTATGGAACACAACACTGAAGTAAATTAGAACAGAAGATCACCTCAACTTCAGAAAACAACTGTAAACATGGCTATTAAACTCCCAATAACCAGCACAACATGGACACTGCCAGAGATGCCAATGGGGACAGAATGAAAGCCACCAACTCCCTGCTTACATCTCCTCACCATCATACCCCACACAATCCTTTGAATGAGTACAATTCCCACTGTAACACACAACCCACACATCCATCACAAAATTAACTGCCGCAAACAAACACCCACTCACTGGACACTGCCCACCCGGACACAATAATAGCCCCAGGGCGCACAATCCAAACACACCTAGAAACCAGACCTGCACGAGACGCCAGTTCCTCCTGGTTATACAAGCACCACCAGAAAAACACCTCTATCCTACTCCCTATTCCCTCGCTAACCGTCCCAACCCACTTTCTTACAGAACCACGGGAGCGCCGGGAGACTTGCCAGTGGTAATGTGCGCAGTACAAGACAACTCAACATAACGAAAGCCACAAGATTTGGTCTTTGGCCATATTATTGCTTGGCCTTCTTCCTGCCATGCCAGGTGAGGAAATCCCATATAAGGTCTTGCACTTGGCCGGAAAAGCTCCAGATTTCGCAAACTAGTGAAAACTTTGGGTGTGGCTCGGGAAGGGGGTGGGTCTGTCTGGTCCCACTCCACATCTGTGGGGCCTGAAAGTCTGGGTCAGGCTGTGGGACACGAGTGAAACCAACAGTGGTCCCCGATTGGATCACTGCTGGCTGATTGAATGGTGTAGTTCTTTATGGTTGGTGGGCTTGGACTCCCGCCCAGCCAGGATTTTGGATAACAGGATTTCTGCAGCCATTTCTGGAGATCATCGTTACAGCCAAGAATCCTGTGTAGAAGAACAGGTGACTGAAGAACCAGAGAAGACTCTTGAAGATGCCCAGCATCCCTTCCATCCTCTAGTGTCCTAGAATGGCTGTGCCGTGAGACTGTCACGAGTCCTTTGGTCATATTGGAGTTTGGCCTTCTTCCTTCCTTCTGAGCTCAGTAAAGTCCTTTATAAGGTCATGCAATTGCCTGAGAAAGCTGATTTCTCGGGCTAGTGAGACTTTGGGTGTGTGACCCAGGAATGGGGCTGTGACTGTCTATTGTCAGACCACATCACTGATGCCAGAAATTCTGGTACTGGGGGTGTGTATGTGAAACCAGTAGTTGCCACTGATTGGACAACAACTGGCTCTTTGCATAGGACAGATCCTTATCATTGGTGGGTTTGGACTTGCTTCAAGCTCGGATTTTGGATAAGAGGAGGACTTCTGCAGCTATTATTCAGATCAAGGTGTTCAGCCAAGAATCCCTCGAAGATGACCAGACCATTGATGAACTAGAGACAGTTCCTGAAGTTGGCCCACTTCCTCTCCACTATCCGTACTGGCTAAGCTCTGCTCATCTGTCTGATCTCCGAAGACCCTTGTCAATGTCAGCCCAGAACTGTCACTGTACTGCTTTTGGACCCAGAACATAGGTGGTCGCCAGCTCTGTTTGAGCCCCTCCATTCGTGTTCTACTGGATTGATCACCCTGAAGATGGTTTCCCTGGTTGCCATTGTGGGATGTATTGACCCACTGTTGCACTGCTATGCTGCATCACTCTGTTATGATGGTGCCAGAAACAGCAAAATGGCCACAAAACCCTTGTGCACGCCAAAGCCCCTGAAAATTGCACTCTTTCCATGCACAAAAAGATGGCTGACTAATCTGCCACGCATATTGGCAGTGGTGGAACAGAGCTCTCACTACTGAAATGTGTCACTGGACTCCACCACAATTGAAAGTGGCGTGCAGAAGGAAAAAGCAGTGTTTTGATAAAGGAAATTCCAAATCTTGCTTTAAATGACTTTTTCTTTGCTACTGAAACTTCAGAATGCCAGCACAAAACACCTTTCAAAAATTCAAAATTCTTGCTGGGTGCTACAATTCACTTAGTTTAAGGAATCATTGTGAACTTACGAGGTCCTGAAAAGCTGGGAGCATAAAGAGATTTCCACAGCAAAAGCGGCCTGCCTGTGGATCTGTCAAAAATCTCTGTGCAGCAGAGGGCTGCTGTGATGACAGCTGTCCGGGGCCTGCCTGATTAAACTTTAACATGTATAAACTGAAAGTCAAATGTTTTCAAACTAAGAGGCCTGTTACTGATAAAAACCCATATTGTAATTGTTTGATCTCATGGTTTAAAATCTTGAATGAGAATTCTAGCTGTATTTGATATAACACGTTTGTTTTGTGCTAAGGAAAAGGCCACAGAATTTAACAATTAATTGAAACCTGGCTGAAGCTGCAGAACTTGAATAACAGGTTTTCTCACAGAAGGAAGGGCTCCCCCCACCCCCATCAGGAAATCACACATAGGTGTTAATTACAGGGTAGGAAAGAACCTGGTCTACAGAGGCAAAAGGAACAATGACAAGCTGCAGAGCAGGAAATTCAAAGTGTGAGGACAGTCGTAAATGGCCTCTGCAAGGAACAAACTTGGGGGATGGCTCCTGGGCGAGACCAAACAACCATTTGTTGCTTAACAAGGACAAAGAACACATTTTAAAAAGACTGATAACTTTCTATTTAAAATTGTGAAAAATATAAAAATAACAGAGTGTTAATGTAATTTCTGGCTGCACGGATGAAGAAGCGCCAGAACTATGTGGCATGTTCTGGACAGCAATGGCAAGAAATGTGATTTTACGCAAAATGTATTTCCGCTAGAATTGTGAAACTTTATACACTTATTCCCATTTTAAACATGCACACTTGTAGAAATTTGCTTAAAAATTGGACATTGTGTTCCTAGTGAGAAGGGCAAAATTCTGTGAAAGGCGGAGACACGATCCCACAGCTACAGGGTTTTGAGGAGTAGCTGCTATGTAAAATATGTAATCTGTATGTGATTTTTATAGAGGTTGCACATGCGGAAATATGTATTTTGCCAAAAGTAGATTTTGTGTTCCAGGGACTACGGGTGGATTCTCAGCCTCATAAAATCACACCATAAAGATGACACTCTGTTTCTACTATCAAGGCAGAGAGTAGACTCTCACCCAATCACCGTTCAAAGGGGCAAGCTTAGGCTAAACCGGCCCACACACCATCTTTACGATGTCATTTCATAGCATACATAGAGACAGCTCACCACTCATAAGGATAGACAGATTCACTCACTATCCTGATGCTGGCAGAGCACCCTGCTGCTGAACTCTACATCTTCCTTGCTCCAGACTCCAGAAGCTTGGCAAAGCAAAAAGACCCATTGCAGAGCTGAACCATTCTCAGCTAGGCCTCAAATTCCAGAACATAACCCCACAAGCCTAAGGGGAAGCAATATAATACAGCCGGGCTGTGCTGTTACTGCTTGCCTACTGAAGTGAAAATAAATATCCTCAGAACCAAGAAGGGCAGATCCGATCCAGTCATGTGTCGTGCTGTGACCAGAGCGCCTTGCTGACCCTGCCCAGTATTATGTGCCCAGCCGACTGTCCTAAACCATATCCAATTCCCTGACCAGAATTGACGGTTCCATTTAAAAACATATCCAGTGAGTATAAATGGTAAGAATTGTGTCACTACCATATGTACTTTGCATAGTCTTAGTCCTATCTTAGACCCATCCTATCTTGTATTCAAAACCTGTATTGTTAGGAGTATCTTTGCATTGTCTGAAACCTCTCTCCAATCCATTCCATCTTCCTCCATAACCAGTATTGTTAAAACTACCTTTGCGCTGATCCTTTTCTCATCTGAAGAAGGCGAGTTTCCTTAGCAGGCAGTCACCCTGATCATGTGACTGTGTTCCTGTGTGGTATTCGTTTTGTTCATAGTCATCCTCTAGTGTAAGCAACCCATTTGTCATTTTAAAAGTGCATTCCTGTTTTCCATTCTTGCGCCTATCTTGAAAAACGACCTCTACTAAAACGTCTAACTCCCTCAAATTTCACCTTCTGCTTGTAGCTAACATCCATATCTATCCATCGCACCTAAAGCCGCATTCCAAATCCATGCAATTCTCCCATTATATATTGCGCAGTGAAAAGTTTGCCACAAATTAAGTAGTGAGCATTTTACACGTGTAAAACAGCTTTTAATTGCTTCTGGCTTGAATTTTAAGATTTCAAATGTTTTCTTTGGATTAACTCATTGCTTGTGTTTGTGTGCAACTATCCAAAGCGGCTCCCATAATAATTTATAACAAATTCAGTGATTTTGACCCTATTTGGTGTTTTTGCCCAGTTCATTCTAAGGATCACTTCAAAAGCCATTCTGACAGCTTGACAGTCAATTCTGTTTTTCTCTTGGGTTAGAAAGGGGGAAAGTGGGATTGATATTCTGTTTGAATTCTGACATTCCTGAATACCTGCGCTCTCCTCCTATATCTTTACATTACCTATTGGGGGTTGAGGAGTGTGCAGGGGGAACCTATAACCACAGTGCTATCTGATCTGAACCTTCACAAAAGTAGTATTTTCTGTGCTGATTTGTTTTGCTCACTACTTACTCCTTGTGTATTAAAGAGATTATTCAGTGTTACATCACCCCATGAGTGATTGTTGTGTACCTCTTAAGACATATTGTGATTCATTTTTAAATACATAAATAAATATTTACCTTTGCAAACCAGCCTGATTCCTGGTTCAGTGTGAACGGGGGGGTTCCAGGAGAAGGGTGTGATATGAGTGGTATATCGTCCAGAATAAAGAACTTTTAGACAAAAATAAATAAGGATTTCAGTTGTGCACTACATGCTAGGCGTTGACTTGGACGTGTGTTGGATTGAAATCACTTTCTGTAAAAACATCCCTATCTGGTTGTCTCTAAAGAGAAGATGAATGAGAGTGAAACGGTCTATACTACCAAAAGTGGTCTTGGATTTTCATCTCTCAAAAGATACATCTTCCTGTGTTTTTTCCTCCACCTCATCCTACTAAGGCAAAGGAACGGCTAGACCCGGCTAGCTACGTCTCTCGGATGGGAGAGGCTAGGAAAGATTACCAGATTGTCATTGGTTACGCTGGGCTCATGCTTGCGGAGCTGTGACTAAACCAACCCCATAAAGGTGGATCATTCTCTGCATTCCTGAATGCCATGATCGGTCTTGGAATGATGCGCTTGAGGATCTCAGAGCCCATTCTACCAGAGGAGTGGCTGCCTCTGCTGCCAAGTAGAGGGAGTCCATGCCCTGAGCATCTGCCAGGTGGCAACGTGGGCTTCGCTGCAAGTTTGCTAAAGATTAATGCCTGGATACCTATTCAGGCCAGGACGTCACTTTGGTAGGGCGGTCCTCCAGCATTTTCTGCTCCCTGTGCTGTCCTTGCTCTCCTCCCTCCTCCAGATGTCCGTACTGCTTTGGGAGTCCGGACTCCCAAAGAGATGAGAAATTCGTGGGAGGAAGTAATCCATTTGAAAAACAATTTCTCAAGCATCGGATCTTCCATAGATTTACATGCTGTGACTAGTCCCCCTCATTAGGCTGGGAATCCTCGGTAACATAGAGCAGTTTAAACTTAAACTGAATTTCATTCACTTTTGTGCTCTAGTATGGTCACTTTTGGGTCATACTGCCCACAGCCAATTTGAAAGGTTCCCTTGGCTCAGGGAGACCCAGATGTTATAGTGTTCCTTTGGCAGAAACACCAAAAACTGGAACATGGACACGAGAGGTTTGAGGAAACAATGGATAAAGTGTCATCCTTTGTTGATTTCATACACATTCCCTATCCAACAAGACTGTAGATCGGTTTTGTAAACCCATAGGGCCTACTCATCCCAAGCGCACTCCATCACCCACTCCTTACCCTACCATCCTGTCCAGAGATGCCTCTCAGCATGGACACATCACCAGGACGACCCTAATAGGATCCTGACGATAATTACAAAACCAATATGACCCTGATATAAGGATTATCGACCCAACTGATGCCAGGGCAGTCGAGAGTGGTCATACCTCACCCATATCTGACCAGCTATTATAATTACCTGCTGAAAGAGCAGCTCACCATTTTGGCATACAGAGGAAGCAGCCCCTGACCATACTGATTTTGTAGAAGACATTCTAAACGAGAAAAAACAATTAGTCAAGCTATTCCCTTACTTCAATCCCAAGAAGAGCGTTTCACTGTCTTTCGACTCCTTCACTCACTGGGGCAGTGAACCCAAAGGTGGAAAACAATCTTTAAACCATTGCCATCTGATCCTCTCTATATAGAGGAATTGTGAAGCCACTACTACCAGGAAGAGAGCTGGCGTTAAACTCTCCACCCCATAAGCGCGCCCTAATAAAGAATGTAGATGGCTTTACACATTGGGCAAGCGTATTACTACCTCTTGCGCCTATATGGACAGAATATCAAACACTACGTGTCTCGCCAGCTACAACAGCACCCAGTGGGGTGGGGTCATCCGGAACCTAGACTCTGTGCCTAAACCTACAAGGTCACACTTGTTCAAAGTGTCCAGAGAGTAAGCAGGTGTCAGAAAAGATTCTCAAAAATGCTATAGGCTCTGCTGACATTTTGAAAGAGTTATCGCAGAAGTAACACTCCTCAAAGACATTCATGGCTTCAGAACTCAGGTTTTAAGCCAGAGATGCAGGCAGCCCTCAATGTGCCTAATAAAGTGGCAGTCCTTTTTGGGAAAGCTGTGAATGAACAGCTGGAAACTACCAAAAAGGAACACGAAACCATCAGGACACAGGGTCAAATTTCAAACAAGCCTTTTGTACAAAGAGGAGTATTCAATACACGCTGGACATTTCGCACATGGTTTCAAGAGATTTAACCAATCTGGTTCAGGCACATCTGGTACCTCCTTTTACAACCACCATGGTCCATCTACATCTTGGCAATATCAGCAGAGGAGGTTATTCTGTGGAAATGGGCGTGGTAGGGTGGCAGCCTCTAGGCTCAGCAACCCCTGCCGCCAAATGACGGGCCGGTTCACATTCCCTCCCATCTATTTCGAATCTGGGTTTGCATAATACCCTTTGCCCAGCAATGGGAGGGAATAACTTCAGATCCCTGGGTATGCGACACAGTGACTAAACGATACTCCAGAGTTACTAGAACCACTGCACCACCATCCACCTCATACGAGGAAAATGTCCTCAGAAAATGTTCATATGCTACAAGAAGAAATTGAGATACTACTTCAAAAGGAGCGATAGAATTGGTGCCCTTTCTGGAGGAAAATCAAGGTATTTATTCAATGTACTTCCTTGTTCCAAACAAAGATAATACAATGTGCCCTGTGCTGGACCTGTGCCCTGCAAACATATTTCTGATGCTTGTTAATCTGCTTAGAATCACATGCTGTGCATATGGTCCGACAACCAGTGGTAACCGCAGAGTATTGCATCTTGTCTTTCGGGGGATCGAAAGGGGACGTCGGCCTAGGCGTGTCTGAAACACTATCCCTATCGTGACGTGTGTAGTACCCAAAATCCCTCACGCGCCGAGGTCCCTCAGATTGTTTTTTTCCGCCCAGATAACTGGTCGCCCTATAGCGCAGCTCTTCATGAGACATTGTTTATCTTACCGAATTGTCGGTTTAATCCCCGTTAAGTCACTTCGCCTATCAAGAAAATCTTTGACGAAGACTACGGGGGAATCGTCTACGGCTGTGGCTTCCGGCGCCTAAGATCCGGCGTTCGGACCTCCACGTGGTCGGGCCTTCTGGCCGGCCTACACAGTATGAAGAGTGGGCTCCGGGTTTGCCATACTGCTATGATGTCTTTCCTCTTTTCCACTTCTTTCCCTTTTGGTCTGGTCACCTTTTCCTTCTGCTGTGGAAAGGACACCATTTAGATTCTGCCCTGTGTGTAGGGGCAGATATCTGTCGAAAGACGTGCACACGTCGTGTAACGCTTGTCTGCCCCTAGAGCACTAAAGCGGTGTTCGGCGTGTAAACTCCTAAACCTAAAACCCTTAAGGAGCGCCGGTTAAAGCGGTGGGCCGCTTACGGAATGTCACACCTGCAGCCTCCCTCCCCTGCTGCGACACCAGCCGAAAGTGACGGGGGTACATCGGATGACCAAACGTCCAACGCGGATGTTATAGACCTGAGGCGGACTATTCTAGAGCCGCCACGTCCGTCCCTGACCCTTCCAGGCTCGACTCCGGTCCTGCTACAGGGACCACACCCAGTGACAGGGGCGTACAATCGCACCGCACAAAGCACACAACCCAAGCGCCCTCCTCGACGATTTCGTCGAAGAAGGCGAAAGCGCCATCAGATCGATCTGATCCGAAGCCTTCCCCGCATCCGCAGAAGCGCATGACTGGGCTTAACAATAAACATAACAAGGGCGTTACTCCCCAAACTACACACGCTGAAGTTTCTGATCAAGAAACTTCGACGGGTTCCAAGGATTCCAAGGTCCGTGCAGGCCCGAAAACTACGAGTAGGCCTCTACCCGAGAAGCCATCGTCGGAGGCGTTGTCTCCCGAAGATTCGGTGACTATCAGTAAGAGCATCGATAGGATTGCTACGGCGGTGGGCCTAGTACCGGTTCCGGCCAGAGTTATGGGCCAATCCGCCAAAAGGTTTTCCATGGATTTGGAAGACGACCCCAAAGACTCTTACGACGAAAGCCAGGTACCCCTCTCAAGCACCCTGAGGAGATCCTCTCAACGCCTTAGGGCGGAGGACCCGGTTCCTAACCAGCTGGGTCCATTTGGGTCATCCAAGTGGACCACGGAGCAATTTGAAGGGTGTATGGATCGGCTGGAGCAGTTTTTCAGGGCTTCTGATCAACCTCCGCCGAAAAAAGCTTGGGTAGACCCTAACCCTCAAACACAAGTTGCCCAACTCCTAGATGTCCAACGCTATGTTGACTATCAAGAAGATGTCCAGAAAGACATGTATAGACATCTATACAGAAGAAGAGGCTTCTTTTCTGGACAATTATGGGGAAGATCAAGGCGCAACGGACAACTGGGAGGACACCCATCAGGATGATCACAATTCTGATATCGTTTGTCTCGACTCTCCCCCATCCACCCTGGTTCGACAAGCTCCCCCGGTGGATGATCAAATGGCTTTCAACAACATGTTGAAAAAAGCAGCGGAATTCTTTAAAATTGCCACGCTGGAAATTGCCCGAACAAGATTTCGCGGAGGACATTATTAATGACAAGCCTCCGGCAAGCCAGTCTATCCTTCTCTTGAGCTCTGTAAAGAGACGGCTGGCCCCTTCCTTACACACACCCGCTCAGACTAGGGCTGTGAACCCAAGGGTCGAAAAACTTTTCCGGCCCTCCCCCAACGACCCGCTTTATATCAAAGGGCACGCAATCCCAGACTCGCTGGTGGTGACCAACACTCGCAAGAGAGCAGGGGTTCCCCTTGCCACGGGAGAGTCACCCCCGGACAAGGAATCCAAAAGGTTGTATGCCTTAGACAAACGGGTCACGTCGGCGGCGGCTTATACCATCCGGATTGCCACTAACACGACGTTACTGGCAAGCTACATCAACGCCCAATTGAACCTACTCCAGGAAGGCCTTCAGGAGGTTCCGGAACCAACCAGAGCCAAGCTTCTCGCCATTGCCTCGGAGGGCAAACTTGCCAATCAGAAAGTTGTAAAGCATACCCTGGACTCCGCAGAGACAGCAGGCAGGTCTCTCGCACAGGGTACTCTCCTAAAGAGACTTGCGTGGCTGCGCACGTCGGGCTTCAGGCCTGAGACCCAGGCATCCATCATCAACAAACCCATCGAAGAGGCCATCCTCTTCGGGAAGGCATTAGACGATGCGTTGGAGACAGCAAAGAAGGAGCACAAGACTATTAAGTTGCTGCACCAGATTTCCCAAAAACCCTCTTCAGAGGGGCAGTAATTCTCGGCGTCCTTTCGAGGACAAGCCCGGGCTGCTCAAAATAATTGGGGCACGGGCAACTTCAACTCAGGTCAACCTGCTGCAAGCCCCACTTACTACCCCCAAAGGGGTCAGAAGCGCGGAAAGAATAGAGGCAGAGGCTCCAATTCCAGAGGAGCGTCAAATTCGGGTCAGAAATTACCACCAAGTTCGGGTCCCCTCCCACGTCTCCCCGGTCGGGGGGGCGATTAACATCTTTCCTCAAGGCATGGGAGGTGATAACTTCAGACCGGTGGGTCTTAAAGACGGTCGCCCACGGTTACTGCGTGGAATTCACCCGATCTCCACAGTTTAGACCGCCGAAACATCGACGCCTTTCACCGGAACATCTGCAGATTTTGATCAAAGAGGTGGAAGCGCTGCTGGGAAAGGACGCCATAGAAGCCGTCCCGATTCTTCAGGTAAACAAGGGTATCTATTCAGTGTACTTCCTTGTACCTAAAAAGGATCTCACCATGCGTCCTGTTCTAGACCTGCGCCCATCGAACAAGTTCATAATGCCCCAGAAGTTTCGCATGGTAACACTGCCAGAGGTGATCCCATTGCTAAAACAGGGGGACTTCATGACAACATTGGATATGAAAGATGCATACTTTCATATTTCAATGCTGCCAGCGCACAGAAAATTCCTAAGGTTCGTGATTCAGGACAAACACTACCAGTTCAAAGTACTCCTCTTAGGCATAGCCTCGGCGCCAAGGGTGTTTACCAAGGTCCTGGCAGTGGCAGCGGCACACCTGCGCAGACTTTCAGTTCCAGTTTACCCTTACCTCGATGATTGGCTCATCACGGGGGACTCGTTCGACGTTTGTTTTTCGAACACCCAAAAGACAGTAGACCTATTGTTCAGCCTGGGATTTTCTATCAACGAAAAGAAATCCAGCTTAGTCCCCAGCCAATAAAACAGTTCCTGGGGGCTCTAATTCGTACAGAAGACGGTCTAGTCTTCCCTTCCAGCGAGAGGGTTCAGAACATGCTCTCTCAGGTTCCTCAGTATGTAGCTAGTTGAGAGGTGACGGTACGCAAAGCTATGCTTTTGCTAGGGATGATGGCGTCATGCATATGCTTGGTTCCCCACGCGCGGCTGCGCATGCGTCCCATGCAAGAGTGGCTCAATAGCCAGTGGTGTCAGGCCAGCGGACAATGGGAAGATTTGTTAGTTGTCTCGCCAGCCCTCGTTCTCCCTCTGCAGTGGTGGTCGAGGGAGAACCTCTTGAAGGGGAAGACCTTCACCACCCCTGCAGTGGAAGCCACTCTCACGACAGACGCATCTCTCACAGGGTGGGGGGGGCTCACCTGCTTCAACAGACAGCGCACAGGGTGTGGTCCCCTCAGGTAGCATCCAACCATATAAACCTACTGGAGCTACTAGCATTGTTCAAAGCATTGAAAGCCTTTCAGGAGCAACTGCAAGGGAAGACAGTGCTGGTCCTAACCGACAGCACAACAGCAATGTATTACCTGAAAAAACGGGGGGGGGTCACTCACTCTCCAGGGGTATCCAAGCTGTCCCAAAACATCTGGATATGGGCTCACAAACACAAGATGTTCCTGATATCCCAACATGTTCCAGGGGAACACAATCTTCTGGTAGACGTACTCAGCAGAGATTTTCCTCTGCCAGAAGAGTGCGAATGGCGACTGCACGAAGACATTGTATCCAATGTCTTCGCAGAACGGGGGTTTCCAGAGATCGACCTGTTCGCGACTCAGGAGAACGCCCAATGCCAAGATTACGCCTCCAGGTACCCCCAGAACCGATCCAAGGGGAACGGTCTCTGGATAACTTGGTCGGGGAAATGTGTCTACGCTTGTCCCACCCACACCCCCGACTCCCCTTCTGAACAAGATAGTACACAAGATGCACCAGGAACCAGTCACCATGATTCTGGTGGCTCCCATGTGGGCCCGCCAACCTTGGTTCGCGCACCTGATGGAAATGTCCCTCTCCCCTCCAGTCAAGCTGCCCTGCCCGTACAAAATGTTGTCTCAGGACAGGGGGGAGACTCTGCACCCATGCTCACAAACTCTGAACTTAGCAGCCTGGCTCCTGAGGTCCTAGAGTATGGACATAGTGAGGGAGGCAAGAAAGCCTAACACGTTATTGCTATGCCAGCAAATGGAAACGTTTCGTCATCTGGTGCAGTTCCAAAGGCGTCAATCCCACCGATTGCTCGCCTTCACACATTGTGTTATATCTAACCCATCTGTTGGACTCTGGGTTAGTCTTCAATTCCTTAAAGGATTCACCTAGCGGCGTTGTCAGCAAACACGACATCACAGCATAAGGTGTTGTGGTGGAAAATACCTGTGATTAAAGCCTTTATGGAAGGGGTTAAAAGAATGTATCCCCGCATCACTCACCCAGCCCCTGGGTGGGATTTAAATGTGGTTTTAACTAGGCTCATGGGACCCCCTTTTGAGCCTTTGCATAAAGCTAGTCTGAAAGACCTGACTTACAAGACAGCCTTTCTAGTAGCTATCACTTCCATCAGAAGAGTTAGCGAAACTACAGGCCCTCTCGGTTTTGGACCCCTTTGTTTACAGTCCACAAAAATAAGGGAGTTCTGCGCACTCATCCCAGATTTGCACCGAAATTTATTTCGAAGTTCCATGTGAACCAGTCAATCGAACTACCCACGTTCTTCCAGAGACCTGCTAACATGGCCGAAAGAAGCCTTATCACACTAGATGTGCGCAGGGCAGTCATGTTCTACATGGATAGAACTAAACCACTGCGGAAAACTAAATTCTTTGTTTCAGTGGCAGCTGGTAGAGAAGGGGATCCTGTCTCTAAATCAGCAATATCAAGGTGTATTGTCAAATGCATCACACTATGTCACACTCTTGCAAAGAGAGAACTGCCCTTCAAGTCTAGAGCACATTCTACTTGAGGCACTGGGGCATCCATAGCATTCATTGCAAATGTTCCCCTAGAGTCCATTTGCAAAGCGGCAACCTGGAGTTCTGTACACACCTTTACAAAACACTAGACACTCATTCTAGGTCTGATTCTCAGGTGGGACAAGCAGTACTAAGACATCTTTTTTCTACTTTTCCTTCTCACAACCCCCCTCCAACTCCAGGTACTGCTCGCTAGTCTATGCACAGCATGTGATTCTAAGCAGATTAACGAGCATCAGAAGACATGCATTGCTTACCGTAAAAGCATTTCTGATGATTGTATCTGCTTAGATTCACATGCGCCCTCTCTGCCACCCCGCTCGGGGTGGAAGGAACATAGACTTCTTACTAGTTTCTCTCTTCATGTACTCGCTCACTATAGCCTTGGGCTCCCTCATGGCAGAAAAAATACATTCAGAGGGACCTCGGCGCGTGAGGGATTTTGGGTACTACACACATCACGATAGGGATAGTGTTTCTGACACGCCTATGCCGACGTCCCCTTTCGGTCCCCTGAAACACAAGATGCAATACTCAGCAGTTACCACTGGATGTCGGACCAAATGCACAGCATGTGAATCTAAGCAGATACAATCAGAAATGCTTTCGGCCACTGGGGAGGACTAAGGAGGCACTTCCACGCTCAGTTCCCCATCTTAAGAATTGCCTCACCAACCACTGAGCTCTTCGACGTATATGTGTGGAAGGACCCCACCACCTGCCTGAATTAGACCACGGATCAGGCCCGGACACGTCCCGGCACTAGATTGGGCTGAGGAGATCAGTAAACCCAGGGAGGGGTGGGCCCCCAAGATTGGGGCATGTGCCCTCCTCCCAACCCCACCAGGGACAGTGAGCACTCGTCATCCGGGAACTGCTGAGCACTGATGGAGATGGTGTAAAGCTACCATTAGAGGCCCTCAGTACCAGGGGATTCCAAAGAGTGGCAGTAGGTCGGCACCAACAGGAGTGTAAGGAGGTGTGACTCAGGCGAAGGGAGATGGCCTGAAACCCTACCCCTCTCACCCTCCAGACCCTAACTTCAGTTGTTTGGGCCCCTGACATAAGGCGTGTGCCCACCACAGGGTTGCGGTGGACGAATCACAACCAAGGAAGGCCAAGGGTCATTGAAGGATAATTTCAACAGAGACGGCAGTAATGCGTGTGCCTGCCACAGGGGCAGAGGTGTTAAACACGAGGCCAAGGAGAACATCGGGCCAGGGGAGAAAGCATGGCACTAGAGGTGGCAATAATTAAGTAGAGCGAGGCTGCAGCGTTCGAGAAGACTTGGAGACCACGCACAGGTCAACAGGATGGGGTGCACGGAGGTAAGGCGGAATCTGGCCACCTATAAATACACCCCAAAACGACCCGGGCTGGAGACCCCGAATCAGACAAATGGCAGAGACGGAGGAATCGGCCGCAACCAAAGGAGACGTGGCGGTCTTGATGGAATAAATAAGGAGCATGAGGGTGGACATCGGAGGCAGGGTCGACAAGATTACACAGAGGATAGACAAGATGGAGGAGCAACTAGATGAAGTCGAAAATAATCAGATCTCATTGAATAACCTAGAAACACAAATGGACCAAAGGATAGCGGAAATGGAGAGTCGGAACGAGAAATTTGCTTTTAAAGATGGAAGATTTGGAAAATCGTGAAAGACTGAAAAACCTGAGGATCTTCAGCATCCTGGACAAAGAAAGGGAGACGGAGCTGGACTAGAAAAGAACACTCAATGAAGTAATTTGATGATGACTACATTGATGAGGCGAAGATTGAGAGGATACACCGAGCCGGGTAGTCCGCCGGAGGTCCCAGGACTGTCCTAGGCCGGTTCCATAACTACTGCGACAAAAGCAAAATCCTGGAGAAAGCGAAGCAGAAGGGTCCAATCACCCACAGCTTTGCGAGAGTGATGATTTTCCAAGATCTATCCTCACAGACCCTGGCTAGGAGAAGGATGTGCATGCCCCTGACGATTTGGCTACAAGAAAAAGGAGTGCCATACAGATGGGGCTTCCCGTTATTCCTCACATTTGAACTTGATGGACAAAAACAGAGGCTGAGGACTGAGAGAGACATCTGCAGATGCATGTCCGAGCTGTTGAGGGACCCCGAGAGTTGACCGTATTGGGATGAAAGGGCGGACGACGGGGAATGGCGCATCCAGGGTCCGAGACAGAGGTCCATACCGGGCTCCAGGAAGTACAGGAGAATGAACGCTTCGCCCGGGGGTGATCTCTTGAAACATACTGAGTACACGTAATGTTATTAAATGTGATTGAAGTGGTTGTTGAAAGGTTTACCCTTGGCTGTGGGGGCCCTCTGAGAGTACCAAGGTGATTAAATGTTGAACAGGTCCAATGTGGGAGATTAAGGGGCTACAGAGGTTTGATGGGGCTCTGTAGCAACTTGGCCTAATTGGGGGGAGGGGGCTCAGTGGTTAGGAGGTTGTGCAATTGAGGGACCGGGGAGGTGGACGGTCTCCCCTCTGGTGATCAGAGTTCGGCCTGGTGATGGTAGACGGGCCGTATCGGATGCCTTTCAGGTGTGGGGAGGTGGTAGGTTAGGAAGGGGGCAGGTATGAGGTCTTCCTTAAATTGAGTGTAAGTGGCAGCATAGAGGTGGAGGTAGAGTTTGGGGTTTGGCTGCCCGTAGATGGAAACAGTGACAGGGCTGAGGAAAAGCGAGAACGGCAGTAAATTCAGGCGTGGAGCGGGGTGATCTTCTTAATGTGGGCACGCTAGATGCCAAGGGAATGAATTCACCTACAAAGAGGTTGTTACTGGCAAGGGAATTCTGTAGAGCTGGCCTGGACATGATGTACTTTCGGGAGACCAAATATGCCAGGGGGGATGAACGAAGGGTTCTCCGGGGGGCTGGGACAGGAATACTGGAGCTGTGCTCACTGGCGGAAGGCGGGGGTCCGTATTCTCATCAGGAAAGGCCTGAAAATGGAGGTGACCAAGGTATGAGCAGATGTTGAAGGCAGAGCCTTGATGGTTGTTGGCTCGGTACAGAACGTGACTTTCATGCTGTCTATGGTGTACTGCCCCAACACAGGCCAGTAGCGTTTCTTGTGAAAGACCATCCCGGCCACGTGATCTTGGGAGGTGATTTCAACATATGGGCAGATATTAAGATGGTTAGTCAGGTGGAGGGTCCGGAACACAGGAACTGCAGGGGAAGGGGTGCGCGGGGGAAATGGAGATATTGGGGGTAGGAGGGTGTACGGGCTCAAGGATGCATGGGGGTTCTACCATCCAAATGAGGAAGGGTGTACCTTTTATTGCCCCCCCCCCACTCCCTCCCACAGTACTTTCACTAGCTGCAACCAAGGAGTACCCATCATGCAAGTCGTGTCTTGGGTGGAGAAAATGAGGAGCCCTTTCGGAAGGAACAGTCCACTGCAGAACCTTTCCCGCCCATTTGATCATGGCGCTTTCACTGCATTAGTCAGACGGCCATTTTGCTATATTTATCGCAACAGATTTTTTAGGCATGGGTGTGGCTGCACTAAATATGGATTTTTGGGGTAGAGGTTGGGCCTGCCCCCATCAAAAAAAAAAAAAACTGAAAAATACAGCAGTAATACCAGCACAATCGGGTGTCCCTGATCCATGAAGCACTGCTGCAAGAGGCAATGCAAAGTGTTCCATGACAGAGCAAAGTTAATGCATAGAAGCAGCAAGCGGTACCAGCAAAGCAAAAGATTCAACTTTATTCCAGTGAATCCAACAAGGATAAGACCTTTCTAATGGATGTTTTCCTCTCTCGGGTTGTTGATATTTTGAAATGTCATCCAAGCACAAAAACGGTTTGGTAATTTTTCTAACAGCCAATAGGAGGCAACAGGTGACTTTGTGCTGACTTGTTCATGGCATTGGTGGTACCTCTTGCGTCAAGTGACTTCCTTGGTTCATATATAGAGCCAAGTGTGCCCTCTTATCTCGGATCCTATTTTCTTCAGTAATATTTGCTGTGTTTTTGGAACAGTCACTGTTCTCCTTTTGAAACCTCCACCATATCTACACCCAGGTAGATTTCAAGCCATGAAAACACTGTGGAAGACAGATCTGTCTCTGAGCTGTGCACTTGCTGTGTGTGCTACTCTGTGTAAGAACACATTACAGAGCATTCTATCATTCTCTGCACCCAAAGGCTGCACGGCAGCAACATCGTAAATGTTTTTCTGGCCCTCAGAAATACGATTCTAGAGAATTCCATGCCGAAGACCCATACTGATCCCTCTGCTCCAGAGTATCTGCCCAGAACTGAGTCGAGGAATGGAGCAAAATAAAACTACTCACTTGTGCCCACAATTGCCTAAAGCCTGGGCCCAGAGTACATGAAATTGGAGCCTATACCAATGGCTTCAGCACCAGTCTCCATAATCCAAAAACTGTGCCCTAACAGTTCTGGTGCCATTGGTCTGCAATGTATTTGGGCAGGAAAGCACACCTCTGTCTCAATTGGGATCAATTTTTGGACGGGCGAAAGAAGTTTGCCCATTTTGGCCTCAACATCAGGAGGTTAGGGGGTCTTCAGTCTGTGTGGAATTCCATGTAGACAATACTTTAGACTCGTATCTGACCACTCGACTCACCCGGACATGGAGCCTAAGAACTTAAGTCATCGTTAATTGTATGTGGCTACTGAGATTGACCAGTATATCCCATCCATCATTCAAGGTCCCTTCCATTATATGGTTTGGGATGAGAAGAAGACTGCTAAGCAGATCCTCAAGATTGGGCTGGACACTATGGGTTACC
Organism: Ambystoma mexicanum; assembly: GCF_040938575.1. Classification (NCBI taxonomy): domain Eukaryota; kingdom Metazoa; phylum Chordata; class Amphibia; order Caudata; family Ambystomatidae; genus Ambystoma; species Ambystoma mexicanum. The sequence continues at coordinate 1,497,275,336 of NC_090921.1, forward strand.
TGGTGAGTTCCATTTGACTAATACATTTGAGGATGTAGTCCTCTGGTTTTGCTCAGAATGTGCAGCCCAAGCTCAGGGACGTGACGTTTGACATGGCCAATCAATTTGACGCTTGGTCTGATGGTAGCTTGGAGAAGCTGAAGGCACCGAGAGCTACAGTGAAGAACCTTGTGCTCTTGGACCCCTCTAGCACCACTTCTCCTGCTCTTTCAGAGAACAGGAGTAGCCATTGGTGGATAAGCAGTAGAGGAGCCAATTGGGGAATGTTATTCACCACAGATCCCTAGCTGCAAAAACTCTATCAAATTGTCCTTTGTTTGTCTTATTTGTCACCTGCGAAAGCAGAGTTGGGCTGTTCAGCAAGGAATTGGAGCTGATAACTGACCATTGTCATTCAGGTCCTCTCTGTGCTAAAGTCTCTTAATCCTGCATGGACACCAACCCAACCCTTTCATGTGTTTCCATTCTATCTCCTGAACTGTTATTCTTAGAGCACAGGGGCTAAATGTGTACTCGCCACTAGCAATTGGCTAGTGATATTTGACACATGGCGAGTAAGAAGCGGTGTGCTGCGTGTATGTCTAGAATTGAAGTGGCAAGTTACTTTTTGTTCATGGTTGGCCAGTAGCTTGCAACTTGAATTGTTGCCCCCCGCCTCCCATTTTAAGACGAAATCACTGTTTTTCCTGAAGGGAAATGTGGTTTGTACCATCATCAGAAGTCAAAAGGGCGGTTATTCTATTTTTTCCTCATACCCAGAAAGGATTTTGGGGCGTGGCTCGGGCCATTCCGGACCTGAAGCTTCTCAGAAGGACACATTCAAAATGGTGACATTGATCCCACATCCTCTGGGCTCCGAAGCTGCAAAAATGACATGTTTTCTGTAGCTCTCTAGGGTGCATATTTGTTTGTCCTGATGTGCCAGAAGCATCATCAGTCCTTTCAAATCTTTGTGGGGAGCACTTGATATCATTTGGGCTGTTGCCCTTTGGCTTTATTACAATCTGAGTGTTAAGGTATTGGCTTTGGTGACGACCAGTCTTCTTGGAGTGAGTGTACATTTCGAAGGGATTGTGTCCTCTGGCGTATTCCTTATCTTTGATAATTCGTCTCCAGCTTCCTGGCCTCAGAAATGTTCCCTCTGTAGAGGGCGCTGCGCGTCGACGTCCGCTGAGTCGATGTCCCTCGACAGCCACCGTATCGGCGCCGACATCACCATGCCCATAAATAACCATGCGCGGCGTCCGTTGCTCAGTTCCGTTTTTCTGTGCTTCGTCGGGCCTCGGAATATCGTTGCTCAGTTCAGTCAGATAAACCTTCTACGTTTACTCGAATATACCAACTCGTTCTTGATGGCATCTTCATCAGAACTGACAACGCTGCGATCCGGCTTAAAAAAATGTCGATAACGGATCCACACAGGATTTGCTTGTGGTGCTTGGGAGCCGAGCACCATTGTTCGGGGTGTGAGGACTGCATGTCCATGATGGCGAAAGCCTTGAAGGAGCGCAAGGGGAAGCTCGAGAAAGATAAGTCAGTCAAAACCTCCTCAAGGTTCTTCGGCTGAGTCGAGGCATTTGTCTCCTCGCCGTCAAAAGCATTCCCATTCTAGATCTCGAAGTAGCTCCCACCATTCGTCGAGATGGAGACACTCAAAGAAGAGACGTCAAAGATCCCCTTCCTCGTCCTCTTCTGTTTCCCCAGAAAGGGTCTCCTGCCCCACAAAACACAGCTCTCCGGCTGAGTGGGAGGAATTCAGGCGGAAAATGCTAAGCGTCTTCGAGAAAGCGGCCTCAACCCCCTCGAAGACAGCTGAGGGTGATACCCCAGGAGAAAAACCCAAAAAATCGAACCGCCGCGAGTCGCACCCGGCGAAAGATTCCACCCGAGTGCGCCAAGGGCCATCGGGTAAGAAGGCACCGTCTTCGTCGTCGAAGATCCCTTCGCATGGATCGGTGCCATCGACGCCGTTGTCGAAGGGTTCTTCGACGCATCGGTCGATCGACTCGACGTCATCGCCGACATTGACGCCAATGAAAGAGAAAACCACGGCTACTTCACAGCCAGCGGTTATACCAAGAGCCTCTCGACTTCTTCGAGGCCTCTTCCAGTTTTCTCGGCGCTGTTCTCAGTGCCTTCGAAGCCTGTCACATCGGCGTCAACGACAGCGACGTTTTCTCGCCCTGTTTTTCAACAGGATGACCTGACAGACATATTAGACAAAGGTCCACAGGAGGATCCTGTGGTCCCCTTCCATGCCGCCTTACAAAGAAAGATTTCATCTAATTGGGAAACTCCTGAAGTTATCCCTGCAGTCAATAAAAGATTGTCAGCCAAGTATAGGGTAGCTGCGGCTGACCCTGAATACTTATCAAAACGCCCGACTCCAGAGAGCCTGGTGGTCCAAGCGGCAACTTCATCAAGCAGCAGGTCCGCTTATCCTACTGTCCCACAGGATGGAGATGACAAGAGGTACGATTCTATGGCAAAAAAAGTCTTTTCTGCTTGTAGTATGGCGTTGAAGTCCATCAACGCCACCTGTACGCTCGCCAGGTTCAGTCACACACTGTGGGAGTGTGCTTCATCAGTGTCTGACTGCATACCCGAAGGAGAGGAAAGGGAAGCCTTCCTTAATATTATTAAAGATGGCAAAGATGCCATGTGCGAGTCACTTCAAACTGGCATCGATTCCGCTGACAGTATAAGCAGGGCCATGGTGGCAAGTATGACAATCCGCAGGCATGCGTGGTTGCGAAAATCTGGCTTTGCTCCAGATGTACAGGCCAGACTTTTGAATATGCCCTTTGACGGCACTTCTTTATTCGGTAAAAAGGCTGATGACAGTCTGGAAAAGTTGCAGACATCTAAAGCAGCGTCAAAATCGTTAGGAGCTGCAATCCGCCAAACTCCTTTTCGCCCCTCAGGAACCTCTGGAAGAGGAAAGTCCTTTTGCTATTATTCCGCATTTGGGAAAGGCAGAGGACAGCCGGCTCAAAGAGGCCAAAGGAGATCCACCCGAGGTGGACGGGTCAAAAGTACTAAAGCCGCCGCATCAGCAGGTGCCTCTTTACCCTCGGCATCTGCATCAGCCGCCCCCAAACCACTTTGAGGTCTTTCCACACAAAACACCTGTAGGGGCCAGGTTAACTCACCATCTGACGGAATGGCAGGCTATAACGTCAGATGCTTGGGCATTGGAGACAGTTGCCCAGGGTTACTGCCTACCCTTTCTACACATCCCTCAGAGTCATCCACCAGGGCACAGCTCTCTAAAAGTTCCAGATCCGCTCCTCTTGCAGGAAATCATAGACCTGCTAGAGAAAGGTGCCAAAGAACCGGTACCTGTAGCGGACAGGAACAAGGGCTGGTACTCCCCCTACTTTCTCATACCAAAGAAGGACGGAGGACTGAGACCCATCCTGGACTTACGAGAATTGAACAAGTTCCTCAGGAAGGACAAGTTCAAGATGGTATCTCTCTCTCAGATCCTTCAGGCCCTCCAGCTCCAAGACTGGCTGGTATCTCTGGACCTACCTTCAGGATGCTTATTTCCATGTGCCATTCCATCTCAAACACAGGAAATACCTGAGGTTCGCAGTTGGCGACTCTCATTATCAATTTCGAGTTCTGCCATTTGGGCTGACCTCCGCCCGAGGGTCTTCACCAAGCTAATGTCGGTAGTGGCTGCAAGTCTAAGGAGGGAAGGGATCCACGTCTACCCCTACCTGGAAGATTGGCTGATCAGCACTGTATCTTCGGAACAAGCTCAGATCCAGCTAGATTATGTCTGCCACTTCCTTCACAAACTGGGCTTCTCCTTCAATTTAAAGAAGTCACAGATGATACCATCACAGAGACTCTAGTTCATTGGAGCGGTCCTGGACACTTCCCTGGGAAAAGCCTCGCCACCAGAGGTGAGGGCTCAAGATATTCTGCAGATGGTCAACAAGTTCCAAAATGCCCAACGTCTCCCAGCCTTCGACTTTTTGAGGTTGCTAGGCCTTATGGCATCCTGCATCTTCCTTGTGCCAGAGGCTCGCTTGAGAATGAGATCTCTTCAGTGGGCACTGAGAACTCAATGGTCGCAATTCTCAGGGAGAATGATCTCCTCCGTATTCCGGACAAGGTAGCCCACAACCTTCAATGGTGGGCCTATCCAGAGAACATCTTGAAAGGAGAACTATTTTGGCAACCATGGCTGGAGATAACAGTATCCAGACGCCTCACTCACGGGGTGGGGAGCCCATGCCAACGACTTGACCATCAGCGGTCGTTGGTCTCCATCGGAGTCCAGACTACACATCAACCTATTGGAGCTGAGAGTGATCAGACTAGCGCTGAAAGCTATCCTGCCATCAGTACACGGGAGAAATGTCCTGATAATGACGGACAACACGGTGGCCATGCACTACCTCAACAAAAGAGGAGGCGTAGGGTCACTGCCACTGTGCAGAGGGGCAATGCAGCTCTGGTTTTGGGCAATACAGGAAGGAATCTCTCTATCGGCAGTCCACCTAGCCGGAGAGAAGAACTTGACAGTGGACGCTCTGAGCAGGCAGAGCAGTCTCCCACAAGTGGGAGCTAGCTCAGGAAGTCCTTGAAGAGATCTTCGCCCTTTGGGGAACCCCTCAGGTGGATCTGTTCGCCACATGCACCAACAGGAAGTGCGATCTGTTCTGTTCAAGGGAATTTCCCCCGAGAGGAGCTCTAGGAGACGCGTTCGTAATGGACTGGGAGTTCCCACTCCTTTACATGTTTCCACCAGTCCCTGTTATTCCTCAAATGATCAGCTGGTGTAGAGAAGGGAATATCAACCTTTTTTCATGTGGTACACCAACGGTGTTATCGTTTCTACTCTACTTGGCAAACTCAGGCCTTCAAGTTGGCACTGTAAAAGGCTATCTCGCAGCGCTTTCAATCTTCAAGCGCACTGCGGAGGAACCATCATATTTCAAACTACCTCTAGTAATACAATTTCTCAAGGGATTAACTAATGTTTATCTTCCAAGAACATTGCAAGTTCCCTTATGGGACTTAAATTTAGTCTTAAACTTCCTAATGGGTACTCCATTCGAACCACTCCACTCTTGTTCGCTGAGATTTCTCACACTTAAAACTGTCCTATTGGTAGCACTAACATCTGCTAGGAGGGTGAGCGAGCTACAAGCTCTCTTGTAAACCCCCCCCCCCCCCCCCACCCCCATACAATTTTCCATAAGGACAAAGTTGTCCTACAGGTGAAGCCTAATTTCCTCCCAAAGGTGCTTTCTGAATTTCATATTACTCCGAAAATTACCTTACCTTCATTCTACCCTCCTCCCCATCCAGGGAAAGAGGAAGAAAGGCTACATAGGCTGGACCCAAGGCGAGCTCTAAGCTTTTACATCAGCAGACTGGCTAGGATTAGGCAAGCAGACCAACTGTTTGTAGGATACTCAGGTCACAAGTTGGGACTACTCATAACAAAACAGACCATTTCCAGGTGGATTATTTTGGCCATTCTGGAATGTTACAAACTGGCAGGGAAAGAGCCACCCCAAAATCTTAGGGCTCATTCAACCAGGGGTATCGCAGCCTCTTCGGCCCTCAAAAGAGGGATACCGGTCCGAGACATATGTGCGGCTGCCACATGGTCGTCTGCGCATACGTTCACAAAATTTTACAACCTGGATTCCTCCGCTAGTCAAGAGACCAGATTTGGAAAAGCCGTATTACATGCGGTTCATTCCTAAAGGGGATACGTGACATTATTGCTCCCACCTCCAATTACATGCCACTGCTATTGGAGTCTATCAAAGATAAGGAATACGTCGGAGGGCACAATCCCTTCGAAGAACAAGTTACTTCTTACCTTGTAACATTCTTTCGATGGGATGTTCCTCTGACGTATTCCTTATCGCCCCTCCCATCCATCCCCGCAGTAATACTTCCCTTGTGGTTGCAGCTTGCGCTCCTTCAAGGTCAATAACCAATTCAGGCATGACTTATCCTATGCTACAAAACGGAACTGAGCAACGGACGCCGCGTGTGGCTATTTATGGGCATGGTGACGTAGGCGCCAATACGGTGGCTGTCGGGGGACATCGACTCGGCAGACGTCGACCTGCAGCGCCCTCTACAGAGAAAAAATTTCGAGGCCAGCAAGCTGGAGACAAATTATCAAAGATAAGGAATACGTCGGAGGAACATCCCATCGAAAGAACCAAACAAGGTAAGAAGTAACTTGTTCGTTTAGGGCGAGACCTGAAGACCAACCAGTCAAAGACCTCAGAATAACTTGTTTACTACTTTTCATTTCCTGGGCTTTTCCCTGAATCGGAATAAGTCCTTCACGACCAATTCCAGGCCCCTCCAGTTCTTAGGGGCAGTTCTGGGTGCAAACTCCAGCATGGCATATCCTCTCTCAGAAAGGGGTTTTGAAATATTGAACCACTGCAGCCCTTGAATTCAGACGTCCCGGCTTGGATTTTCCTCAGAATGCTCTGCGCTGTGGTTTCCTGCATTTTCTTAGTTCCAAAATGCATACAGTGCGTCCAATCTCTGCAGTGATTGCTGTGGGACCCATGATCTCTGTTTACAGATGACCTTTGAAATACCCGAAATATTTAACTGTTTCTCCCTGTCCAGTCCTTTTTCGAGGATCTCCATTTCATCAGCCAGGCCCTTCAGTCACCAAGTGAAGGATGAATTCTTAAGGGCAAGTGGAGTCCATCTTCTCAAACCTTCAGAGTGCTGTCTGTGGCAGAGGCAGTTGAGATTGTTTCAAATCCTTCTAGAGTGCAGTTGAGCTAGAATTGTGACCTTTCTGGTCATCAGTCCGTTTCTACTGACCATGTGCTGACCATACCATCACCTTGCATTACTTAAGCAAGAGTGATGTGAGGGTCACGCAAACTGTACTGGGAATATAGGAGTTTAGTTTTGTGTATACTTTCCCACTATTTTCACTGATTACTCTGGTAACCTGATCATGATCTATCTAGGATGGGCTCAGATCATTGTACCCAGCTCTTTTGGTTAATCTCTTGCTACAATATATTTCTCCCCGTTTCCGGAAAATCTGTCTTTTCATGTTTCCTAAGGAAAGTCTCCAAAATTGGGACCTCTTTGTGCTTTGTTGCCAATCCATCTACGCTTATCCTTGGCACAAATTATCCATTTGGTACTTTGAAAGCGACAATGACCCATAGTTGTGTTTCATCTCCTTCACCAGAACCAGGTCTACCATCTAGGCTATCAGTTGTTAATTCGCTTTGCTGGTTCTCGAAAAGGAAGGGAATGATATTTGAGATGGATTACCTTTTGCATGAAAGCCACCAATGAGTTGGCAAACAATTTCAAAATGCTTAAGAGCCCATTCCACGAGAGCAGCTACTTTCACATTGCAGAGAGGTGTTCCATTATTGTCAGGCGCAACAAGACTGTCTCTTGGCACTTTGGGAAAGTACAATTATTTTAACAATCTGGCTGATCTGATGAAGCTTGAATTGGACGTTCTGTACTTAAAAACCTTTTGGTGTCAGGTATATATATATGTGTATATAAAATATATATATATATAGTAAAAAAACTTTGTTAAAGGGACGATATGGTTAAGTTGCGCTACTAAAAACCTATGAAATTCAGTAAAAAAACGTTGTTAAAGGGATGTTATGGTTCCAATTAAAACCGAAAACCCCCAGAAATGTGCCAGTTATGGTAAGCTAAGCAACCATAACTCACGCCACCACTGTGCACTGCTAAGACTAACACCCAGGACATCAAAGATGACATCACAAATGTCATTGGTGACATCACTGATGACATCACGTGTCTGACTCGCCCTTTTTTCCTTTACTGATATATCTTGGCCTGTAATAGTTAGGAACAAAAAATTCAAAAAGTACTATATTTGTAGGCTTATACTTCAAATATGTTCTTACAAAAGTTTACTTGGGGTCCACTCACAGCATATGAAACATATACATAGGGAAAATAAACACTTGAAAGACAGCAATGCTTTCTGTGTATGAAGATAAATCAGTAAGGTTATCAACACTTTCTTATTGTTCTGCTGTTTTTTTATTACTGTACTCTCTCTGGATATGCTCATATTTGTATTTGCTTTACTTTCTTTAGGATCAGTCACATCATGTGATAATTATAGATAGGGAAGTAGTAGCTTTGAAGCAGAGCAATCATTTCTGTGCATGAAGAAAATCAATTAGGTTATGAAGATTGTCTGGTTATACAGCTGTTTTTTTGGTTACTTGACTTTCCTTGTATATGCTCATATTTGTATGGGTTGTCTTTTTGTGTTTTGTTTGTAATAATGCAATTATGTAGTAAGTGGGTTTTATTAGCTACTCATTACATGTTTTGCAGTACGCAAAACTCTAATAAGAAAGCATTTATAATTTGAGTATTTAACATGGCAAGATTATTAATATGAATATTACACCTCCATCATGTCTGCTGCACACTATGCCTATGTTCCTACATGTGTACCTTAGTATAATGGAAAAAACATCATCATAGAATGCCATTTGGATTAATTCATTGTTTTAATGCACTACGTACCTCATATTTACTCCAATGATCCTCGACACTTACATTACAATAAGAATCCCTTGTACAGACGTTTCATGTAAAGTAAATGCACATGTGATGTCATCAATTACATTTGTGATGTCATATTTGATGTCCTGGGTGGTAGTCTTAGCAGTGCAGGTTAGTGGCGCGAGTAATGGTTGCTTATCTTACCATAACTGGTGAATTTCTGGGGGTTTTCGGTTTTACTTGGAACCATAATGTCCCTCAAGTGTTTTTGTTTTTGTTTTTTTTTTTTACTGAATTTCATAGGTTTTTAGTAGAGCAACTTGACCATAATGTCCCTTTTAACAAAGTATTTTCAGTGAATTTCATGGGTTTTTACCAGTGTATGCTATTTTCCTACAATTTACCAATATCATACTTACCCAATATAGCAATATGTGTGTCCAATTTACAAAGTTCACCTTAAAACTCTGCCATTGCCCACCTTCTAGAATCATTTTTAACACTTCTGTACACTTTCTGCAACTATTTCAACTAGTTTTCTATTCGTAGATGTCTATGAACATCTGACTTCATTGCAGACCTTCCAGACAGTGTCACATGACCATATGCTGTTGCGCAGCATGACGACGTGTCCGAGAACCCGTTCACATTTCACGATAAGATCTGTGCTTCGCGGACAATTCAGAACTGCATTTTCTACTGATCTAGAAACTTTCAACTTAAAAATGTCCATTGCAGAGCTCCAACACATATTCCTACTCATTATCCATTAACAATCTAGTACACAGTACCTACTTTTAGCAAAACTGCTATTTATCTTAAAATGGCATCAGCCATCCCTCCTAACCAAGAGCCACCACCACTGCTGTAATCAAGGAGCATGAGAAACATTGCCCCCTACCTTAGAAATAGCACACGCACAACATTTTCCCCTGTACGCCTGCCCCCATATTAGTGTTTGGTGCCTCTTCCCTCATTTCCCTCTCTACTTTTCGTTCGAAGCTCTCCTGCCAAAAAAAAATAAAAAATCTGAAAACAACAAAAGAAATGTTCCTTTAGAAACCACCTTTCACAGTTAAAAAATAGAACTAAAAAGAAACCGTATAGATTCCATCTACTCCCACCCAAGTTAACAGCCGAAGCGAGGGTGGATAACCAAGTCTCTGGACCATTACCACCCCATTCCAGCCCCTTTAATGGGGGATGAAGGCCATTAGCACCCTAGGTTCCCAAAGCGGGAACCCGGGTGCTAAAAAAGATTTTTCTTCCCACATCGGGATGCCTGCGGCGTCCCAGTGTAGGAAGGAAAATCCTTTACAAAGATGGCCACCGTGGAAAGGGAAGGCGGGGTTCCATACAGGGCTCCACTTTGCTTTCCATGGCAGCCTACAGAAGGCAAAAAGAGAACTCTATGACCATATTACCACAAGCACATTTTTCTTCCTTTTGAAATCTATTCCAATTTCGAATAACTTTACCACAAAGCCAGTCCCAGGAGGACACCACCTTAACCCCATTTTTTGTCCCTCATGGTCATGGCCAGTTGCCAAATTGACCAGATCGTTAACTTATTCCTTGACATGGACAATGTGGCCACTGCCCATGGCCACAGGCTACACCTAAGTCACCAAAGGTATATCACTATTTTTTTACCTACATTATGACACTGGTCAAAAAATAAAACCATGCTTTCAGGTCCTTTTTACACAAGTTTGCTGGAAATCCACCCATGTTTTATGCACAAACAATCGTCATACAACCTAACCCCCACCTGACAAAATCCATTCAGACTTTACAAAAACATTTATATCTAGATCTATAATCTTTTTGCAAACCTTTGTGTAGATTTGTCAAATGGCACCACATTTATAAGCCTTTACAATATTTTGGGGACCGCCCCCCCCTCTAATTCTGCCCCCTCTTGACAAAATCCCACCAAACTTCTCAAAAACATGTATATCTATGTGTATTATCAGTTTCCCAAATTAATTGTAGATTCGTCAAATGGCACATCATTTATAAGCTTTTACATAATTTGGGGACCCCCCCTCTAGTTTTACTCCCTCTTGACAGAATCCCACCAAACTTTGCCAAGAGCGGGTGAAGTAGTTGTGCGCGGTTTTCGTTTGCTCGTGTCACCAACTCTTGCAGTTCCCAAACATGCAGTGGATTAGCCTAGGGCACAAGACAAGCCCAAGGCACCACAACAGGCACAAGACAAGCCGGCACCACCACATCTTCGTTCGTAGGCATTATTTCAACAAAACAAGTCAGGAAGGCAACAGTTGAAGAATACATCATAAACACATTAAACAAATCTATAAAAAAGGACCACCAACATCCGGTCATCACATATAAAAATGACACAATGCCTCATAAATTACTTACATTTTATTTTCTGATAAAAAAAAAATGTATCCTGCTCCTTGCACCTCTTTAAACAAATCCTCCAAACCCATTTCAGATAACTGGTTGCAAAAACAGCAGGCATGTCAACGGTGTTTAGGCACAGAGCCATAGCTTTACCGGTAGTGAATGTGGTTAGTAGGTGACAGTTATAATTTATCACACTGACATACTGTTTTCAAGATATTTATCGTATTGCATTTTGGGGGAACACACTGGGAATATACAGCATAAGGAGAATACTTATGCTACAAAAAGACACAGTTTTTCAGATGTCTGCGGGATGTCTACATATGTTTCGGCTAACAGATTTCATCAACACCGTCCCTGGTGTTCTGCTGTTTCTGTTGTAGCCCTCTTCAGGACAGTTCATTGCTTTAACAGGTTGACAAAGAGTTCAACAAATCCCCAAATTTTCACAATTTTTGTCGGATACTGCAAAATAATGGAAATGTAAAATATATATTAATGGCTGGTCTGGAAAGGGTCAAATTTCTGTACCCAACTTAAAAAGCATTGCAGTGTTAAAACCTCTTTTGGCAAGGTTCATGTGTAATGGGCCTCATGTGTAATGGACTTTTTACTTTTCTCTAATTGTGAGACTAATTTTAATGTGTGAGGTGCCTTGCGGAAAGCACCCACTACATGTTTGTGTTGTGAAAAATTTGATTAAAATGTGTTTTTACTTTGTTTATTCTATGGAAAAAAATATTTGGTTCATATGTATTTTGGTTAGATGAAATAGATAATCTATCCTAATTCCTTTCCCTTCACCAGTCTCTGAAGTGGACTAAGAGAGGGGTAATTGAACATCCTATCTTATGATCAGTATCAGTGTTTGCGTTTCTCGTATGCTAACCATGCTAAAGTGAACATGGGTCTTTGCAGACAGTAATAAGCAAATTGAGGAAAGGTCACGGCATGTGCTTTCCTAAACTCGCTCACTCAACGCACATGCTATAGAAGTCAATGATCTTATCTGCAGTCAGGACTTAGATATATTAGCCATAACAGGCCCTACCATCAGCTTAGCCCTACCCTCAGGCTACTCGATCTTAAGACAGGACAGGGAGGTGGGGTTGCACTAATCTTTAAAGATACCCTTACCATCAGACAGACTCCCCACCCCCATGGGAAAGATAAGATTGACATCCTCTCAGCCAAATGAGCCCTCTCCCCTAAAGACATAGTAAACATTCAGGTCATCTACAGACCTCCAGGTCCCCATAGTAGCTTCCCAGGTACTCAGAGGAGCCTGAGAAACTCGGAAAGAAAAACCGCAGCGTTTTCCAACACAACCGCGTTGTTTCTGCCTGAATCTGCTTTACCATTTGGGGCTCTCGGGCTCTCCACGGGGAGCCCGAGAGCCCCAAATGGTAAAGCAGATTCAGGCAGAAACAACGCAGCATTGCGGAAAACAACCGTGTTGTTTATGCCTGAATCTGCTTGGGAAAGCAGATTTAGGCAGAAAACGCAGCATTTAGCATTTCCCATTTGGGTCTCTCGGGCTCCCCACGGGGAGCCCGAGAGCCCCAAATGGGAAAACAGCTGCAGGTAGAAACACTATGCGGCATGTAAACATAAAAGCCGGAGCCTGAGGAGCCTGAGAAACTTGGAAAGAAAAAACGCAGCGTTTTCCAACACAATAACGTTGCATTTATGTTTGCGGTCGCTTCAAAAGCAACCGCAAACATAAATACGTTTTTAAAGCTGCGGTTTTATTTCTAAGTTTTCCGGGCTCCTCCAGCCCGGAAAACTTGGGGGAAAAAAACGCAGCTAGTGCTTATTTAAAAAAAAAATAGCACTTACCGAGATTCAGCTGCAGCTTTCCTGCTCTGGTCTCCGGTCCCCGTCCTCTGCCTACAGCACTAATGAAGGGAAAGCCACCCAGCGGTAGCCTTTGTTTACTACAGCTGGCTGGCTTTTCCTTCATTAGTGCCGCAAAAGCAAAAGCCAGCACAGGAGGGCCTCCATTTCACAAAATGGATGCACCCATGTGCTTGCTTTTGCGAATTTTGAGCTTGAATAGCTCAAAATTTTACATAGGAAGTTTTAAAACGGAGAATGCTAGTATTTCTTTTTTTATGTTGCCTATCTATTTTTTAAATAAAAATTTTTACTAGACCATCCCTTTAAAATCTTAGAAAAAGCTGCACATATGCAGATCCAGTCTTATCTTGAAAACAACTCTGTCCTAGGAAAAAGGCAGTCGGGTTTCTGCTAAGGTCACGGTACTGAAACCGCATTACTAGATTTGAAGAACCAAATCACCCAAATCCTAGATAACGGCAAGCCGGCCTTCCTGCTCCTCCTAGACCTCTCAGCAGCATTTGATTTGGTTGATCAAGCCACCCTCAAGAACCATCTCACACAGGCTGTGCACTTCTCCAAGCAGGCATCGAATTGGATCACCTCCTTCCTCAAAGGAAGAGTGATGAAAGTGTTCTCCAATATAGCAAACGCAGAGCCTACCATCATCCAATGTGGGGTCCCACAAGGCTCATGTACGGCTCCTACCCTCTATAATCTTTTCACTAAACCTCTCTTTGATAAGCTGGACACACTTGGGATCACCTACACAAACTACGCTGACGATATCCAAGTGCTCCTTCCGCTTATTGGACTCTACCATCAGGACGCTGCCACCCTCCACCATATCTACGCCACCATCCAAGCATGGATGGCCACGAAGGGACTATGTCTTAACTGAGACAAGACCGAAATCCTCATCCTTGGTCAAAAATCCACTCTCACCAACCTTGACACACTCTGCTCCAATTTCTGCATAGACAATTGTCATCCCAGTTCTACCCTCTGTTAAAACTCTAGGAGTCCATATTGACGCTTCACTCTCCATGTACAAGCAAGTCAACTCCATTGTTTCTGCCTCTGCCTTTAGCACCAAGCTCATTAATGCCATCAAACCATTCCTAACCCAAGATAACTGCCTAGCCAGAGCAACCATTGGAGTCAAATTAGATTATTGTAGCACGCTATTGGCCGGCACCTCCAAAACAAACCTAAATAAACTCCAAACGACACAGAACAATGCACTTAGAGCGGCGCTCAATATACCAAAAAGAGACCACATCACGCAAGCCAGAAAATCGGCAGATTGGCTACCAGTCAAAGAGCGTATTACATTTAAAATTCTTACTACTACACACAAATGTATCAATCTTTCAGCCCCCTCTTACTTGTCGGACACTCTGGCCAGATCACACTCTACCAGACCTACTAGACGATGCCACACCAAACAACTAGGGGTCCCACGCATCAAACGAGCTAGAGCAGGTGGAATAAGTTTCCCCTACATTGCCCCTAAGCTATGGAATGCACTACCCGGCACGCTCAGAGCAGAAACCTCTATCTCTCTGCCTTCCGCAAAAAACTAAAAACAACACTGTTTAACTAACACATTCTTCCCTTCTCTCAGCTTGCTCTTTTTTCCTCTTTCACATCTGCATTTGCAGTATGCCTCTTGTAACTACGCAATGACTTCTCTGTATGTTAAATAAGTCATTTTCAACTTCACTAACAAGCGCCACGATGCCCACGGGCTGCCTGTGCGCTAAACAAATGTGAATAAATAAAATAAGCTACTTTGGCGAGTGTTTCCTATGGAGCTCTAGTCTGCTTGGTATATAAGCAAGTTTCATGTGTACATGATGGAAATTAGACACGTTCCTACTTTTTCCTGTTTGGTGAACATTAAACGCACGCGCACACGCGCTCTCTCGCTCTCTCACTCTCTCACACACACACTCTCTCTCTCTCACACACACACACCCACACACACACTCTCACACACACTCTCTCTCACACACACACACACACACACTCACATACTCTCTCACTCTCACACTCACACACTCTCTTACACTCACACACACACACACTCTCTCTCTCTCATGGCACATTAAGAAGAGCGCTGCTAAAAGTCATGTTTATGTTGCTAGCCCACTGGGCCATGTGTCTTGTTTTTTCACCACAGGGAGCTCCCCTTGTTTGTGTCATACAGCTTGATGTCAAAACCATTTCTTGCATTGTGGTCCTCATAAGCTGTATGTTGGGTGAGATGTGACGACATGTTTCATGTTAGTCAAAACTTTGTCACATGTGCATTTATGTTTGACTATTCTGATAAAGCAGGTGTTAGGATTTATAGGTTATATAAAGCGGCATGAGTGAGACTGGAGTAGGAACTAACAGGCTTTGTAGGTTAGGTTTAGGAGTACAGGTTTTGGAGTAGGCTCACTAGTATGCATATGCATGATTTTTCTTCCCTACCTTTCCCTTATCTGTCCACAACCTTTCCCTAATCATCATTCCCCCCCCCGCCCCATTGGCTGCCAGATGGTTACCTGCGTTATCAATATCCAGGCGCCCATGCCAACCACGGTGGGAGGGTCGAACTGTTTGGCTTCTGTGGTTCGGGAGAGGTGGGTCGACACTCTTTCATCCCTTTGAGTTTTGACAAGGACAGGCCCCAGACTATGCCCCTGTCTGCCTTTGCACGCAGCCCAGACCTGATTCAGTGGTAGCAGCAGCCCGCAAGAGGTCAGATAACTCGTCCTCCTCATGCTCAGGTCCTCCTCATGCTCAGTTCCTCCAGACAAGGACGGTAAGCGTTTAGTTGCGAGTGGTGACAGCTGCTACCACAATCAAGGCGGCTCATGCCATGGCCGTTCTCACCAGATGTGATCACGAGCTATGTTAGAAGCTGGGCCGCCTGCTGGAGTTCCTGCTGGAGGACAAACGCCGGGAGGCTATAGACATTTTCCATGAAGAAGCAGCATCAGAACATGCCATACTGTCAGTCAACATTGTTGACACAGGATGCCATTAACTCGGAAACTGAGTAGTGTTAAGGCTGCAAGGCTGGCTCAAAGCGTCCAACTTCCGGCCAGAGGTGCAGTCATAGGTCATGGCGATGCCCTTCGGTGGAGTCAGCCTTTTTGATAAAAGACCCTCCTTAGGCACAGTACAACAATGGTGACAGGCTTTTCAGACGGGGAAAGTCTAGTTTAGCAGGACATCATGGGACTATTGCCCCACATACCAATCCTCCTGCCTAGCCTCTTCATACAAGACACTTGCGTAACCTCTAACTGATCAGTAAAAAGGGAGATCCCAATCTTAGAGGCACTTTGGGGCACCATGGCTCCCCCCAATCCAGGGGCCAATCTGCCAAGCAGCCCTAACTCCGTCAGGGTCCCTCCGTCCTACTTGAGCACCCCAGTGGGCGGAACACTATTGCAGTTCATCGGATGATTTGGAACAAATCACATCTAGTGAATGGTGACTTTCCCTCCTCCTGTAAGGCTATTTGCTTGAATTTGTCAAAACACCCCCAGACATTCCAAGAGTATGTAAGCCGGAAAAGCATCTCCATCTCCCGTATCGGGAGGTGCAAGCATTAGAAGTCAAGGTAGTAGTGGGAAAGGTAAAAAATGCACAGCTGGCATCAGGAGTTTGCTATTTTCTGTTAAGGAAAAAGTCAATTAGCAAAAAGCCAGGAGGTTGGAGACCAATCTTAGATCTAAGGGTGCGCAAGTTCCTCAAAGCACAAACCCTTCGTATTGTCACAGTGCAGCATGTCCTCTCTGTTGCAATAGGGAGACTTTCTGGTGTAGAGGAAGAGCCAAGTACCCCTACTCCACCTACCCCGCCTACATTACCTGAAAAGTATGAACAAAAGCATGTGACGTATACTACACCAGTAAGAAAGCAAGAAGAACGACTCTGTGCATTACCCATAAGAATACCTATACCTAAGAGAATATGGGAAGTAAAGTACCCATTGAGGAAACCATACCTACATTCAAGACAATATGGCCATTTGAACGCGATTCCTGATGAAACAAAGAAACTGAATGACCAGGATGGATGGTGACATCATACGAAACTGAATCGACCCCATATAGAAGATAAGCAGACCAGAGAGGCAGACGATTTATGAAGAACAAAGGATAAATGAGATTTTGGAATCAAGATGAAGAGACTTATGCCATAAGCATGATAAAGATACTTAGAAACGCAAGCAGCAAAACAATCATGAAGCTAGCCAAATGCTTATAGTGAATAGATCACGGCCAGCGCCAACATATACATATATACCTCATAGATAGATATGGATTGTATAAAGAATGCATGTTCCACTACGTATATAGCAATCTTGAGCAACAACGAAGGCCTCAATTCAGTGTCTTAGTTACAAAAGCAATTGAATTAAACAGAATATATTTCAGCTAAGGAGTTGGATGAGCCAAGAGAGCCAAGGTCTTATCAGAACTAGAATTGGCTGACCTTACATACAATAAACGTGAAAGAACAGAAGTTCCTGTTCAAGAAGGTCAAGTGAAAACAAAAGATGTCAGAGGACCAGTGGAGAATAAAATCAAATAAACAAAGTCTCAAATCGTGGTATCCAGTCAAGTGATGGAAGAAAGATGGACGCCTGAGGGAATCGCACATACGCACGGAAGACAGACAGTACCCATACTCCTTAAAAAAGCTAAGAGAACTGTACAGACTCAAGGCCAATTTCAAGCACTAATTGACACTGAACCGTTGAGGTGATGGAGTGTACTTTTAATTGGTGGGAAGCTGGTATCGAGACAAGCTCAACCGCACCTGGTTTTTCAGTCTGCATGCTGCTCACGTAGGTGGAAAGTTACTGATGGGGCGGGGGGTTAGTAGCCAACCAATTGTAGAGGACCACGTAATAGGGGGTCCTATAGTTTGTGTAGCCAATGGGACGTCGTACGTTTAGTGACGATCGTAGTGGCTGTTTTGAAGGGAGGGCTTAGTTTCCCTACCTGATAAGTATCCAATGATGTCTCTTCAGTACTCCATACAGATATAACACCTATGCTTAGTTATTCACTTAGAACCAATCCCGCTTCCAGGTAGGTTTTAGAAATTTGCCACATAGGATGACGTTGGTAATGACAAAAGTCAACACGTCAGCTGTGACCAATTTCGGGTTTAAGAAACCAGCTTTTTTAAGAAATGATTGAGAGTTGAATATAGAGCAATTGCTGATATACGTTGTACTCCCTGTTTTAGTTACTTGCATTAAAACAGACAAACCTTTGCCAATCTATTTGTGTCTTCTGAATTATTGATGTTTGATTAAAATCTGCATCCCCCATCCATCTCAAGGGTATTGCTACTCATCTTAAAGGGCTGGAAGTCTCCAGTTCACTTGGTAGCAGAGGATGGTTAGATAAGATGCCATGGGCCGTCAACCTAAGTCATTTTCGGGTATCTGCAAAATCGCACGACCTTTGCCATTCGGCTGATGGGATGTGAAGCTCCCCGTAGATTGTGGTTAGAATAGGACACAAATCTTGGAAGAAGGGTGTGACGGGACCCCTATTTTGACATAGGAACCCCTCTCACATCTACGTGAAGTGGATCGGAAAGCAGCTCAAAGAGGCGGTAATGAAGGCAATGATCCCGAGGGTCCAAAGACGAAAACATGCGACCGGTGAGTGAATAAGACCGAAGAGAGTGGCAAAAGGGATGCATGAGTAGTAAATAACAGAGTAACGGAGGGAGACGGGATAAAATATAATGCAAGAGTAAGAGCATAAAATATATGTATATGGGGAAAAGATATTGGCTTGAGTGTTGCCAAGTAATATGTGAGGAAAATAGTCGTGAGGTGTAGCCACACTATAAGGATACGCCCTTTTCCTAGACTTTAAAGAGTGCTAGCAGAAGCTTTAATTCAGAACCCCCTTTATGAGGGACATATAGAAGACGAGATAAGTTTAAAGACTTTCTTAAGGGAATTGGCTTAAGTTCCAATCGGAGCAACAATTTAGAGGGTAAAACGAGTCCTAAAGAAAGGATTGTGTGGTGCACGTACATGTGGCCGGTGAAGTTTGTCTGTTTTGTTTTATGTGGTTGAAAAGTCTGATGTAAGAGTTGAAAAAAAAGTTTTAAGTCGTAGAGAAACGTGACGTTAAGATGCGAAAAGTGTTTATTTTAAGATTAAAGTTTGATGGTTGTATTTTTAGCAAGATTAAAGTAAAAAAAATGCTTTGTGACGGGATTGGAGCTTGTTCATAAGTGCATGTTGATTGAAATACAACATTGAAAACTGTAACTAAAGCATATACGAAGTGGTAATAAGAGAAGTAAAAGTTAGAAATGGAAGAAGTTACGTCATTAGTGCATCTTTGCAAACCGCTACCAAAGCACGCGCTTAAACTTTAACAGTACAGTGCAGAATGGGTTGAAGGGACCGCAGACAAAATGTTTATGCCATGGCCCCCAGGCGGGTCATTATCAACAACGGTTCTACAGCATATGAAGCCATATTTGCATACCGCATACACAAGAAAAAAGTTAGAAAAACACCAAGCAAGTCTAGAGCTTTGGAAAATGTATGAACATGAGGAGGAGCCTCCTTTAGATTGGATACTTAATATATGCAAAGACAGGGGTGAAGAGCCTTCTGCTCGGCCCGCCCCGTCTGAAATAAGAAAGACGCAGGGTTATACCCATTAAGAGAACTTAAAGCAGCGACGGGATATAGCAATCCATCATTCGAGTCACTACGCAAAGTAGTGACAACGGCCCAGAGAAAGACACCGAGAAAGCATCCCCTCCAAAGTCCCAAGGGACAAGGAGAGAAGCGCTAAGGAGAGCAGTGATCAAGCAAGTACATCTCTAGACATAAGGAGAGAAATAAAGAGATGGAAGGGAGATGAGGATAAAACTGATGACATAGCGCTCGTACAGAACGAGACAAGACGAACAAGATAGAAAGGACAAAGAAAGGGAGGAACGATTGAGAGATGAAGGAGCACAAAGAAAAGATAGACAAAGATGAGAAAAGTTATATCAAGATGAGCAAGCTAAAAAACAAGAGAGCTGAAGAACAAATAGTGATAATAAAAGAACAGCTGATGAAAAGGAAAGACTAAGAGAAAAAAGAATAGAAGCTGATCAACAGGAAAGGATAAGAGAAAAGAGTCTGAGCCATTTCCAGGCACGTCTAAAGTAAATCTAGAAGATGAATTTGACTCGCAAAGCATTGGGGAAACAATCGATAAAGTATACCACGAAATGCAAGCCCAGAAAGAAATGCAAATGACGGGAAAAAATGATTCTTGAGAGTAATCAGTTGTATGACACAGAGGAAGCCTCCTGTAGTACGAGATGGAAGGTGCTGTCTTTAGACTAGTTAACATTAAATGGAGATGATGAGTTGCATGAGTTGGGCACAAGAGGTATGAGACGAGGAAAGGGCAAACTACTCGAGGGAGGTTGGGAGTTTTATATGTGAGCTAGAAGAACAGCCGCCTTTGGATAAGGAAGTAAGATGGTCAGATTTAAAATTACCTATGTCTAAAGCATCAGAGCCACTGACACAGTCAGACTGACATAAGGAGGGCAACCCCATGGTCAGAGGGGGGGAGTCCGCGCCCTATGTAAGCAGGCTAAGGTCGTTGCCAGGTAGACGGCGATGTGGGAATGTTACTCCAGCAGTAGATGGACAAATGATGAGAGATGAGAATGTGTTTGGAGCTTTGCAGTTCCCCTTGTTAGAAAAAGGAGGAGCCCGGCCACAGTATATACCATGGCCACAGATGGATAGAGAAAACTTAAAATGTAAACTCCCAAATTTAACTTGAGGCGCTGGAAAATGGATACATGAGTTAGAAAAAATGACAGGAGGGAATACATTAGCTATAGGGGATATTCAAGGTCTTCTAATCGCCATGCTTGGTGAAAGAGCTGATGACGTGTGGACACGGGCAGGTTACCATGGTGGGACTAAAGTCAACACTGCGCTTGGAGTGCCTTTTAATAACTGTAGAGCAGCTATTTGGAAAGCGCTTTGAGTGCTATATCCGGACACGTCCGATATGAGAGCTATAATGCCAAGAAAAATGAAAGGAGGAGAGTATCTTGCTTTATATTCAAAATTTTCAAGACGCTTGAATCACGTGAGGCTTGGGGGAAATCTATACGTGTATTTCATCATATACTATGCCAGGGGGTGCCAGAACAAGTGCAGAAACAGCTCAAGAAATTAGTGGGGATAGAAGCAAAATCATGGTCGGAAATTCAGTTGACCATCGCACGTTATTGCAGGCTCCTGCAAGATGAGAATCGCAAAAAGGACGATGCACGTAAGGGTGAAGAAGCAAAGTTGGTGCAGAAAAAGTTATCCAGATATGCCATTGAAGGGGCAATGTTAACTAACGTGGGCGGATCAAACCCGCAGCAAGAAGTACCTATGCCGCAAGTAAATATCCAAAGACAGTTTGATCAGACAAATAATGGATATGCTCCAAGTGGAAGGGGATATCGAGGGATCAAGGATATTGGCAGAATAAACAGGGACTTTTTCAGAATAACCAACAAAGGTTTCAGAATATGCAAAATGATAATCAAAAACATGCAAAATGGGCAGATAGGAAGACAACTGCTTGTATGTTGGACGTGTGGAATGACACAGCACATAGCTTGTATGTGTAGGAGCCAAGGGATGGTACAGAATGCTCAGTTTTTAAGACTGGGAATGCCAAATCCACCTGCATATTCGCAGCAGAGCGGAAATGGAATTGCGCAAGATTCAACCGTGCAGCAGCAAGCGATGAGTGCAGCAAGGCTTGCAATCACAGCAAGTAACAGGTAATCAACCGCAAGGACAATCACAGCAATCTCCTGTGCAACTTCAGCAGAATAAAAACACAGAGCAACCTATGACGCGTAGAAAAGGAGGTGTCACTGTTAATGGAGGAAATCCATTCACAAGTGATGGGGTGTGGCTGTACCCACAATAGGACAGCTCACTGTGGGAGACTTGATGTGTTCAGTCCTATCTAGTCTCCAGCATGGGGTCTGGCATGGATTCACATGCTCATGGATATTCCCCGTCGTCAGGCCGGGAATCCTCGGTAAAGAAAAAATCAGTATCAGTTTCGTTTCTGATCTGTCTTTCTTAGTAGTAACCAAACACTGATCTCTGGGTCATACTGCCACCAGCCAATGACTGCCCTCTCCGTAAGCCCCTCCCCTGGCAGCCATCCTCAGATTTTTACTGCACGCTCAAGTTTTGGGAGTCCTCATGTTTAGCTCTTGAGCTTTTTGCTGCCTTTTCGCGCTTTTTCAAAGAGATTTTCTCATTTTTCGGTCAAATAGAGCCTCAAGCTCCACCGTGTCTACATCCGATCAATGGGGACCCGTTTCGGATTTTCTACGCCCCTCAAGGGTGAAGTTTTCATCGAGTTACGCTTCTTGGAGGTGTCCAGAAGTTTCTGCGGCCTACCCGGACATGGCCCAGGAGAAAGGAAGCTTGACGCCCGGAAAGCTGTTCAGGTTTTGCCCTGGATGCCAGCTGCAGAATGTGTTCAAGGAGGACGAGCACTCAAAATGTGTCTACTGCCTTCATGAGGACAAAACGCACGTGGAAAAGGACTGTGCGTTTTGCGGGAACATGTCAGAACGGACCATCAGGGAACAACACCTTGGTCTCTCCAACTGGCTGTAAGGAAAGAGCACGTCAGGTGAGAAGAAGAAGTAGTAGTCCGAGCGGTCTTCTAAGTCCTGTGAGGGCGCCCCGGCGACGGGGGCCTAACAGAAGGCAAAGCACTGCGAGTCCGCGGGCACCGGGAGCGCCGAACGGTCGGGCTCCTTGGCTGCCAGGCAGGGCGCATCCTCTCCAGCGCCATCAACCACGAGCCAACACTCTGGCTCGGGGAAGAGGAAGGCCGAGAACCCGGCAAAGCTTCTGGAGAGGCCCCGGTCGATCTTGAAGGATCCAGCCGAAGGGGACCGAGGCGGTGACCCTCCCCCCCAAGGTGAAGGCCACAGGCCCGCAGAAGGTGGTGAAGGCCTTGATTCACCTGGCCAAGGCCTCTATCGAGGAAGTCGCGGCGGCCCTGGCGCAGCCCGAGGAGACTACACCAGTGGAGGCGACCTTGGGGCCCAGAGTCTCGTTGCCACTGCGGAGGGAAGCCTCTTTCAGGCCCATCGAGAAGACCCCGTGAAGACCCCGGCGGAAAAAGAGGGGGGGAGCCGGTGGCCATGGTGGACACGGACACAGCCTCTGAGGAGGAACTGGTTGAAGTCTTGGAGGGCCTCGACGAGGGCGTCGAAGAGGCCTGGTCCAACGGGAGGGATCCCGACGAAGGGGACGACGAGAGCAACGGCGGCGCCGGAGAGGTTCCTAGTCAACCGTCGCTTCCGGAGCTGCAGGGCAAATCGGCAGCCATTTTGTTGGCAATAAAATCCTTATGTTCGGAGATGAGGACGAGATTGCCCCTATGCGGAGCCGGAACCAGGCCCGACGGAGGAGCCAGAGCCAGGCCCGTCGGGAAGTCCCCCAAACAAGAGAAGACGGACCCATACAGCCCCACCTTTTCAGCCCTCGCGGCCTGCTCAGCCTTTGCACACGTCCCCCGTACCTGGGGGATGACACGGGAACGGACACCGCCACGACGGGTACGGATGACGACGCCGGCGGCGATGACGGGACGGAGCTCCCATCACCTCCAGCCCGGGCCTCCCCACCCGACGAGATTGGGTCTTTCCACGCTATGATCGCCAGGGCATCTGAGCTTTTTCAGCTCTGCCCCGAAGAGAAGGAAGGTTTCCTTTACCAACGACGCGAGGCCAAGAGGAAGACAGTCCTCGCCGTGCCTCTGCTGGATGACATCTGGGACGAGGGTCTCACCCTTCTCAAGAACCCGTCTACGACGCCTGCCAAGAGGGATCTGTGCGAGAAGTACCAGGTTCCCAACGCGGCACCTTTGTGCCATAGGGTGCAACCGACCCCTGACTCGGTCGTCTCAGCGGCGGCCAAGAAGAAAGCAGCGGGGGGGCATCGGCCTCACGACGTCAACTTCCCCTCCAGACGGCGAAGGAAAGAAGCTGGATGCATTGGGACGACAAGTTATCTCGTCGGCGGCAACAACGATCAAGGTGGCCAACGCCCTCGCGATCGTGGCCCGCTACAACAGGCAGTTTTGGTACAAGATCGCCCCCCCTGTTCGACTTCCAACCGGATGACAAGAGGGCTGAGGCCCTGGAGATCTTGCAAGAAGGTGAGGTGGCGTCGGACCACGCCATAACGGTGGCAATGGACATTGCTGACACAGGTTTCTGCCAGCTAGGCAACAGCGTTTGCCTCAGACGACGAGGGTGGCTCAAGGCAACGGATTTCCACCAGGACGTACAAGCCAAGGTTTTGGACATGCCGTTCGACGGGAACAACCTGTTTGGGAAAACAGTGGATGAGCCCCTCCAAGCCATCAAGGTGGACACAGAGACAGCGGAGGCCCTGGGAGTTCTCCAGCAACGAAGGTCATCCTTTCGGAGCTCCGGAGGCAAGCAGGGTGCCTCCAAGGGATTCGGTGGTGGCTCCTCTACGTACCGCCAAGCGGCCCGCTCCTCCTCGCAGGAAGCCTATAGAGGACGAGGCAAGTCGGGTGGATCCCGCCGTCGTCGACAGGGAGGCCAAGGCAGCAATGCGTCCTCCAAGCAAGATTGAAACGACCGTGGCGTCGGGCCCCCACCGAAGCACCCGGTAGGAGGCCAGCTGGAGAAGTTCGTCAGCGTGTGGGAGTCCATCTCCACCGACCGTTGGGTGCTGGACGCCCTGGCCCAGGGGCACGCTTCGAATTTCTAAAAAAGTGCCCCTGCATTCCTCCCGTGGCCAGGAAAGAAAACCACGTCCCTCAGCTGCTGTTGGAGGTAAGGGCGATGCTCAAGAAAGGTGCCATCGAGCTCATCCCAAGAAGGCTCCGGGGCTCTGGAGTATACTCAAGGTACTTCCTCCTGAAAAAGAAGACAGGAGGGTGGCGACCCATCCTAGACCTGCGACGACTGAACAAGTACATCAAGGCACAGACGTTCCGGATGGTCACCCTCCAGCACGTGCTGCGACAGCTGGAGGAGGGCGTTTTCCTGTCGTTGGATTTGGAGGATGCATAATTTCACATTCCCATTCTAAAAGGGCACCGGAAGTTCCTCAGGTTTGTGGTCCAAGGGCGGCACTACCAGTTCAAGGCCTTCCCGTTCGGATTGAAGTCTGCACCCAGGGTTTTCACCAAGTGCCTCGCTCCAGTGGTGGCGCGGCTGCGCCTGCAGGGGATCCACGTCTACCCGTACCTGGACGATTGGCTTATCCGCGCAAGGACAAGGGAGCTCGCTGTAGAACACACAGCGAAGACCGTCCAACTGCTCACGGACCTGGGGTTCTCCATCAACTTCCCCAAGTCCCACCTGGTCCCCTCTCAAATCGCACTGTTTCTGGGAGCCAAGCTCGACACAGTGGCGTGTCTGGCCTCGCCGTCGGAGGAAAGGACAAAGGCCATCCTAGGCAAGGTGCAGCGTCTGCTGGCCACAGACGTGGCCAGAGTGAGGTCCATTAAGTCCCTCCTCGGGATGATGTCCTCTTGCATTTATCTTGTGCGCCTGTGCAGGCTTCGGATGCGCCCTCTACAGGAGTTCCTCGACGCCCACTGTATTCAAGTGACGGGCAGCTTCGAGGACAGGACCCCTATCAACAACACCTTCCGACGAGCGATCCAGTGGTGGGGCACCCACGCTCATCTAGCGGCGGGGACAGACTTTCAGACCCCAGCCCACCAGGCAACGGTGACGACGGATGCCTCCCTGGAGGGGTGGGGAGCCCACACCGGAGATCTTCACGCGAGAGGCCTTTGGCTCCCGGAGGAGAAACTGCTCCACATCAACATCCTGGAGCTCGGGGCAGTGTTTTGGGCCCTCAGGTCCTTTCTTCTGTCCCTCAAGGGCAAGGTGGTGAGGATTTTCACCGACAACACCACCATGATGTTCTACATCCAGAAACATGGCGGAACCAGATCCCCGGTCCTATCCAAGGACGCCCAGGACCTGTGGCATTGGGCCGTTGCTCAAGGGATGTTTCTGGTGTCGTTTCATCTGGCAGGGATAAAAAAACACCATTGCCGACTCACTCACCAGAGAGCTGCGCTCGTGCCACGAGTGGGAACTACGCCAGGATCAAGTGGACCGACTCTTTCAGTGATGGGGCAAACAGCGACAAACTCCAAGTGCCAGATGTTCGCCAGCAGGATTCCACAACCGAGGAGCATGGGCGATGCTTTCTCGTTCCCCTGGGACGGCCTGTTCCTATATGTGTTTCCTCCCTTCCCGTTGCTGTTCCGACTCATCAACCAGCTCAAGAGGTCCCGGTGCAGAATGATCCTCGTCACACCGGTGTGGCCGAGACAGATCTGGTTCCCAGACCTTCTGTACTTGTCAGCGTCCCCACCAGTCAAGCTGTCGACGGACGCAGACCTTCTCTCCAGAGAAGGAGGCGCCATCGTTCATCACGACCCGGAGTCGCTGAACTTGCAGGCCTGGCTCCTGCAGCACTAGAGTTTGGAGGGTACGATATCCCGGCTGACTGCAGAGAGGTTCTTGCAAAGGCCAGGGCGTCCTCAACTCTCAAGTGCTACGGACATAAGTGGAAAAGGTTCTCTGTCTGGTGCCGTGCACAGAAGATTAACCCTCTGCGGATTACGGCCCCTCAAGTACTGTCGCTGGCCAAGGCTGGACTAGCTCACGCGTCCATCAAGATACATCTGGCTGCAATCTCCCGATTCACCAGAACTACGGGACCGGCGTCCTTGTGGTCTCATCGCCTGGTGAAGGAATTTATGAAGGGACTGTTCCGATCGTTCCCGCCGGTGAAGGCTCCTGCCCCGGCATGGGAACTCAACATGGTGCTGTCTAGGCTCATGTGGGCGCCATTCGAGCCTCTGCATTCGGCGCCATTGAAGTTCCTGTCGTGGAAGACTGCATTTCTTGTGGCCATCAGCTCCGCACGACGAGTGGGAGAGATCCAGGCCCTATCCTGCAAGCCTCCGTACTTGACTTTTCACGACACGAGGGTGGTGCTGAGGACGCACCGCTCCTTTATTCCCAAGGTGACGTCGGACTTCCACCTCAACGAACCCTTGGTGTTGCCAGTTTTCTTCCCGTCGCCTTCGTCGCCGGCCAAGAGGACTTCGCACTCGCTGGATGTGGCTAGAGCGCTGATGTTCTACGTGGGCCGCACAAAGAGTTTTCGGAAGACGTCACAGATATTTGTGGACTTTGGACCTGTGAACCAAGGGAAGGCTCTTTCGAAGGCTTCCATTTCCAGATGGCTGTCCGGCTGCATCATGCACTGTCACCGGATGGCCGAGAGCCCATTCGACCAGAGCGATCGCTGCTACCACAGCGTTCTTGTCTGGTGTGCCCCTGCTGGACATCTGCAGGGCTGGTACATGGAGGTTGACGCACGCTTTCACAAGATTCTACCGCGTTGACCGGGATTCCAGGGAGGAGTCCAGAGTCGGCCAAGCAGTGTTGCGCAACCTGTTTGCCTGAAGGTGGGCCTGGTGAGGAGGTAAGAGTGCTTAATGTTGAGTTTATGTAATGCTTAATGTTGCGCTTTTGCCCCCTCCTGTGGTTGTGCATGTGTGTACTGCTATGTATTCTTGTATTCATGAGCATGTGAATCCATGCCAAACCCCATGCTGTAGAAGGAACAAGTTACTTATCTGTAACTGTTGTTCTCCAGCATGGGTCTGGCATGGATTCACATGCGAACCCTCCATCCTACCCCTCTGCGGCTCTTCCCTTGGTCATACTGCCACTTTACGTGCTACCAAATCTGAGGATGGCTGCCAGGGGATGGGTTTAGGGAGAGGGCAGTCATTGGCTGGGGGCAGTATGACCCAGCGATCAGTGATTAGTTACTACTAAGAAAGACAGATCAGAAACAAAACTGATACTGATTTTTTCTTTACTGAGGATTCCCGGCCTGACGATGGGGGGAATATTCATGAGCATGTGAATCCATGCCAGACCCATGCTGGAGAACAACAGTTACAGGTAAGTAACTTGTTCCTTATGCCGAATCCTCGTGAGGAGCCAAGGATAGACGTAATTATAGGCGGCAAATCTTATTTGTTCCTTAATGGACATGGGTGCAACACGCTCATTTAAACGTGAGGGCACATTTTCAATGTCTGGCGATGCGATGAATACTCAGGGCTCTATAGGAGCTACAAGTCAAGTTCCTTTTACAGAAGAATTACCAGTCTCTATAGGATAATGTGATATGAAGGTGCCACTGCTTTATTCAAGGCAAACACCTGTCAACATATTTGGGCGAGATTGAATGACAAACATGAATATGACCATTTCATTTACAGACTATGGTATAGGGGCATTAGAGTAATGCAAGCCCTGATTTGAAAAAGGTCTCAGGGAGACCGAAACACGTGTCATCACTTAAGGGCACTTTTTGGAAAATAAAAAAATCTCTTCGAACAGTTGGGCGCAGTCTCCTTCCGGATTATTCATACTTTATACTTATGCCCAAGGGGGGTTTTCTTGGCTAAAACCGGAATCCATTTTGAGAAATACCTAATCTCAACAAGGCTAATGTCGCCATGTTAGACGAAACAGCTACAGCCAAGAGTTTTTGAGAAATTATGGCATAGTATGCTCAACACCGGGAATGCATTATTTAAACGTGTGCGAAATGATCAGGGCATGCGCAGGACAAATAGCGCCTAGAGCAATACCATTGGAACCCGAAGTGTTCCATACTGGGATACGCATTCTGTTAACATGGCTGCCAAGTCTAGTAGGCAGAACCATGAGCATACCAGATGAGTTTCTGTTTAGACCACAGATACCTATGGATGAAGAAGAGGGGCGAATTTTCTATCTATCTATATTAGTTTTTATGTAGCTCAAAATCACCAGAAGGCCCCAGAGCGCTCACAAAGACAGACATTACATGGAATGGAATATGAGGAGGCAGGACATGAAACCCAAAAACGGGCTGTATAAATTACTCGGTGCCACCATCAAACAACCATGTCTTAAGTTGTTTTTTGAATATACTGATGGATAGAGTTTTTTTAGTGACAGCGGCAGTGAGTTCAAAATCTTTGGTGCGTAAAAGGTAAACCTGGTACTACCAGTTCGAATTTGACGGGGTTGTAACAAATCAAAGTTACTGTTGGAACGCAATTGTCTCCTGATGGGTGCTTTCTGTATTTTATCCAAGAGGTATTCCGGAGCCATCCCAGACGAGCACTTGAAAACAGTTACGACACTTTTAAATTTGATTTGTTGTCCGACAGGCAGCCAGTGTAGGTTTCTCCTGGCTGCTGATACCTTGGAGTATTTACTTAATCCATTGACTGCTCTAACAGCTCCATTTTGGTTGGTCTGCAATGTTTCTATATTGGACTTTGAAGTACCCTTCATCAGGCTGTTGCAATAGTCAAGTTTAGAGTTAATGATTTCACCAGCTATTACAGCAAAGGTAGGCTTGCATAGGTACGGAGGAATTTGCCAGAGAAGGTTGGTGAGGAATGCACATCTAGACTAGATTTTAGATAAGATGGGTGTCTTTTGTAAGAAAGATGAGTCCATATAGACCCCAAGGGTCTTCACATGATAAGAAACCTTGATGGTGCTATTTTTGATTTTAAGATACTTGTCATCAAGAAGTTTGAGTCTCTGGATGACACCCACAATCATTAACTCCATTTTGACTTCATTAAGAGCCAATGAGTTAGATGTCATTCAGGTTTGTATCGCTGAGAAGACATCTCTTACTCTGAACGCATATTGTTCATAGTTTCCAGATAGTGTGAAGACCAGCTGGGCGTCATCAGCGTAGTTAGTAAAACTGACACCCATAGAGCGCAGCATGTCAAATAGAAGTTTGGAAAAGATATTAAATAGAAGAGGCGACAAACAGGAGCCTTGTGGTACGCCACACAAGAGTGGGATAATTAAGGAGAAGTTCCCCTTAACGACAGCTGCTGATCTAGTCTGCTGCGGCCTGGAAGCATCTACCTGCTGAGATGTCTTTCGGCCAGGAGGTCATGGTTGATCAGGTCAAATGCCGAAGAGAGATCCAACAAAAGGAGAGCCGGATTGCCATTCTCGAAGATGGACGCAATATTGTTCTGAGGGTCCAAGAGGGCTGTCTCGGTGCCATGATTTCCTCGGAACCCAGACTGTTCCTCCGCAAGAATATCATTTCTTTCTACAAAGGTCTGATATTGTTCATAGGCAATATTGTCAGTGATCTTCAATAGGAACGGTACATTTGTAATGGGTCTGAAATTACCCGGTATCGCCTGATCAAGATTCTTTCTTTAGTAAGGGAGTGATCCAGGCCTCTTGGATGTTAGGGTTGTATGATTCTTCAAAGGACTGATTGACGAAGTGTGTGACCCATGGAGCTATGGTGGTGGCAAAATCTTTAAAGAGATTAGCGCGGAAGGCATCGTCTTTACAGGAAAATGGCTTCCGTTTATGAATAATCTCCAAAACTTCCAGTTCTGATACTTTAGTAAATGAAAACCATTCCAATGGTAGATTAATACCATGGGTCAGAGTCTCTAGTACTACAGGATTATTGGGAAGAGAGTTGAGTTGTTCTTTGATGGCATGTTGGTATTCTCGGTTTTGAGATTGAAGCCATCATGAATGGCTTGACACCAAGCATTGCTTTCTTGTGGTTGATTAGTGACAAGGGGATTTTTTTAGCTCCTCTAAGATGGAGAAGATTTCTTTGCTATGGGATTTAGCCTGATGAATTCTGTCGTTAAAATGGTTGGCTTTGGCATCAAAGATGGTTTGTTTATAGCTTTTTACAGCTAGTTTATAACACTTAAGCTTTTCTAGGGAGGGAGCTTTCTCCACCATCTTTCAGCGGTACGTTTAATGCGTCTTGCTGTCAGAATGTCTTCGGAAAACCACTTATTCTGATTGGTGGATTTATTCGGTTTCGCAGGTTTAAGGGGGGCAAGCTTGTCAAAAACTGTGTTATTGGCTAGCCTTAACAATTTGGTGAATTCATCAAGAGAAAGGTGTTCTTGAAGAGAGGGAAGAAGAGGAATAACCAATTCTTTAAAGGCTGTGTGAGTCACGTTTTTTGGTTATGCCAAGTCTTCAAGGGAATGTTTTTGTTCTTAGTGCATGTTATTTGGTCTTCGATGGCACATTCAAAGGTAATGAAATAATGATCGGACCAGATACATTCCGTAATAGTAGAGATACTAGTAGGTACATTTTTTGTAACAATCCAGTCGAGTATATTGCCATGTTTATGGGTGGCACTGTCAACTTGTTGTTGGAAGCCAATGGATTCTAATGATTGGGCTAAGTCCCGGGCAACTTCATTAAGAGGATTATTATACCAAAAATTAAAGTCTCCAAGGATAATAAAAGGGGTTGAAATGTTGCCAATAGTGGCCAAGAGTTGTTTATTCAAACTCAATGGATGCTCTGGGGAGCAATATAACAATAGTACACTAGTGGAGGAAGTGACATTAATATCTAATTTAACCATGAGAGCTTCACTGTTCTCTAGATTAGGTGGGTTAGTAGTATGTACCTTCAGATGTTTGAAAATGATAGCCACTCCCCCTCCTCTGTCATTTTCTTGCATGGTTTGGGCATTAAGGTAGCCTACAGGGGTGGCCAGTAGCATAGCATGATGTGTAGCCTCAGACATCCAAGTCTCTGTGAGAAATAGAAGAGGTCCAATTCCAAGATTTTATCTCCAATTTCCACAGAGTGCTCGACAAGAGAACGACTGCTCAAAAGTTAGCACTTTAAGTCCGATTAACCAATATGTGTTGTGGAGTCATAGTTATCTATAGTGCTACCAGAGAGAGAAGCTCGAAGGGCCGAGGTTGGTTGAGGGGAGCCAGGTTTCAAACCATTGACCTCTTTATTCATCAACTTTCCAGGGACCAGCGGTTCTATCAGGAGAATTTTCACAATCTCCTCAGTAGGGGAGGAGGTAAAGACAACCCGGGTTGTAGGAGAATGGGCAGAATAAACATCCAGCTGGTTCATACATTGTACACTTCTTACCTCAGAATCCTGTTTTGCCTGGTTGATGGTGTCCAGAACTTCTTGTGTGCCCATTTTTTGACAGAGTAGACGGCCGTACTTTGTACCTTCTACAGACTGCCGCCGGCGCTGATGCGCCTGTCGTGTCAAGAAGTACGGGGAAAGCTACAATCCTGAAGGGGATTGTAGTCCAAACACACTTCGGCTCAACAAGGAGAGAACAACACAGTCTCCTGATTCAAAGATTGCCAAAATGATGATATGTTTGTTAATGCAAGCGGCGCAGTTTAAAAGAACATAAATCAGGTGAAACACTAGCAATCACTAAAAATAATGCAAGAAATAATCCAATTACCTAAGCTTCACAGGACTTCAAAGGACTAGGCACAGATTTAAAATTAACAATTGTATACAATTCTACGGGATTCTAAAAAGCAGGTGTGCTAAAATAAGTATTTTCCCCTTAACCTTAGAAGCAGCTATAGTCCGAGTAAATATGGCTTTGCTTGATGCAACGGATGACAAAGGTAGATGATGGTGCACAGTAATTGTCATTGAGGAAGGCCACAGAGTGGCTGACGTCACTGATGAAGATATGTTTGGAGATGACAAATATGATGATTTTGTGATATTTGAAATGTGCATTACATGGGTCAAAGCGATTTGAGAGAGGTCCTGCAGAGAATGATGCTAGCAAAGAAGCGTCCTGAATATTTTGATGAAGATATGGCAAAAGTGCCAAGTTCAATTTGGACCACTGGCCCCTATGACGTAGGCTTACTGAAAGGAGTTGGGGAAGTAAAGATTAAATTGAAACCAGGAGCGATTTTCCCTCGAGCGCGGCAATATCCTATGTCTCGAGAGGCAGATGACTGAATTTTCAAGACGATTTCCGCCATGATGGACCAAGGTATCTTCTGACGTGGGAGTCACTGTGTAATACGTCAGTTAATCCTATTAAAAAAAATCAAGGGGGGGGTCTTGGAGACTAATTCAGGATTTACGCCCAATAAACAAGATTGGGGAGGCAGAGTTCCCTATAGTTCCTAACCCGTCCACGATTCTATGTAATATACCTGTTGATGCACTATATTTCACGTGATTGACTTGAACATTTTGTTTTTCTCACTCCCATTGCACAAAGACTCACAATATTTGTTATTGTTCCCTTTTAGACAAGTGCGATTAAAAAAGCACAAGCCTACCCCAGGGGTACTGTGTGTCCCCATCAATTTTTACCAGAGTCCTCCAGGTGGACTTGAGCAATATTGCTTTAGAAAGCGTTGTGCTGCAATACATAGATGACATTTTAGTTTGCAGCACCACAGAGGAAGAGTGCAGACGCGATTCTGTTCAGCTAATGATTATACTTGCTGACAAAGGATATAAGGCTAACAAGGAAAAGTTGCAATATTGTCAACAAAAAGTATTGTACGTAGGCCAATTGATTTCACATGAGGGAAAGAAAGTTACTCCTGAAAGAGCTGAGGCCATTCTAAAAACAGCTAAGCCACACACAATAAAACAGATGCAGAGTTTTCTAGGACTATGTAATTGTGCCAGAGCATGGGTCTTTCACTACAGCTCGTATACTAGGCCGCTCTTACAGGCCTTTAAGAAAGCACAGACAACACAAGAGAAAATCGTGTGGACTGAGGCAATGGAAGAAAGGTTTGACTAATTGGAAAAAGCCATTTGCACAGCTCCAATTATGCAGAGGAATTATTTTTATTCTCTTACAGAGATGGTACTTTTATGACAGCAGTACTCGGACAGAGAACTACATTGGGGTACAAAACCCTTGCATATTACAGTGGACTTTTGGACCCAGTAATGGGAGGTCACTTTCCATGCGAACAAAGTTTAGCAGCCGCCACGTCGCCATAGAGAAGGCTACAAACACAGTGATGGTGATGGGATTCTCCATGACATTATTTCTTGAACATGCATTATTTGCAATTTTAGAGAAAGCAAAAGGCACGTTGATTACTCAGTGCTTCTGCCTATGAGGTAATCATATTGACTCCAGTGATTAAACTAGTCTGATGTAAAATAGTGAATCCAGCTATGTTTATAGCTGAGCCTATTACCGAAGGAGAACATCTACACGATTGTGCAAACTATGAAGAGTTCTGTGATGAGCTGCCTAGAGTAAAAGAAAATGCACTTGCAGGGGGAGAGATTGTATTAATTGACGGTTCTTCTAGAATCGATCAAAATGACAGGCAAAGATATACAGGCGCTGCGGTAGTGAAGCATTTGGCAAATGGAGAATTTCGGGTGCTCGTTAGTACTTGATTGCCATTGCATTATTCAGCGCAAGCTGCAGAATTATTGGCGTTAATACTCGCAGTCGAGAATCACGCAGACCAGGAAGTGACAGTGTACAGCGACTATGCCTTTGTGACGCCGACAGTGCACTGGGGATTAGCGCGCTGGAAAAGGAGGTGCTACCTCTGAGCAGACGGCGAGACAGTGCAGCACGCAGCCTTATTGGACAGGCTCATTAAGGCACTACAACTCCCAGTGGGCATAGCAGTCGTCAAATGGGCAGCTCACACGAAAGGGACAGATTTTATCTTGCGTGGAAATCAAGCATCAGACAGTGAAGCCAAGCACATAGCAAATACAGATACAGAAATGATTAATGTTCAAACCATTGATGTAAATGAAAGAATGACTGTAATGACCAGTGTGGACGAGGGATACAATCGTATGCCTAAAACGCAGATAGTAGAATTCCAAGGGGATGCAGCGCAAGAAGAAAAGAACTCGTGGAACCGAAGAGAGTGTTCTTTAAACCCCTCTGAAGCATTGTGGAGACAAGACCGCACCTGTAAACCAGTAATGCCTATAGCCTTATTAAGATAGCGCTAGAACAGTTACACTACCCAGCGCATACTAGAGAGAATCTTGCTGTAACAATTGCTGAGGATTGGTTTGTACCGAACCTAATGGAACATGTTGCATTTTTTATGGTAAATTGTATTATTTGCCAGCAGTTCACGCTTGGCATACACTGTGCATAGTGAGGGTGGTCAACCAAGACACAATGGCCCTTTTCAGCACTTACTGTCACGACCCTCGCCCAAAACCCCCTCTGGCAAACCCATTGGCCAGGTGGAATCAGGACTCGGGCCTCTAGAGCCTGGCATCCGCTTCAAAAGCCCTCATGGGGCCAGTCCTGGCGCCTATGGCGCCAGGCTCATACACCATGAAAAACAATGTGCTTGGGACCTACTTTATTGTATAGTCAGCCAACATGGAGGAATCCACATAGCTTGGTTCCCAAGAACCAAGCTATGCGGTCTAGTGTTTGAGGTGTGGTAGCCTAGGGACTACTTTACCTGGACTATTTTGTTGGGGCTATTTAAACCACACCCGAGCAAGACAACACGCTTCGTGTTACTTTGCAGCTTGCAACGTGAAGCTCACCGTGTCCAGCTATTGCCATGAACCTCGGAGAAGCAGAACCTGCAAGGAGACAAAAGGAACATCATTAGCAGCAGCATCTTACCTGCAGTCTTCATCTTTAAACACTCGCAGCTACTGAGAACAACTTCCTCAAATCTGCATGCCTCCCCGACAGAACGACCTGAAAGAGGAAGATAGAGGCAACATTAAAGAAAGCAGTAAAGACATTTATAAATTATGAACTGCTCAAAAGGCTTACTTGGCTGGTCACCTCTCGGCTGGCACCACTCCGGACATTCAACTCGCGCTGAAGAACACCACGACCTACAAGGAAGGAAAACACAGGTTAGCAAAGGCAAGACTTCGCAGTGCTGCACATAGTGCTTACTTACTGCGTCATAGCGCTCTTAATGTGCCATCATTTACCAGCGGGGCTCAACCAAGCCAGTTGGCTGCACTGAAGCTCTGCATACCTAAGGGGGGAAAAAAGAGGCATTTTAAACAAAGAAAGGCATGCAGGATAGCAACAAAACTAAAGAACAGCAATAAGAGCTACCTGAACAATATCAAACGGGCCAGCGTCAGTGAAGTAACTGGACCACACTCGCCCATGAAAGACAACGTGCCCCTGCAAAGAAGGCAGGACGGAGAGCCCGCCTAATTCTGCCACAAGGTGAGGAGAGGGCGCCAGAGGGACTGAAATCATACGGGGGTGGAGGGAGGATACTTACCCCAGGCGGTCAGTCTTTTGAACACAGTCCTCCTGTATTTTCAGGCAGAACCTTCCTCGCAGACCACATCAGGGCAAAGCTGAGAAGCATACCAGCGAGTAACCCGGCTGGTTGGCGTCCCTGTGGATACCAGGTGAGCGTAACACTTACATATAGACCATGATGACATGATACACGTTTGTAATGGATAGAGATACCTGTTAGTTGTAGTATATCCTTTCTCCAGATGGATAGAGGCAGGTCCATGTACACACCGAGACTACCTCTGCAGCCAAGTTCTTGGTGCGTGAGGTATTTCCGAGATGGGGAGTGTGTGAAGTAATGAGATCAGATAATGGACCTCACTTTGTTAACACAGTTTTCGAGCAGATCACCTCGCTGCTGGGAATAAAACACAAGTTTTATTCAGCTTATCACCCGCAAGGAAATGGTATCTGTGAAAAGCTCAACGGCTTGTTAAAAGAAAGAATAGCCAAGTTGAAGCTTACTTTGAAAAAAGGGTGGTTGCACTGCCTACCACTGGCATTGTATGCATTGAGGAACCAACCAGGTACTGACCACCATCTATCGCCGCATGAGATTGTGACAGGCAGGAGGATGAGAGCGCCATTAATGCCTCCATCCTGAGTTAGAAGTGATGCTCAGCCAACGTCAGAAGTGTTGGGACTTTAATTGCAAAACTACTTGAACTGTTTAACATCTAGTTTTTCTGTGATTTGAGGACAGTTGCAGAGACGAGGGTTTAGAGCAGTACACAACACAGAACAAGATGCTTCAACAATCCAAACTCCCGAATTTCATCGTCCAAGAACCTACCCAGGTGATAAGATCCTGATCCGCAATCACAGAAGGAAAAAGTGGGACAAGCCCCGCTTTCACGGTCCTTTCATTGTTGAGGATGTCACGCCATCTTGGAAGGTATCATAATCCAGGTAGCAGTCTATTCTGAACGAAATCAGAGCGGTGTAGAAAACCTTCCTACGAGGGACAGATCAAGGAAGTTGTTAAAAACTAAAACTTTGTTTATACTGACAGGGAAGCTACAATGTCATCTGGACTGAAGCAAATTTGAGGCATCAATTGGGAACTGGTTAATGAAGCACAATGTATAGCAGCTTGCAGAAATAATCTTTTTTCACGATAAAGGAACATTTGCACCGCAACTGGTGGACAAAGTGGGCCCAGAAAGCAGCTAGTTGATCGAGGATTAATGCTGACAAAAAACAAGAAGCTTCCAGAAACAATCTAAAATACATTGTCATTAAAGAAGTGGTTTTCCTTCCTTGGCATCAAATGATCGGGATGGGCAATCAGAACAGCAATTTTGTGTTCCCCAAGAGGACAGACGAGCAAATTGCCCCAGAAGCAAATGCTGCAAGATCTACCACTGCATTGTATTCATACTAATATTGCTTTCACTGACAGCAAGAACTGCTTTCTATATAGGAGCACATAATGTAAAGGTTAGAGCAGAAAGAATAGGTAAACATGGCAACTACAAAGCAACCCAGGCCATTCATATTAATTCTCGTCCCTAGAAAAAATAGACAGATACCTGAGATTTAAATGGATGTTATTGGTAATACATCACACACAGCACTTGTTTTAAAGCACTACTTTTGAACGCTGGAGACAGAGTCGGTGGAACAAGCAAAATAAGGGATTAACGAAGGTTGGGCCCACACAGATAATGTATGCTGACACACATGGTCTAGTGACAAGAAGCCCAAGCACAAGTCTTGCAAGTCAATCGCGTGCAGAAATAATAGCAGAATCAGTATGGCCGTTCTTAGCCATTGGCAGAAAAAGACAGAGGGATAAAGAAAGACTTGCTGCACTTTCTTCTGCACAGATAGCCCAGATGGATGTTCCTGCAGATCAACCAGACAGATTGTTATACTGATGTATTCAGCGATGTGGTTATAGAAAACTACAGGAAGACCTTGAGAATTAAAAGAAGCACCCAAGAAGACAATTATGAACTGAATGGTTATCTAGACAGCACAGCACCGTTGGAAACAACATATGGTACCAACATATGAAAAGTTGGAAGCAGGACATCAGATGAAGACTGCTTTGTATGTGCACTCCTGCAATACAGCATGGGGGAAGTCAAAGATCTTCATTGAAATTGATGTCCAGACAGCTCATTGCCTGTCGCACATAGCACTTTGCAAAACAAGAGGTCAATTTATGGGAAGTGATGCTATGGGCAACTGAAAAGACAGATCCTGATGAAGATGACTGCATACAAGATATAAAGACAAGAAACAGAGCCCAGACAAGAAATCATGTGATCAGATAAGAGAAACCAGGAGTGAAATGAGCTGGCATTAGATGGGAAGTGAACAAAAAACTTGATGTCACAGGAAAATCTGCGGAAGAAGCTCACAGATGGAAGAACAGAGGACCAATTCAAATTTGGGGAACAGTACTAGCACCAGATGGATGGGGAAAAGGAGTGGTGATCTGCAGAGCACGGGTAGTTATTGGCTGTTACCCACCTACTATTGATATAGTACAGCATGGATGCAAGCCATTATTACCAAGACTTGCTAAACTACTGACATGGGTCGAAGACCGGGGATGACCACTGCAGATAGTACCATTAGAAATTTCTAAGTTTTGCTTCAGGAACAATGGTACACGAAAAATGGGGGAAAAATCAAAACTGTGACGAATATTGGATGCACATGGGATGGTGCATGGAACAGCAGTAATCATGGATCACTATTGGGCTTGTGGATCAAAAGCCTACATCAGACGGCCTA
Source organism: Ambystoma mexicanum (assembly GCF_040938575.1). Lineage (NCBI taxonomy): Eukaryota > Metazoa > Chordata > Amphibia > Caudata > Ambystomatidae > Ambystoma > Ambystoma mexicanum. Next base: position 1,497,314,094 of record NC_090921.1, read on the forward strand.
AAGATTGGGGATGAATTTGCACATTGGTGAATGTCCATGTTCCTGCATTGGTGATTCTTAAAGGTGACCTGAACATTGATAGTTTTCCAAAAGCAGATGCTCATCTAAGAAAGAAGAGATCTGTGGAACTGATAAATCGAACAAAGAGAGAGAACTACTTCTCTGCTAAATCAATAGAAGCCTCTGATACCATCCCGTATGAACGCAGACTGTTCAGTCAGACCTTATCAGTGTTTACAATGATCTTTATGCCAAGAATCCAGGTTGGAGCAAATACTAAGTGGTTACAAATCACCAGATGGGAATTGTTGCAGACAATTAACACAACTATAAAAGGATTCAATGCAATTGGAGAAGAACTGAGAGCTGTAAGACTAATGGCTCTCCAGAACAGATATGTCCTGGATATGATCAAAGCCATGGATGGAGGTGTTTGTGCCAAAAATTGGAGAATCATGTTGCACATTTATACTTTCTCATGATGACGAGAATGGAACTTTGACAAAGGCCATAGACATGCTGACGAACCTCCATGGTCAGATGATAGAAGTAGAAGATATTGCTGATGACAGCTGGTTTGAAAATCTCTTCTCATGGATTCCACAATGGATGGCAGACATGTTCAAATTTCTTGGAGCCTTGCTATTATTAGTGATGCTTGGATTTTGTGTGATAAAGATAATCTTGCAATGTAAGAAAACAGCAAAGAAAGCCATAGGGATGAAGATCATGATCGATGTTGAACCAGGATGGAAGCCTAAATACTTGACTGATGAAGAAATCAGAGACTTTGTGAAGTCTAGTATCCATGCACCTGAGGGAACGAAGTTCCTGTATCCAAAGGACCACAGAAAGTATGTGGGAAGATGGATCTACTGCTGTCCAAGTGGACAGTGCATGCTCATGACATGGAACAAGGATGAGCATGTGAAGTCAGCTGGATGCCTGAAGGGAGTCATAAAATTATGGGTCCCTAAGTGGCACTTCTTCAGACCAGTTTGTCTAGGTATAGAAGATGATGTGAGAGTGGTAGATAAATCGCCCAGAGGGGGGAGTGTAGGAGGAGGAGCCAAGTACCCCTACTCCGCCTACATTACCTGAGAAGTATGAACCAAAGTATGTGACGTATAATACACCAATAAGAAAGCGGGAAGAAGACCAACAACTCTGTTTAGTAATACCTATACCTAAGAGAATATGGGAAGTAAAGTAGCCATTGAGGAAACCATACCTACATTCAAGACAATATGATGGCCATTTGCGATTCCTGATGAAACAAAGAAACTGAATGACCAGGATGAATGTTGATGTCATACGAAACTGAATCGACCCCATATAGCAGATAACCAGACCAGAGAGGCAGACGATTTATGAAGAACAAAGAAGTACCAAGGATAAGCGACATCTTGGGATCAAGATGAAGAGACTTGTGCGATAAGCATGATAAAGATACTTAGTTAAGTTTAAACATGTACTGATGCAATGAAACGCAAGCAGCAAAGCAAACATTAAGCTATCCAAATGCTTATAGTGAATAGATTGCGGCAAGCGCCAACATATACATATATACCTCATAGATACATGTGGATCGAATAAAGAATTAATTTTCCACTAGGTATATAGCAGTCTTGAGCAACGAGGAAGGCCTCAATTCAGTGTCGCAGTTACAAAAGCAATTGAATTAACAAAATATATTTCAGCTAAGGAGTTGGATGAGCCAAGGTCTTATCAGAACTAGAATTTGCTGACATTAGATATAATTAACGTGAAAGAACAGAAGCTCCGGTTCAAGAAGGTCAAGTGAAAACAAGACGTCAGAGGACCATTGGAGAATAAAATCAAATACACAGGCTCAAATTGTGGTGTCCAGTCACGTGATGGAAGAAAGTTGGATGCATGAGATCACCACACATACGCACGGAAGCCAGACAGTACCCGTACTCAAAAAACCTCAGAGAACAGTACAGATTCACGGTCATCTTCAAACACTAATTGACACTGAACCGTTGAGGTGATGATGGAGTGTACTTTTAACTGGTGGGAAGCTGGTATAGAGACAAGCTCACCCGCACCTGGCTGGTCAGTCTGCATGCTGCTCACTTAGGTGAAATGTTACTGACTGGGGTTAGTAGCCAACCAATGGTAGAGGACAACGTAGTTGGGGGCGGGGTTCTTTAGTTTGTATAGCCAATGGGACGTCGTACATTTAGTGACGTTCATTGTGGCCATTTTGAAGGGAGAGCTTAGTTACCCCACCTGATAAGTATCCAATTATGTCTCTTCAGTACTCTATACAGATATAACACCTATGCTTAGTTATTCACTTAGAACCAATCCTGCTTCCAGATAGGTTTTAGAAGTTTGCCACGTAGGATGACCTTGGTAATGATGCAGGTCATCACTTCAGCTGTGACCAATTTCGGGTTTAAGAACCCAGCTTTATGAAATGATTGAGAGTTGAGTATTGAGTGATTGCTGATGTTCGTTGTACTCCCTGTTTTAGTTACTTGCATTAAAACATACAGACTTTTGCCAAGCTATTTGTGTCGTCTGAATTACTGATGTTTGATTAAAATCTGTATCCCATCCATCTCAGGGGTATTGCTACTCATCTTAAAGGGCTGGAAGTCTCCAGTTCACTGGCATCCCTAGATTTGGAGGACGCATATTTCCACATTCCTATTTGACCCTCACAAGCTGCTACCTGCGCTTTGTGGTGGCTGGGGTGTATTATCAATTGAAGGTTCTGCCCTTTGGGCTCCGTTCAGCACTGAAGTCTTCACAAAATACTCAGTGGTAGCTTATCTGTGAACATGTTTACCCAGATCTCAACTGGTTGGTACGAGTGCTGTCTTATACTATGGCAGCAAAACGCACAGCATTGATGAGTCACTGTCTTCAATCCCTCTGGTTCTCCATACATTTCCCCCAAATCTTGTCTTGTGCCAGTGCAACAAGTGCTATACCAGAGAGCACAGCTACACACACGTTCCTGCAGAGCGAGAACATCGCCAGAACGAGTCACCACCCTCCTCAGCAAGGTGCCCCAGTTTAGCCAGTTGCCAGCAAGATCAGTTTGCAGCTACAAGTCCCTGTTGGGCATGATTTCGTCTTGCTTCCCTTTAATCAGTCACTGCAGACTATACATGCGCCCCTGAAAGAGTTTCTAGACTATCGCTGGTTATAGATTTCTGGGTCCTTGTAAGGCCACATCCTGCTGACCCTGCAGTCCAAATGCAGCTTTTGGTGGTCTGTACAATCCCACCTGACGGAAGGCGCTTAGTTTCAGCTACCCAATCACCAGATCAGAGTGATGAGACTTTTCTCTGAAAGGCTGGGGAGCTCACCCACAAGATCTCCATGCCAGGGGTCTTTGGGCACAGGAGGATTAACTTTTTTATAAATCAACCGCCTGGAGCTGCGGGCAGTTTTTTTGGACCCCCTCTGCTCACCTGAAAAGTGTAGTGGTGTTGTCTGTAAAAAATCGGCACCATTGTTCTATATCTGCAAGCAGGGAGGTGCCACATCCCCTCAGCTGTTAACGGCGGCACAGTCCCTATGGCACTGGTTGTTGCAACACCGGATGTTTCTGCTGCCTTTCCCCCTTCCGGGTATCCAGAACACCATAGCTGATTTTCTCAGGAGGGAGCTCAGTTCTTGCCACAGGTGCTAGCTGTACGGCGATCAACTTCACCAGGTGTTCCAGTGCTGGGACATTATATCTCTTTGCAACCTACGAGAAAAAGAGGGGCAACGCCTTTGCCACTAGATTTCCCTACCCCAAAAGCCTAGGGGGATGCATTTGTACTTCCATGGGAAGGCAAGTTCCTATATGCGTATCCTCCAATCCCTCTAGTATCACAAGTGATCACCAATTTCAGACCATCAGTGCAATTAGTGTCCCCTGCGTGGCTCAGACAATTTTGATACTCGGACCTTCTTTACCTTTGCTCAGTGACAATCAAGCTCTACCCAAACAAACGCTGCTATCTAAGAACGACAGAGCTGTGCTCCATCATAACCCTGGAAACACTTTTGATGGAGACGCCATACAAATGCTCAAATACATTTTTAAAAAAACAGCCTCACTCAATCCGACTGCCTTACTCCGGCGTTTAGTTTAGTTCACTGCTGTTACCACAAGCCTGCCAAGACATTCTTGCCCATGCTCCCTCCTTGTTGGCTGCTATAAGAGCAAATGAAAGCGTTTTCAAGTTGGGTGCAGTGCCTTTAACCTGCAACCCACGCTGTCCATCCTCAAGATATTCTTCCTGACTTATTGTCCGTTGCGATCAGGGCTAGCATACTCCTCCATCAAAGTGCACCCGGCCACCATCTCCAGATACATGTGCTCAGCTGGCGTGACTTCCCTCTGTTCGTACAGGTTGGTGAAGGAATTTTTGCAAGGCCTTTTCAGGTCTTTTCCACTGGTCAAACAACCAGCCGCGGCATGGGAACTCAATGTTGTCCTGTCGAGACTGATGAGACCAGCCTTTGCACATGGCCTCTCTCAATAATCTCTCCTGGAAAACTGATTTATCTTTGGTGGCCATAACATCCGGATGGGCAGTAGGGGAAATTCAAGCATTCTCTATCCAAAGCATGATATCTGTCATACTCCCACGTTTATGCCTAAGCTGCCATCAACATTTCACCTCAATGAGCCAGAAATACTTGCGTTCCTTACTTTCTTTGGACATGGTCCGGACTTTCATTTATTATATCGCCCGTACTAAATTATTCCCGCAGACTTCCCAATCGCTTGTAACATTTGGACCATCTGGTGCTGGGAAGGTTCTACCAAAACCTTCAATTTCCAGGTGGATTGTGGCATGCATCGCCTTCTGCCAACAACAAGCTGGCAAGCCTCTTCCTGTCGGTCCCAGAGCTCACTCCACAAGGACAGTGGTGGCCATTACTGCTTTCCTCTCTGGGATCTTGCTGCTAGACTTTTGCAGAGCAGCTACCTGAAGGTCAGTGCGCATGTTTGGCAGGTTACTGTGTTAACTGTAATTCTGCTGCAGAGTCCAGTGTTGAACAGTCTGTTCTCCGTGACCTGTTTGCGTGAGGTTAGTAAGGCTCCAGTGGCAAATTACTTCAAGGAGCTTGCGGCCACCATTTTTTCTGGTTATAATCCTGATTTGTAATCCATTTTTGGCATGTGAATCTATGAAAGATCAAATTCTGGAGAAGGGCTAAGTTACTTACCTGTAACACCTGGTTTCCAGCATTGTTATCTTAGTCTACCCCGCATGCTGCTCTTGGCTCATACTGCCACTTGTGTGCTTGCTAAAATCTGAAGATGGCCAACAGGGGTTGAGCTAAGGGAGCTGTTCCAGTTGGCTGTGGGCAGTATGACCCAAAAGTGACTACATTAGAGCACAAAAGTGACTGAAGTTTTCAGTTAAAGTTTAAACTGCTCTGTTACTCAAGAGTCCCAGCCAGCCGGGGAATATTCACAGAATGTGAATCTATGAACGATACCAATGCTGGAGAACACAAGTTACAGGTAAGTAACTTATTCCTTACAAATTACTGAGCACTGGGATTTGCTGGACAGGGTGGTACAGGAAAACCATATAAAAGAGTTTTGGAGCCTTGTATCCAAGGGCTTTAGCTCTAATGAAAGGGAGGACACTTTTTTTTAACTGTGCCAAAGATATGTGAAAACGATTTTATAATAATATATCATAATATATATTAATGCAGCAGACGTTTCCCCATTGGTCTTCAGTCCAGAGGCGATTGATGTTGCTATACATTCCATTAAGGCAGCATTTGCCTTCAATAGCATTGCAGGCAAATGGGTGTGCCCTGGGTTATGGAAAAATAGTGTGATTGTTCTGGTTTATACGAAAGGCTCACCCAGTGATCGACTCTTTACCAACCAATTTCCCTCCTTGGTGCCTCCTGCAAGATCTTTGCAACATGCCCTTTCTTATGATTTGAGGAATGGGCTGTGGAAAAGGGCATCCCGTCTGTCTTGTGGGCTGGATTCAGGAAAGGCTTTCTGGCAAAAGTGTTTTATCCTTAGTACCATTCCGTAGAAATATGTTCGGATCAGACGGGCCAGTGTACACTACCTTTTTAGATTTGGCCAAAGACTTTGATTGCCTCAATCTTGTAATTCGAATGGACGGTGTCTCCCCACGTATTCCTCAACTTTGATATTGGTATCATGGGCTTTGCTGCTTTGGAAAAAAATAATCCACACCAGAGGGCGCTGTGCTCGATGTCACGGCATCTGTCCCTCGAGGGTTGCCATCAGCGTCCACCTCATTCGCAGTACAAATGGCTCGAGCTGCGCCCGTTGGCTTCACTTCTGTTTTTCCGAAATCTTTTGCTTCGTGTGTTTGAAACAGCACTTGTTTTTCATCAAGATGTCTTCATCTTCTAATCCTTCAACCCCAAAAACTGGTTTTAAAAAAATGCCAGGATTGTGGGAAGAAAATGTCCATCACTGACCCCCATCGCGCCTGCCTGTGGTGCCTGGGTACCAACCAACGGACCGATGACTGCGGGTCCTGTCAGGCCATGAAAGGAAAAGCTCTCAAGGAACATAAAGTTAAATTGGTGGTGGGGAGGGAAACTTCGAAGGCTGCCTTGAAGAGAAATAAAGACTCCGGGCAGTCTAGGGACTTGTCCCAGTGTGAGTCAAAGTCTCGATTAGGGAGTCGTTTGAGAAAATCTTCCTCTGCTTCGAAGAAGGCAAAGAGGCGTAACCGATCTCCTTCGTCTTCTGTCTCTACAAGGTTTATCACTTGTCCAACTAAACATGATTCCCCTAGAAAATGGGATGCTTTCAGAGCCTCAATGATGCGAATCTTCGAGAATGTGGCCCGACCCCCTCGAGGTCGAGCGAAGACCATTCCCCAGCTCATCCTTCGGATGACAGAGGAAGGTCAGACTACTAAACGCTCTCAATCCGGCAAGAAAACGTCAGGGGTACCGTCTAGAGAACCTTCTCCGATACCTCAGAAAAAGAGCAACCTGACAATCCTATCGGTGCATAAATCGAAGGCAACGCCGGAAAAAATGGCATCAGGTTCCAAACCTTTGACACCAGTGCCAAGGTTTTCGTCGACACCAGTGCCGAAGGTTTCATCGACACCATTCTCTACAACGCCTTTGTCTAAGGCACCTTCGACTTAATCGAAGCCAGCATCAACATTGACGCCTCTGTCGAAAATAGTGTCAATTTCTGTAGCGTCATCAACGTCCTTGGCGAAACCAGTGCTGATGCCTTCATTACCACAACCCATGGGTAGGGTTTATACCCATTTGCCAAGGAAAGACTTTCAAGTCTGACTTCTATTTATGAAGAGGAGCAATCCTCTGAGGATTCTTCCCCATTTGGGTTGAAATATGGAAGAAAGAATGCTGATTGACCCAGAATCAAAAATGTCTGACTTAATGACTGCCTCCAATCAGCTAGTGGCATAGACACTTCGCCTGAATTGGAGTTTGACAAACCTGACCCAGCTGATCATGCTAATTCAGCATACAGGGATATTATGAATAGGGTTGTGGAGTTCATGGGCTGGAGCAGGAATTCTCCTACCTCCGAACAAGAGAACCTGACCGATATTCTGAGCCAGGGTCCTCAGAAGGATCCAGTACTACCTCTTCATACAGCCCTTCAAAGGAAGGTCATGGCCAACTGGCAAACCCCAGAATCTGGACCTCCGGTAAACAAAAACTTTGGCAGAAAATATAGACCTTCATCCTCAGATCCAGATTATTTAACTAAGCACCCTACGCTTGAAAGCTTAGTGGTCCAAGCAGCTACCCTCTATTTCCCCAGATAGGGATGACCAGTGAATTGATGCCTGGTTTTGCAAGATTTTTTCTTCGAGCAATATGGCTTTAAAGTCAACCAATGTTACTTGTACCCTTGCAAGGTTTACCTACACCTTGTGGGACTGTTAGCATGATGGCTCAGCAAATTCCAGAAGGCGAGGAACGAGACTGCTTCCTGGCTATTTTGAAAGATGGAAAGGAGGCAATGGGAGAATTTCTCCAGTCAGGACTGGACACTGCTGAGGTCCATGGCTTCTAACACCGTGCTATGCAGGTTTGCGTGGCTGAGAAAGTCGGGCTTTGCCCCGGATGTGCAGGTCAGGCTACTCCATATGCCCTTTGACGGCTTGAGGTTGTTCGGCAGCAAGGCGGATTAGAAGCTTTAGACCACTAAGGCGGCGGCTAAGACACTAGGCGCTTCTATACGACAACCTCTGCAGCACTCCTACTCGGGCTCATCTTCCCAGAGGGGTCGTCCTTTTCGTTTCTATTCCTCATTTGGAAGGGGAAGAGGACAAGCTGGTCAAAGAGGACAGAAAAGATTGCCTCGTGGTGGACGAGGAAAGGGTGCTAGATCAGCCCCAGCAGCGGCAACTGTTGCCTCGAAGCAACTCTGAAGTATTGACCCACAAGACCCCGGTGGGAGCCAGAATCTCTCAGCATCTGAACGAATTGTGGGGCATTACTTCAGATTCTTGGGCACTGGAAACAGTAGCCCAGGGTTACAGCCTTCCTTTTCAGAAAAGGCCTCGGGATCATCCACACAGATACAACTGTCAAAATTCCTGATCCGCTCCTTGTGCGGGAAATTTTAACCCTTCTAGAGAAAGGTGCAATAGAACATGTACCTGCAGTGGAAAGGAGCAAGGGTTGGTATTGCCCCTACTTTCTTATTCCCAAGAAGGATGGAGGATTGAGGCCCATCTTGGTCTTAAGAAATTTGAACAAATTCATCAGGAAGAACAGATTCAAGATGGTAACGCTTGCTCAGATCCTTCAGGCTCTCCAACTCCAAGACCGGTTGGTATCATTGGACCTTCACGATGCTTACTTTCATGTGCCAATCCATTTCAAGCACAGAAAGTACCTGAGGTCCGCGGTTGCCAGTGCTCATTTTCAATTTGAGTTCTGCCATTCGGGCCGACCTCCGCCCAAGGGTTTTCACCAAACTGATGGAGGTAGTGGCAGCAAGACTCAGGAGAGGGGGGATTCACATCTAACCATGCCTGGATGATTGGTTGATCAGGGCTCGTTCGCCCCCAAACAGGCACAGGAACATCTGAGAATGATCTGCCACTTCCTACACAGACTGGGCTTCTCCCTCAATTACAAGAAGTCTCATATGATACCATTCCAAAGACTCCAATTCATCGGAGCAGTCCTGGATACCTCCTCAGGGAAAGCCTTGATTACCGAGGTGAGAGCTCAGCACATTCTGCAGATGGTAACAAAGTTCCAGTATGCCCAGCATCTGCTGGATTACGATTTTCTGAGGTTGCTCGACCTCATGGCATCCTGCATTTTTCTGGTGCTAGGGGCCAGATTGAGAATGAGATCCCTTCAATGGGGCTCAGTGGTCCCAATTTTCGGGGAATGTCCGATCTGCAAGCTCTGACCAGAGTGGCTCTAGATCTTCTGTGGTGGGTTTGCAAGGACAATATTCTCAAGGGAGAATCTTTTTGGCAACCATGGCCTGAGATAACAGTAATGACAGACGCCTCATTCACGAGCTGGGGAGCCCACAGCAGTGATCTGACAATCAGCAGCCATTGGTCTCCATCGGAGTCAAAACTGCAGATCAACCTTTTGGGGCTGAGGGCAATCAGACTAGCGCTGAAGCCTTTATGCCCTCTGTACGGAGAAAGAACGTCATGATAATGATGAACACCACAGTGGCCATGTACTGCCTCAACAGGAGAGGAGGCGTAAGGTCACTACCACTGTGCAGAGAGGCAATGCAGTTCTGGTTCTGGGCAATACAAGAAGGAATCTCTGTCAGCAGTTAACCTAGCAGAGAGAAGAGCACGGTGGCGGACCCTCTCAGCAGGCAGAGCAGTGTCTCCCATGAGTGAGAACTAGCTCAGGAAGTCCTTCAAGAAATCTTGACCCTTTGGGGAACCCCTCAAGTGAATCTGTTTGCGACCGAGTACAATCGGAAATGCGATCAGTACTGCTAAATGGAATTTCCTCCGAGTGGAACTCTAGGGGACGCGTTCGTAGTGGACTGGGAATTTCCACTCCTGTAAGCGTTTCCATCAGTCCCCGTCATTCCTCACGTAATCAGGAGGTTGAGAAAGTTCAGGAAAACCATGATCCTAACTGCGCCAGATTGGGCTGGACATGTCCATCTGCCCTCCAATACGTCTTCCACAAAGAGAGGATCTTCTCTCACAAGAGGAAGGTCGGGTTCTCCATCCAAAGGTCAAGACACTCAGCCTTCACGCATGGTTTCTGAGAGGCTGAGATATAGGGATTGGGACCTCCCAGATGATATGAGATTTTGATTTCGGCCAGAAGGCCAGCAATCAAATCCTTGTACCGGTGTTGTTGGAATAAGTTCAGTAAATGGTGAAGGGAAAATAATGTAGAGCCATTCCTATGTGGCACACCTATGGTGCTTTCTTTCCTGTTACATTTAGCCAATCTGGGACTTCATATTGGCACAATAAAAGGATAGCTAGCGACGCTTTCTATCTTTAAGCGCTCCTCTGAAGAAGTGTCTTATTTCAAGATACCATTGATTGTACAATTTGTGAAGGGTCTCACTAACGTGTGTACCCCCAGTCCCATTCCATGTCCCTTTTTTGGGATCTAAATTTAGTATTAAAATTCCTTACATGCATTCCGTTCGAGCCTTTGTATTCTTGTCCCTTCAGGCTCCTCACATTGAAAACAGTCCTACTAGTGGCCATCACATCAGCCCGCAGGGTGAGTGATTTACAGGCTCTCTTGGAAGCCTCCTCACACCATTTTCCATAAAGATAAAGTAGTACTCAAAGTCAAACCTTCATTACTACCCAAGGTAGTCTCAGACTTTTATTTGTCTCAAAAAATTTCTTTGACATCTTTCTATCCTCCTCGTGCAAGTAAGGAGGAAGAAAGGCTTCACAGGCTGGACCCAAAAAAGGCTCTCAGCTTTTATATTTCTAGACTTGCAAAGTAACCTTTTTTTTATTGGATATACCAGGCATAAATTGGGCCTAGCAGTAACAAAACAAACCTTATCCAGATGGATCATTTTGGCAATCAGAGAATGTTAAAAACTGGAAGGTAAAGAACCTCCAGATGGGCTAAGAGCTCATTCCACTACGGGCATGGCAACTTGGACAGCTCTTCAAAGGGCTGTCCAAGTGCAGGATATCTGTACAGTGGCCACCTGGTCATCTATGAATACATTCGTGAAACATTGTTTAGATTCAACCTCATCTCAAGGAGGTCTTTTTTCTAAGACCGTTCTTCATACGGTCCATGAGGAGGTTTAATTGGTAATACCCCCTACACATTTTCACTGCTTTGGAAGTATTTCAAGGATGAGGAATACGTAGGAGGACACAATCCATTCAAAGAACAAGTTACTTACCAACGGGTAACGTTCTTTCGACTGGATGTTCCTCCCACATATTCCTCATCGACCCTCCCAGTCTACCCCGCCGTACAATTCACGTAAATTACACTCTGTGTTCCTTGAGAGCTTACGGTCTAAGGGGACGCCTGGTCAACTCCTCAGTTGAGGATAGGAACTAAAGCCAACAGGCGTGGCTCGAGCTATTTGTACTGCGGATGATGTTGGTGCTCTACGGCAACCCTCAAGGGACATTGACGCTGCAACATCGAGCACAGCGCCCTCTGGTGTGGATTTTTTTTTTCCAAAGCAGCAAAGTTGATGATACGAATATCAAAGATGAGGAACATCCAGTCGAAAGAACGTTACCAGTTGGTAAGTAACTTGTTCTTGTTTGGCATAAACTGCACACGTTGGACGTCCCCAATATGCCTGTACTCTGAAATCTCAGCCTAGTACGTTGAGCTGGGACCGATAGTTTCTCTGCTGGTTTTAGCGCAAACAAGCTGTCAAGTGGGGCTTCCCGCTAGCTCTATTATTTATCTGTTTTCTTGCAGATTTTAATCTGCATAATTACTCTGCTAGAATATACCCATCTGCCCTGAAAAGGACTAGTTTATCCTGCCTTATACACAGTTTACACACTCTTGATGGACCTTCACCAGGGTGCTTAGAACATAGTTTGAAGGATGCTGGGAGGATTGCTCAGAGGCAACATGTTTGTCTTGGAAGCAAGACAACGCAGAGCAGCACAGGTTTGATTCTCGGTCCCACGCTTGGAGACTAGTATATTGTATTAAGCGCATTATAAAAGAGTAATCAGTTATGCAACCAGGTATTTTGAGCAACACAGCCTGGTCCTGAATCTCTCAAAGACCAAAACTGTGGTATTTGGGAAGGACACACAAACACCTGTATGATCTATTAATAAAGTGAAGTCCAGGACTTGTACAATTTACCTGTGCATTTTGTTTTCTAAGAATTGTAGTTGGGCACCCCATATCAGAATGGTGGCAAAAGGGTGTGAGCAAGCCTTGGTTCAGGGGTGGTGAGTGATTAACTAGAGGTTAAGACGTATTCTTAGGCTCTCTATGGCAGTGTAATATGGAGCCACACTAACTGTGCAACCCTGGATCAAATTCAAAATGGATTTTTGAGGAAGGCGCTTGGGAGATGGAATGCAGCTTGAATTGGGAGTTTGCAGTATTCTCCGGCGGATAGATCAGGGGCAACGTGCTCGCCTTAGAAGCTAGACTACAAAGAGCAACACATGTTCGATCCCCGGGTCCACGCTTAGAAACCTCAGGGTATTAAGCGTGTTATAAATAACCTATCATATCATTGCTGTTTTAGGAGATCATCCATTTTTAGAGTTCTTTTTGAAAACCCAAACCTACAAATCTAACAGCCCTATCATCATAAATGCAGTAGGGAAAATATTGTCCTCAGCACCCCATGTTAAATACCCATGGCTTAAAAAGGGTAAATATCTGAGAAAATGGGGTTCTGATCTTAAGCTGGTTACTAATGGTAGTCAAAGCAAAGTGGCCCTTAAAAATAGAGCAAACATTTTTACTAATGCTATTACGTTGAAGCGTGTCTGTAATCTAAGCTCTTACAATTTATGTAGCCTTGCCCGAGATGGTACCACAAGAAAGTGCTCTAATCAACCGGAGGTCCCCTGAGCATAGGAGGATAGTTCATATGATCAGACTGAATGTTTTACAATTGAAGGGCCGAATGAGCTGGCTTGGAACTTCTAAGGCATGTGCCTGTCGATCAGGCTCTGCTGAAGATTTACTTCATTTTATGTTGTTCTGTGCCACCTGGACTGACCTTAGGAGACATTGGCTCAGGAGACATTTAATTCTCTGTAATGTGAGGGCTCCAAAGGAGGCTGTCTATCCTAATGAATTGTAATTGAAAGTACCCAGCACCTTGGCAAATTTGTATACAAGAATGTCTGCATTGAAGCCCATGCGTTTTGGATATGTAGCTTTTCTAGCCATTCGGTCTCTCAATATTTTAAGATTTGTAAAATATATAACAATGATTAACTGCATCTTCAATATGGAGCGTAATCTGATGAATTTGATGAATGTGTATAGTTTTGAATATATATTTTTCAGTGTAATTGCTGATTTTGTGAATTTTAATGGCTTGAAATAGTATGTGAAAGGTGTTTATTTCAAATCGATGCACAATAAAAAAAATACTATTTCACAGTAGATGTTTAAAATGATGTATTAGCAGCTTTTAAAAGAAATGGATACGTTTGTCAACGTGGTATTTTATGTGCCTTTATAAGTTTCAGTAAGGAAAAGTTTTACTTATTGTGAATTATGCTGTATGTTCTGTATCATATGTTAATGGTGAAAGCCGGATAAAAATAAGTGTTCCTTAGACCAATCTTCAGATTGTCCATCTTGAAGTTGTATAGCCAAAGATTCTGCAGCCACATTTGTTGGGCATGCTGGTGGTGTTAAGCTCAGATTTATAAATGATAGCGAGTCCATCACTCTGATGATACAGCACTTTTAGGTATAATTGTAGCTACTAGGTGTGAGCTATGAGTAGATGATGAGAGTATCATCCTAAATCCATGTTTCTATAAAAAAAAAGCAGATCTAGGTCTACATTAAATATATATTTTTAACTGTTGATCTGGCATTTTATAATAAGCATTGAAGGTCTTTCAAACCTTTCTTCTGTGAGCTGTGCAGTGAATTTAGAAGCGTATGCGCGTGCAGGTTTCTCAAAAAGTAATTTTCAGAAAGTGGAGTAGGTTGGTAAAGTTTAAAAGATCTCAAGCAGCAGATGGTATCATCCTCCAAAGAATTATGTGAGGAAAACATCGAGAATTTCAGATAAAAGTGAAATTGAATCTGATGGAATCTTACTGTAAGGGTCAAATTTTAGATTTGATAAGGATCTAAAAGCAGCCGGGGCCCGGCCATTGTCTTTGGATCCAGACCCTGGGGGTGGACCAGTACGGAGGATCACCTGGGTGAGAGGTCTTCGAGGAGTGGGGTTGAAGCAACCGATGGTGAGACGCAGTATTCCCCCCTTCTCCTGCATGGGGTCTGGCATGGATTCACATGCTCATGAATATTCCCCGTCGTCAGGCCGGGAATCCTCGGTATAGAAAAAAATCAGTATCAGTTTCGTTTCTGATCTGTCTTTCTTAGTAGTGACCAATCACTGGTCTCTGGGTCATACCTGCCCCCAGCCAATGACTGCCCTCTCCCTAAGACCCGCCTCTGGCAGCCATCCTCAGATTTCTACCGCATGTTCAAGTGTTGGGAGTCCTCGTGCTGTAGCTCTCGAGCTTTTTGCTGCGTTTTCGCACTTTTTCAGGAGATTTTTCTCAATTTTCGGTTAAATAGAGCCTCAAGCTCCACCGTTTCTACATCCGATCAACGGGGATCCGTTTCAGAGTTTTCTACGCCCCTCAAGGGTGAAGATTTCGTCGAGTTACGCTTTTGGAGGATTCCAGAAGTTCCGAGGCCTACCCCGGACATGGCCCAGGAGAAAGGAAGCTCGACGCCCGGGAAGCTGTTCAGGACCTGCCCTGGATGCCAGCTTCAGAATGTTTTCAAGGAGGACAAGCATTCGTTATGCCTCTACTCTCTCCATGAGGACAAGACGCACACGGAGAAGGACTGTGCGTTTTGTGGGAACATGTCGGAGCGGACCATGAAGGATCGCCACCTCCGTCTCGCCAACTGGCTGGAAGGGAAGAGCCCGTCGGGCGAGAAGAAGAAAAAGAAGTCTGAGTGGTCTTCTAAGTCCTGTGAGGGCGCCCCGGCGACGGGGGCCCAACAAAAGGCCAAGCACCGTGAGTCCGCGGGCACCGGGAGCACCGAACGGTCGGGCTCCTTGGCTGCCAGGCAGGGCGCATCCTCCCCGGCGCCATAAACCACGAGCCAACGCTCTGGCTCGGGTAAGAGGAAGTCCGAGAACCCGGCGAAGCTTCTGGAGAGGGCCCGGTCGATCTCGAAGATTCCGGCAGAGGGGGAGCGAGGCTCGGACCCTCCCCCCAAGGTGAAGGCCCCAGGCGTACAGAAAGTGACGATGGCCTTAATTCACCCTGCTAAGACCTCAATTGAGGATGTCGCAGCGGCCCTGGCTCGGCCTGTGGAGGCTACGCCAGTGGAGGTGACCTCAGGACCCAGAGCCTCCCTGCCACCGCGGAGGGAGTAGTCTTTCAGGCCCATTGAGAAGACCCCCACGAAGTCCATGTTGGAAAAGGTGGGGGAGGGGCTGGCGGCCATCATGGATACGGACACAACCTCTGAAGAAGAGCTCATCGAAGTCATGGAAGAGGCCCAGCCCATCGGGAGGGATCCCGACGAGGGCGACGACGAGAGCGACGGTGTCGCCGACGAGGTTCCACGAGCCCTCACGCCCGTCATTTCCGGCGCCGCAGGACACTTCGGCGGCCATTTTGTCAGCGATTCAGTCCTTATGCTCGTAGATAAGGACAAGGTTCCCCTCCCCCCGACGGAGGTACCTGAGCCGGACCCGACGGGGGAGCCGGAGCCAGGACCTTCAGAAAGTCACCGCATAAGAGGAGGACTCATCCCACGCCACCTCTCCCACCTCTGCGGCCTGCTCTGCCTTCCCCCCGGTTTACTACCCACGGGGATGATACAGGCACGGACACGGCTACGACAGGTACAGATGACGACGGAGGCGACGACGGGACGTGTCCCCCGTCGCCCCCTGCTCGGGGGTACCCGCCCGACGAGATTGGATCCTTTCATGCCATGATTTCCAGGGCATCCGAGCTCTTCCAGCTCTGCCCAGAAGAGAAGAAGGAAGGCTTCCTTTACCAACGGCGCGAGGCTAAAAGGAAGACGGTCCTCGCCGTACCACTTCTTGATGACATCTGGGATGAGGGGCTCGCCCTCCTCAAGAACCTTGCCACGGCGCCGGCAAAGAGGGACCGGTACGAGAAGTAGTACCGGGTCCCTGCGCTGCCCCCTTGTGCCTTCGGGCGCAACCTACCCCAGATTCGGTCATCTCGGCGGCAAAGAAGAAGAAAACTGGGGGGTCATCGGCCTCAACATCAACTTCCCTGCCGGACGGCGAGGGCAGGAAGCTGGACACGATGGGACGACGGGTCATCTCATCCGCAGCAACGACTATCAAGGCGGCCAACGCCCTGGCTATCGGAGCCCGCTATGACAGGGAATTGTGGTTCAAAATCGCCCCTCTGTTGGACTTCCTTCCGGATGCCAAAAGGGCTGAGAGCCTTGAAATCCTACAGGAAGGTGAGATTGCTTCGGACCACGCCATCACGGTGGCAACGGACATCGCCGACACCGGTTTCCGTCAGTTGGGCAACAGCGTTTGCCTGAGACGAGGAGGATGGCTCAAGACGACGGATTTCCGCCAGGACGTACAAACCAAGGTTTTGGACATGCCCTTTGAAGGGAACAACCTGTTTGGGCAGGCGGTTGACGAGTCCCGTCAGGCCATCAAGACAGACACGGAGACTGCCCGGGCACTGGGAGTGCTCCAACAACGAAGGCCGTCCTTTCGGAGCTCCGGAGGCAGACAAGGTGCCTCCAAGGGATCCGACAGTGGCTCCTCCACGTATAGCCAAGCGGCAAGATCTTCGTCCCAGGAAGCCTACAGGGGACGTGGCAAGTCAGGTGGTGCCCGTCATCGTCAACAGGGAGGTCAAGGAGGCAAGGCGGCCTCCAAACAAGATTGAACCGTGGGGTCGGGCCCCCGCCGAAGCACCCCGGTAGGAGGCCGGCTGGCGAGGTTCGTCAGAGTGTGGGAGTCCATCTCCACCGACTGTTGGGTGCTGGACGCCTTGGCCCAAGGGCACGCCCTCGAGTTTCAGGAGAAGTGCCTTCGCGTTCCACCCGTGGCCAGGAAGGAAAATCGCGTCCCTCAACTACTGTTGGAAGTAAGGGCGATGCTCAAGAAGGGTGCCATCGAGCTCGTCCCAAAAAGGCTTCGGGGCTCCGGAGTTTACTCAAGGTACTTCCTTGTAAAAAAGAAGACAGGAGGATGGCGCCCCATCCTGGACCTGCGACGACTGAACAAGTACATCAAAGCCACAGACGTTCCGGATGGTCACCCTCCAGCACGTGCTGGGACAGCTGGAGGAGGGCGATTTCCTGTCGTTGTTGGACTTGGAGGATGCGTACTTCCACATCCCCATTCTAAAAAGACACCGAAAGTTCCTCAGGTTCGTGGTCCAAGGGCGGCACTACCAGTTCAAGGCCCTCCCGTTCGGATTGAAGTCGGCACCCAGGGTGTTCACCAAGTGCCTTGCACCGGTGGCGGCGCGGCTGCGCCTACAGGGGATCCACGTCTACCCCTGCCTGGACGACTGGCTCATCCAGGCAAGGACAAGGGAGCTCACCGTGGAGCACACTGCAAAGACCGTCCAGCTGCTCACGGACCTGGGATTCTCCATCAACTTTCCAAAATCTCACCTGGTTCCGTCGCAAGTCACCCTGTTTCTGGGAGCGAAGCTCGACACAGTGGCGCGGCTGGCCTCGCCGTCGGAGGAAAGGACCAGGACCATTCTGGGCAAGGTGCAGCGTCTGCTGGCCACGGACATGGCCAGGGTAAGATCTATTAAGTCCCTCCTCGGGATGATGTCCTCCTGCATTTATCTGGTGCGCCTTTGCAGGCTTCGGATGCGCCCCTTACAAGAGTTCCTTGACGCCCGCTGGGTCCAGTCGACGGGCAGCTTCGAGGACAGGATCCCTCTCAACGAGACGTTCCGTCAGGCGATCCGGTGGTGGGTTACCCAATCTCATCTGTCGGCGGGCACGGACTTTCAGACCCCAGCTCACCAGGTGACGGTGACGACGGACGCCTCCCTGGAAGTTTGGGGAGCACACTCCGGAGATCTTCACGCGAGAGGCCTTTGGCTCCCTGAGGAGAAGTCACTCTACATCAACATCTTGGAGCTCCGCGCAGTGTTCTGGGCCCTCAGGTCTTTTCTTCCGTCCCTCAAGGGCAAGGTGGTGAGGATCTTCACCGACAACACCACCACAATGTTCTACATTCGGAAGCAGGGCGGAACCAGATCCCCGGCCCTATCCAAGGAAGCCCAGGATCTGTGGCATTGGGCCGTCGCCCAAGGGATGTTTCTGGTGCCTCTTCATCTGGCAGGAATAAAAAACACAATTGCCGACTCGCTCAGCAGAGAGCTCCGCTCGTGCCACGAGTGGGAACTATGCCAGGATCAAGTGGATCACCTCTTCCGACGATGGGGCGAACCCCAAATCGATATCTTCGCGACTGCGACGAATTCCAAGTGCCAGAGGTTCGCCAGCAGGTTCCCCCAGCCGAGGAGCATGGGCGATGCTTTCTTGTTCCCCTGGGATGGCCTATTTCTTTATGCGTTCCCTCCGCTGCCGTTGCTGCTCCAGCTCATCAACCAGCTCAAGAGGTCCCGATGCAGGATGATCCTCGTCGCACCGGCGTGGCCGAGACAGATCTGGTTCCCGGACCTTCTGGATTTGGCAACGTCCACACCAGTCAAGCTGCCGACAGACGCAGACCTTCTCTCCAGAGAAGGAGGCGCCATTCTTCACCACAACCCAGAGTCGCTGAACTTGCAGGCCTGGCTCCTGCAGCACTAGAGTTTGGAGGGTACGACATCCCGGCTGACTGCAGAGAGGTTCTTGCAAAGGCCAGGGCGTCCTCAACTCTCAAGTGCTACGGACATAAATGGAAGAGGTTCTCTGTCTGGTGCCGTGCACAGAAGATTAACCCTCTGCGGATTACAGCCCCCCAAGTATTGCCGTACCTACTGTCATTGGCCAAGGCTGGACTAGCTCACGCTTCCTTCAAGATACATCTGGCCGCCATCTCATGATACACCAGAACTACGGGACGGGCGTCCTTGTGGTCTCATTGACTGGTGAAGGAATTTATGAAAGGATTGTTCTGATCATTCCCGCCGGTGAAGGCCCCTTGCCCCAGAGTGGGAGCTCAATGTGGTGCTGACCAGGCTCATGGGGCCCCCATTTGAGCCTATACATTGAGCACCGTTGAAGTTTCTGTCGTGGAAGACAGCGTTTCTCGTGGCCATCACCTCCGCACAACGAGTGGGAATGATCCAGGCCCTATCTTGCAAGCCTCCATACTTGACTTTTCATGACACGAGGGTGGTGCTGAGGACGCACCCCTCCTTCATGCCCAACGTGCCGTCGGACTTCCACCTCAACAAAGCCCTTGGTGTTGCCAGTTTTCTTCCCGTCGCCTTCGACGCCGGCCGAGAGGACCCTGCACTCGCTGGACGTAGCTAGAGCACTGAAGTTCTAAGTGGACTGCACGAAGAGTTTTCGGAAGACATCACAGCTGTTTGTGAACTTTGGGACTGTGAATCAAGGGAAGGCTCTCTCGAAGACTTCCATTTCCAGATGGCTCTCCGGCTGCATCATGCACCGTCACCGGTTGGCAAACCGACCACTGCCCGGCCGTCTGAGAGCCCATTCGACCAGAGCGATCGCTGCTACCACAGCGTCCTGTCTGGTGTGCCCCTGCTGGACATCTGCAGGGCTGTGACGTGGAGGTCGACGCACACCTTCACAAGATTCTACTACGTCGATCGGGACTCCAGGGAGGTGTCCAGGGTCGGCCAAGCAGTGCTGCGCAACCTGTTCGCTTAAGGTGAGCCTGGTGAGTAGGTAAGAGATGCTTAATGTTGAGTTGTTGTATTGCTTAATGTTGAGCCTGTTGCCACCTCCCGTGGTTGTGCATGTATGTACTGCTATGTATTCTCTTATTCATGAGCATGTGAATCCATGCCAGACCCCATGCTGGAGAAGGAACAAGTTACTTACGTGTAACTGTTGTTCTCCAGCATGGGTCTGGCATGGATTCACATGCAAACCCTCCCGTCTACCCCTCTGCGGCTCTTCACTTGGTCATACTGCCACTTTACGTGCTACCAAATCTGAGGATGGCTGCCAGAGGCGGTGCTTAGGGAGAGGGCAGTCATTGGCTGGGGGCAGTATGACCCAGAGACCAGTGATTGGTTACTACTAAGAAAGACAGATCAGAAACTAAACTGATACTGATTTTTTTCTATACCGAGGATTCCCACCCTGACAGGGAATATTCATGAGCATGTGAATCCATGCCAGACCCACGCTGGAGAACAACAGTTACAGGTAAGTAACTTGTTCCTTTCCAGTATTCCTGCCCCATCCTATTTTATGGGATTCTCCAATGTCCCAACTCAAACCCCGCCCCCCCTACCATATCCCATTTCTGCACAAATACTGGGCCGAGGAAGAGGGTGTGACTGAGGGTAAAGAGGCTACCCCTTACATATCTCATTGGACATAGCCTGCTAACCGGGTCATGCAAAGTCAGGCACTTGACTTTAATCACATACATCAGATAACCTATAGCTATCCCTGCACGGATAAAAGGCAGAACATACACACACTCGTTGAGCATGGTGGAACATGAGAAGGAGCAGATCTTCCGGGACAAATGCGAACCCACTGGAACAGAACAACTGATTGAGGGATGAGAGGAAAGGGTAGGGCAACCCAGGAGATGCCTGAAGGAGATCTTTGCCTCCGTAGAGCCGTGAAAGATGCGCAGAGAAGTGCAAATCCCAGACAAGAAGATTGCATTGTGTTTCATGAACACCAATGACCCTCCCGGGTGAACGACTGAGTTGGTGAGGTGATTCCAAGCATGTGGTATTAACTGACTTGTGAATTAAAGCCGCAAAGACAAAGGAATGCACACAGCCAGTGAGTTAGCGAACAACATGAAATGTGTAAAGGAAAGATTGAAGTTGCAACAGAATATCTCACGATTTTAGGCTGTGCACGTGCTGATGAGACACGAAGGAAGGCAGACCTGTGGTGAACTTTAATTTGCTGAGAACTGTGAAGCCAGTGATACAGAGTAGCGGAGTGGTTCGGCGACAGGAAATAGCCCACTCTAGTCTCTGCGAAATAAGTGATATCTTGTTATAAAACAACAAAGTGAACAACCTACTTTAAGAGAAAGATTTCTATGAACATTTGTACTTATAATACTGAACTACCAAGAGGCATGGGGGTAAATAACACAAGCGTGTGAGCTGAAGAGAAAGTCAAAGTGGTCCTGCAGAGGTCTATAGTAAAAGCCTCACACATTCGAGTCATCGACATCTGTGAAAGGTCTGAGCCCGACTGAGGGAGATCTATGTTGATTCAAGTACTTTTTGGCTGAAACGTCTGAACTGAAAGCTGGAATAAGTGACTTCATCGAAGGCCAAGCAGGCCACGATCCACGTTTTGAACTGCCTTTGTTTTGAGAAACTGAGCCAGGGTCTGTCATCCTGTTTACAGGGGCTGCCTTACTCAGTGCTATCCAACATGGGAAAGAGCTGATTTAGCCACATTTATTCTCTGTTATAACACATGACTTTCCTTTGCATACATATTCCCCTTTATTGTATAAGAGATGGGGCAGGCATTAGGTGGTGTTAGTATAGGTCATTTTTATTTGACATAGACTGACTAGAACTGAATTTTCTTTCTTGATGCTAGAGACTACTCCCCTCTTAGCTATAGGGCCTTGTAGGAGTTTCTCCAAACCTCAAAAAGATAATAAAGGATTTGAAATGTGTAACTCGTGTGTCAGTGTCATACTTGTGATACCATGCCTCCCTTACAGATACAAGAAGGTGCTAAATATCGCCTAGTTCCGCTCAATTTCGAACCCTCTACTGATGGAGTCTGGTTTTTGGCTCCATGCTGTCTTGGTGCAGACAGGCTTGCCTTGGGGCGTGCCTTTGGCACAGCTGTGCATTTCACAGCTGATGTGTTTAAAAAATAGAGCTAGAAAGGGGACAGCCGCAGATATGAGCATAGATTATAAGAGCTATTCAAGTCAAAGACATCACTCTTGAGAATGTTTACCTTGTTTTAATCTGGTCAGATAACTTAAGTTTGCATGAAGCGGAATTTGAGACGATGCACTTGTGTACTAGTGAACTGTATGTTTATATATTGGTGTTGAATTCAGTCATTTATTGTTATGCGAACATGCATAATTGAATTAATATGAAACGGAATACATTACATACAAGCAGAAATAAGTATCAGTTTGTCTAGAATAAAGTACATTTAGTGCGTACACATACATATGTTAGTCAATGATTCATTTAAGCCAACCGGAACACTCCATTGTATTGTGTAGCTTCAGAAGCTACCATGTCATTACTAGATATGGCTTATTTTTACAGCTTACCATGCCACCAGGCGGCTGGGGTGCACAATTATTTTGTTTTTAACTGGAGATGCAAAAGATTAAAAAGCTACCTCTGTCTGTTGGAACTTTGTGTTCCAACAGCTGCCGGTATGCAAATGTGACCTTTGACTCTGCCCTGCTGAAACTACAGGGCAGTTTCACTGGTGATATCAGGAAACTTCCATAGCAAAGAGACATGAGTTCACTATGATTTTGACTTTATATCATTTTGCAAAAGGGAGGGGTTCTGATTAGCAGGCCTCCCTTTTCTTTCTGTAGGTGCTATGTTTAATGTATGGTGTGAATTTGTATCATTCGTGTTGCTACGTTCTTGGGGTTTAGGAATTAACATGATTGTGTTCTCCGCTTGTACATTGAGTCCTAGTCCTGTTTGTGTATGGTTTAATTGCTTCCGTTTGCTTATACGTGTGTTATGCTGGACACCCAGGTAATTGCTAACGCATTTAGTTTAATAGCGGGTTGAGTCTTACCTGACCACTACAGTTTCCATACATACGCTGTTATTACTGTGGGTTTTGTTTACCCCGAGATACTTATTTAACCTAATAGATGTTCGATGTGTGAATTTAGTATAGAATGTATTTTTCAGCACACTAGGGTGGTGTATTATTTGGGGTGTCAGTGGTTATTAACTGTATTTTACTGCCAGTCTGAAACAGCTGATAAGAAACGCAGTTATACGTTTAGGTAAGATGGTTTCACAGCCCCTCACGAGGGCATTATGCACAAATCTCCCCACTTCATAGAACCCATTCGGGTTGTGCTTTTGTGTTTTGTCTACAAGTTCCACTATAATCCATGTTACTAGAGGATGCATGTGATGCTTAAAAAAAAAAAACTAATCCACAACCCTTTTCTCTCTTCCCCGTTTGTTTCATCTTCCCCACCACCCTAATGTCTTCTGCAGGCACTCAGGATATTGTGTTTGGTGAAGTGGACAGATAAGCCGTGGCTCTAATGCACAACAAGCAGTGGCTCAACCGAGGAAAAGTGTTGCGGAATGTACAACTATGCCAAAGCACTGTACTTTTCTGTGTGCTTATGTTGCTTGCAGCTCATTCAGCATCCAGTTTAGATTGAGGGAGCATGTTTGGTCCAGAAACGTCTTATTTAAAATGTGACTTAGAGATTTCCAATTTCATTAGTGCTAGGAGATGAATGGGGACAAGAAGGTAAATAAATGTATTTTTCAATGTGCCCTTTTGTTTTTATTTGGCGTTATTTCAATGGCATTTGTGTAGCACTTGTAAGCTGTATTGAAAAACACGTGGTTTTAGATAGAAACACCAAGAAGTAAAAACCAAATAATGGAATCGTAGCTGCACTGGTGCTAAGCACCTGTCATTTTGCCTTTTCTTCCCAACAAAGTGATGGCTCCTTGTCACCTAAAGGATTCAGTGTCCTACAGGACGTTAAGTTTTATTTTAAAAAAACCTTTGCTATAACAAACTTAAAAAATGCTCAGCCATATATAATGTACACAAATCGCACCATATCCAAAATATCTTAGCTTGGTATTCTTTACAATTGTGGCTTGATTCTGAGTACATAACGCATTCTAATATTTGTTTTCAACTGAAAAGTGTTTGAAATGGAAGCATGACCAAACATATGCATATGTTTCCTTCAAACAGAATGACCGTTCTTTATTGTAAGAGTTCTAGTAAAGCTCTTACCTACATGTAATATTACCAGAAAGACTAACATTCTTTTATTTTATGACAAAATGCTCAGGAGCAAGCATATTTTCATTAATTAAAAGTATAAGGCTGGCACTCGTGTCATAGCAGATGCTCAATGTCAGGAGTCTGTACCCAAGTGTCATACACAATACGTCAATATATGGCATCATACACAATACGTCAATATATGGCAGCACCTACTTAAACATTTTCCTGCTTGGTAGCATGCCTGTCCCAGCAGATGTTGGAAGCAAATGTGGTGCAAAGAGCCATGTGCAATACATGGTCCGCATCTGCTGGATAGATTCAAGAGATACTGAGAGAATGTTGTTAGAAAATACTTCTGCTCCTGATGATGCTGTGTGCCAGGAGTGATTACACTACATGATCCGCAGCTTCTGGGAGAGGAAACATCGATATACCAGCATATGCTTGTAGCATATGTGGTCACAAGGATTCCTGTCCCAGTGGCCTACATCTGCTGGGACAGGATTTCAAATAAAGGTTTGTGGATTTCTCTCTTTTTCAGTTTTTAAGATTGTGTGTTTTTTGTTCGTTTAAGCCCTTTTTTCTCCCTTCATGGTGGAGTTCGGCCCCTTGCTCACCTTAGTCTCCCACCACCCTACCCACAAAAATGGTGTGAGAGCGGCACTGTCAAATTCTTTTTGGGAAGGAAGTTTTGCACGTTGCTGGAATGCATTTTCTAGGAGTAAATCATGCCAGATAACACTTC
Source organism: Ambystoma mexicanum (assembly GCF_040938575.1). Classification (NCBI taxonomy): domain Eukaryota; kingdom Metazoa; phylum Chordata; class Amphibia; order Caudata; family Ambystomatidae; genus Ambystoma; species Ambystoma mexicanum. Next base: position 1,497,339,133 of record NC_090921.1, read on the forward strand.
TGTCCCAGATTATACTTGGTGCCAGGTTTTAGTCACAATACATGTCCAGCATCCCTTGGGGCAGGTTTATAGCATGGGAGTGAGTTTTCAATCCTAGACTACCACATGGAAAGAACTGCATAAGGTCTTACTGGGTTTGAGTATCTCTTTCCGCCAATAGAAAATGAAGACTGTGGGATGAGATTCCTCTTAATATAGTCACTGTGACGATCTGTCATTTTTATTTTCAAATGGACGTCTTCCTCCCATGTAGTCCTCATCTTTGATATCGATCTCCCAGTGCAGCTCCTCTTCAGAAACTCTTCTGCTGCCAGAAGTGCAGGGTGGCTCTTCGTCTGCTATGCCCAATGCCTCTATGTATCCTGCACCGAACGGGACGTCAGGGCCAGTATATATATATAGCGGTGCTGCGCCCTTGTGATCTTGGTATCTTTTTTCTGTGCATTCTGCTTGCTTAAGGAACACTGCTGTTCTCCAGCATGGGGTCTGGCATGGATTCACATGTTCATGAATATTCCCCGTTGTCAGGCTGGCAATCCTCGGTAAAGAAAAAATCAGTATCAGTTTCATTTCTGATCTGTCTTTCCTAGTAGTAACCAATCACTGATCTCTGCGTCATACTGACCACAGCCAATGACTGCCCTCTACCTAAGCCCCGCCTCTGGCAGCCATCTTCAGATTTTTACCGCACGTTCAAGTGTTGGGAGTCCTCGTGCTTAGCTCTCGAGCTTTTACTGCGTGTTTCGCGCTTTTTCAGGTGAATTTTCACATTTTTTCGGTTAATCGAGCCTCAAGCTTCACCGTTTCTACTCCCATTAACGGCTACCCGTTGCAGGATTTTCCTACGTCCCTCAAGGGTGAAGATTTTGTCGAATCAACTTCTTGGAGGATTCCAGAAGATTCGCGGCCTACTTCGAGATGGCCCAGGATGCGAGTTTGTCGCCCGGACCCAAGCTGTTTCGCAGCTGCCCAGGATGCGGGCTGCAGAATGTGTTTAAGGAAGACGAACATTCGCGATGCCTCTACTGTCTTCATGGGGACAAGACTCATGTAGAGAAGGACTGCCAGTTCTGCAAGAACTTGTCAGAGTGGACCATGAGGGACCGTCGATCCCGTCTCGCATGCTGGTTGGAGAAGGGCTTGACGGGTGTGAAGAAGAAGAAAGGGTCCGAGCGGGCTTCTAAGTCCTGTGCGGGCACCCCGGCGACGGGGGCCCAACACCAGGCCAAGCGCCGCAAGTCCGCTGGCTCCGGGAGCGCCGAAAGGTCGGGCTCTTCGGTCGCCAGGCTGGGCGCACCTTCCCCGGCACCGTCAACCACGAACCAGCGCTCCGGTTCGGGGAAGAGAAAGTCTGAGACCCCGGGTAAGCTTCGGGAGAAGCCCCTTCCGATCTCGGAAGAGGGGGAGCGAGGCGTCGCCCTCCCCCGAAGGAGAAGGCCCGGGACGCACCTAAGGTGGTGAAGGCCCCTACCCAGCAGGCGAATGCCTCTATCGAGGCTATCGCGGCGACTCTTGCCAAGCCGGCACAGACACCGCCAGCGGAGACTGCCTCCGGGACTAGAGTTTCCCTGCCGCCAAGGAGGGAATCCTCTTTTCAGCCCATCGTCGTGGAAGAAGCGAGGGGGGGCACGGTGCCCTCCTCGAGCTCGGAGTCAGCCTCGGAGGAGGAACCGACCGAGGCCGTAAGCAACCTCGAAGTCCAATTCGAGAAGGTTCGAACACCCGTCAGGAAGATCCTCGGGAGATAACCGAGGAAGACGACGACGATGGTGAAGGAAGAGCGGCCTTCCCTTCCGGCGCAGCTGGATCCTAGGCCTCAGGATGGCTCGGCGGCCATTTTGTCTGCCATCCAGTCCTTATGCTCTGAGATAAGGACGACGTTGCCACGGCCCAGGCCGGAGGACCCGCAACCTGGCCCGTCGGGAAGTCCTCAGAACAAACGAAGGAGGACCCAACCCTCTCCTCCGCTCGCCCCCGTACGGCCTAGAGTTCCCTCCTCATCCTCCCAAGAGTCGGGAGATGACGGTGCGTTGGGCTCGACGACGGGTTCTGAGGGCGACGACGACGGAATGGGTCTCCCGTCGCATGGGCCTCGCCGCCCGACGAGATTGGCTCATTCCACGCCATGATTGCCAGGGCGTCCGAATTGTTCCAGCTCTGCCCGGAGGAGCAGAAAAAGGAAGGTTTCCTCTATCAGTGCCGGGAGGCCAAGAGGAAGACGGTCATCGCGGTGCCCCTAATCGATGACATCTGGGAGGAGGGCCTGTCGGTTCTCAAAAACCACTCCATGGCACCAACCAAACGGGACCGGTACGAGAAGTAGTACCGGGTCCCCGAAACCTCTCCCCTGTGCCTCAGGGCCCAGCCAACGCCAGACTCGGTCGTCTCGGCGGCAGCGAAGAAGAAAGCGGCGGGGTCAGGAGCCTCGACGTAGAATTCCCCACCGGACGGCGAGGGAAAGAAGTTGGACGCCATGGGGCGGCGGGTCATTTCGTCTGCGGCGACGACGATCAAAGCGGCCAATGCCCTGGCGATCGTGGCCCGTTACGACAGGGAGCTCTGGTTTAAGCTGGCCCCCATATTGGACTTCCTGCCGGACGACAAGAGGTCCGAGGCCCTGGAAATACTGCAAGAGGGCGAGGTGGCGTCGGACCACGCCATAACGGTGGCAACCGATATTGACGATACCGGGTTCCGCCAGCTGGGCAACGGTGTTTGCCTACGACGACGGGGTTGGCTCCGGGCGACCGACTTCCGTCAGGACGTCCAGACCAAGGTGTTGGACATGCCGTTAGACGGCAGCAACTTGTTTGGGAAGGCGGTGGGCGAGTCCCTCCAAGCCATAAAAACGGAGACGGCCCGCGCCCTAGGAGCCCTTCAGCAACGACGGCCCTTTCGGAGCTCCGGAGGCAGACAGGGTGCCTCCAAGGGATCCAGCGGCGGCTCGTCGTCCTACCGCCAGGCGGCACGCTCCTCGTCCCAGGAGGCCTACAGGAGTCGCGGCAAGCAGGGAGCGCCTCGCCAGCAAGGTGGCCAGGGCGGCAAGGCCACCACCTCCAAGCAGGACTGAACCGGCCGTGGTCTCGGGGCCCCCACCGAAGCACCCCAGTGGGAGGCCGGCTGACAAATTTCGTCGGCGTGTCGAAGTCCATCTCCACCGACCATTGGGTGCTGGATACCCTGGCATGAGGACATTCTATCGAATTCCTGAAGAAGTGCCCTCATGTTCCACCTGTGGCCAGGAAGGAAAATCACGTCCCGCAACTGCTGTTGGAAGCACGGGCGATGCTCAGGAAAGGTGCCATCGAGCTTGTCCCGAAGAGGCTCCGGGGTGCACTGAAGGTACTTCCTCGTCAGGAAGAAGACGGGCGGCTGGCGCCCCATCCTGGACCTTCGTCGTTTGAACAAATACATCAGATCACAAAAGTTAAGGATGGTCACCCTCCAGCACGTACTGGGACAGCTGGAGGAAGGCGACTTTCTATCGTCGTTGGACCTGGAGGATGCATACTTCCACGTTCCCATCCTCAAAAGTCACCGAAAGTTCCTCAGGTTCGTCGTCCAGGGACGCCACTACCAATTCAGAGCACTGCCGTTCGGATTGAAGTCGGCCCCCAGGGTCTTTACCAAGTGCCTAGCACCAGTGGCGGCGCGGCTGCGCCTACGGGGGATTCACGTCTACCCCTACCTGGACGACTGGCTCATCCGCTCAAGGACAAGGGAACTCGCTGTCGAACACACTGCGAGGACCGTCCAGCTACTCACAAACCTGGGTTTCGCCATAAACTACCCGAAGTCCCACCTGGTGCCGTCGCAGGTGGCCCTGTTTCTGGGAGCGAAGCAAAATCGATAGTGAGGCGCCTGGCGGCCCCGTCGGAAGGACGGACGAAGACCGTTCTAGGCAAAGTGCAGCACCTGCTAGCCACGGACGTGGCCAGGGTGAGGTCCATCAAGTCCCTCCTGGGGATGATGTCCTCTTACATCTACCTGATGCGTCTCTGCAGACTACGGATGCGCCCTCTTCAAGAATTTCTCGACGCCCATTGGATACAGACGACGGGCACCTTCGAAGACAGGGTCCCCCTCAACGAGGTGTTCCGGCGGGCGATTCAGTGGTGGGGCATTCGAGCGCACCTCACGGTGGGCAATGACTTTCAGACGCCGGCGTACCAGGAGACGGTGACAACGGACGCCTCCCTGGAAGGTTGGGGCGCCCACACCGGAGATCTCTACGCAAGAGGCCTCTGGCTCCCGGAGGAGAGGCTCCTGCACATCAACGTCCTGGAACTCCGAGCCGTGTTCTAGGCTCTCAAATCGTTCCTCCCGTCGCTCAAGGGCAAGGTGGTGTGGATCTTCACGGACAACACCACGACAATGTTTTACATACGGAAGCAGGGAGGCACCAGATCCCCAGCCCTATCCAAGGTGGCACAGGATCTGTGGCACTGGGCGGTCGCCCAGGGGATATTCCTGGTTCCCTTTCTCCTGGCAGGAGAAAGCAACACCATCGCCGACTCGCTCAGCAGGGAGCTGCGCGCGTGTCACGAGTGGGAACTGCGCCAGGATCAGGTGGATCAACTCTTCCGACGATGGGGCAAACCCCAAATCGACCTGTTCGCAACAGCGACGAACTCGAAGTGCAAGAGGTTCGCCAGCAGGTTTCCCCAGCCGAGAAGCATGGGCGATCCGTTCTCGTTCCCCTGGGACGGCCTATACCTGTATGCGTTCCCTCCGTTGCCGTTGCTGCTTCGACTCATCAGCCAGCTCAAGAGGTCCCGGTGCAGGATGCTCCTCGTCGCACCGCGTGGCCGAGGCAGATCTGGTTCCCGGACCTTCTGGACTTGTCAACGTCCCCTCCCATCAAGCTGTCGGCGGACGCGGACCTTCTCTCCATAGGAGGCGCCATCTTCCACCACGACCCGGCGTCGCTGAACCTGCAGGCTTGGCTCCTGCAGCGCTAGAGTTTGGAGGCTACGATATACCGGCCGATTGCAGAGAGGTTCTTGCAAAGGCCAGGGCGTCCTCGACTCTCAAATGCTACGGTCATAAGTGGAAGCGGTTCTCTATCTGGTGCCGAGCACAGAAGATCAACCCCCTACGGATTACGGCCCCTCAAGTGCTGCCGTACCTACTATCGCTGGCAAAGGCTGGTCTAGCCCATGCCTCCATTAAGATTCATCTGGCGGCGATCTCCAGATAAACCAGAACCACAGGACGGACGTCCCTGTGGTCCCATCGACTGGTAAAAGTTTATGAAAGGACTGTTCCGGACGTTCCCGCCGGTGAAGGCCCCGGCGTGGGAACTTAACGTGGTGCTGACCAGGCTCATGGGGCCCCCATTCGAGCCGATGCACTCCGCACCTATGAAGTTAGTGTCGTGGAAGACTGCGTTCCTGGTGGCCATTACCTCCGCACGACGAGTGGGAGAGATCCAGGCCCTATCCTGCAAAGCACCGTACTTGACTTTCCATGCCTCGAGGGTGGTGCTTAGGACGCACCCATCCTTTATGCCCAAGGTGCCGTCAGACTTCCATCTTAACGAGCCCTTGGTGTTACCTGTTTTCTTCCCGTCTCCTTCGTCGCCGGCCGAGAGGACTTTGCACTCGCTGGATGTAGCTAGAGCGCTGAAGTTCTACGTGGACCGCACAAAGAGTTTCCAGAGGACATCACAGCTGTTGGTGAACTTTGGACCTGTGAATCGAGGGAAGGCTTTCTCGAAGTCTTCTATTTCCAGATGGCTCTCCGGCTGCATCATGCACTGTCACCGGTTGGCTAACCGACCGCTGCCAGGCCGTCCGAGAGCCCATTCGACCAGAGCGATCGCTGCTACTACGGCGTTCTTATCTGGTGTGCCCCTGCTGGACATCTGCAGGGCTGCTACGTGGAGGTCGAAGCACACCTTCACGAGATTCTACTGCATCGATCGGGATTCCAGGGAGGAGTTCAGGGTCGGCCAAGCAGTGCTGCGCAACCTGTTTGCTTAAGGTGAGCCTGGTGAGGAGGTAAGAGATGCTTAATGTTGAGTGGTTGTATTGCTTAATGTTGAGCCTTTTTCCACCCCCCGTGGTTGTGCATGTGTTTACTGCTATTTAATCTTATATTCATGTGCATGTGAATCCATGCCAGACCCCATGCTGGAGAAGGAACAAGTTACTTACCTGTAACTGTTGTTCTCCAGCATGGGTCTGGCATGGATTCATATGCGAACCCTCCCGCCTACCCCTCTGCGGCTCTTCACTTGGTCATACTGCCACTTCACGTGCTACCAAATCTGAAGATGGCTGCCAGAGGCGGAGCTTAGGTAGAGGGCAGTCATTGGCTGTGGTCAGTATGACGCAAAGATCAGAAACGAAACTGATACTGATTTTTTCTTTACTGAGGATTCCCAGCCTGACGACGGGGAATATTCATGAGCATGTGAATCCATGCCAGACCCATGCTGGAGAACAACAGTTACAGGTAAGTAACTTGTTCCTTTTCGAATCTTGCCCTTCTTCGATGAAATGCCGAATCTGGCGCGAAGCCCTTGGGATTCAAGGCCGTGTCGACTGTGGGTGACAGATGTCCGTTTCGGGGACACACCACATCAGTGAAGGCCCCAACATACAGGAATGATTGTTGGCAATTGATGCCCCCAAAGATGCTTTGAGAATGTGAGGCGAAGGTGTTCACCCCTCTACTCAAGGGAGAGGGGTCAGAAACTCCCGTTCGAGGTCACTGGGTGCAGACCGCGGCACAGATGAACGGTCCCCTATCTTCCTGTCAGAAAGGATAGAGAGGGAGAGGTTGGGCCCCCTCAAGCAGACAAGGGTAGCGGCACCCCAACTAAGGTATGACCATGGATGTGCCCAGAGGTGCTACCGCCACCATCACTGTGCCCTCTGCAGCCATTGGTGTAAAGCCTCTGTAAAGGACTTCCACAACCAAACCCCTGTTAGAGGAATGATTTCCCAGATAGGCAAGGATTGGATGATTTCCACTTCCGATGCCTGCGCCTCAAGTCATTCACCAGGGATACTGCGTGCCTTTTGCTCTTTATCCTCCAGACCACCCTCCGGGCAACAAGCCCTTACCTCCAGAACCCCTCCTGCTGGAGGAGGTCCATTAGCTCCTGGAAAAAGGTGCTGGACTCTGTATGAGGCAGGTTTTAGTATTCAATTTTTTTTGGTGCTGAAGTAGGACTGGGTCTAAGACCCATCTTGCATCTGCAGCTTATTAACTTGTATTTGCGAAGGACAAATACAAGATGTTTAATCTGGCCCAGATTCTTCAGGCCTTGGACCTGGACATTTGACTGGTCTCCCTGGATATCCAGGATGCTTACTTTCCTGTGGCCCACAGGAAGTACCAGAGATTAAAAGTGGGGAACAATTGTTACCTGTTAAAGGTCCTGCTGTTCATCCTTCCTTCAACACCCGAGGGATTCGCTAAGATGCCAGCAGTTGTGGCGATCACCTCAGAAGGGAGCACATTCATGTTTTTCCCTATCTGGGCAACTTGCTCGTCCGAGCCCGCTCCCCATACTAGGCGTTGGCATATTTGCACAGTTTTGGCTTTGCCCTGAAATTTTGTACGTTTCAACTTTCGTCAACCAAGTCCTTCTGATTCATTTTGAGTGTTCTTGAACACTGGCATGGGCCTTCCTGCCCTGGGAGGAATCGTACCATAATGTCGCCACAATTGTGGCCACATTACTAAAACTGCACCTGAATGTGGTATTAAAATCCCGACCCCGCCCCATATTACTGCACCCAAGCAGAGCAGAGGTGTGTCCCCTGCTCTCCTTGGGCGCAGTAACGGGGGTCAGGGTCTGCAGTGGTATCCCCCACTTGCCATTACGGTAAGCCGGGGGTAACATTTTTTTAAAACATTTTATTTTAAACTGCAGCATTGGCACCACAGCACAAGTGGGAGGAGCTGACGCTGCAGGGGTACAAGGATGTCGGCAGTGCACACAGTAGTGCGCTGCAGTAGAGGTAATTGGAGGAGTTTTGGGGGGGAGGTTTTTGGGATTGCAGGCCGGGGCAGGTGAGCAGAAGGGATCTATACGATCACTGTGCCATAATTGTAGTCGACATTTTTGTCGGCGGAATTACGGGTGGTGCAGTGATCACATAGATTCCCCCTAGGACAGAGGGACGAACATCTCAGATGTGCCCAGAAGCCCATGAGCGTTGTTCCAGTGGTTTGGTTCTGAGTTTAATGGTCTGTTTTGGTGATGGACGTCATATCTCGTTCAGATCTCGGGGAAGGTGTCCGAAGACCTGGAGTGGTGGTCCCAGAAAGACAACTTTCTGAGAGTGGTGGTTCGACAAACTTGGCCCCCTTTGACTCTGGTCACGGACACGCACTTTAAAGGCTGGGGTGCTCACCTCCAAAAACTGACAGTGAGCTTCTATTGGTCCCCAGTCGAGTGCCGGGAGCACATCTATTTATTGGAGTTGAGAGCGATCAGGCTGACCCTAGTCTCTTTCCTTCTCTCTGTGGTAGGCAAGACTGTGTTGTCCTGACCGACAGCGCAATGGGCATGCATGACCTCAACAAGCGGTGTGAGCTCCTTACCTCTGTTCAGAGAAGCAATAAAGTTGTGGTTCTCAGCTCTGGAGAACAGTGCATGTCTGATGGCAACTCACCTGGCCAGCAGGGAGAACTTGTTGGTTGATGCCGTTTCAAACAGTCTTCGGATTCCCATGAGGGGGAGCTCTGACAAGAGGTTATGGGGGAAGATTTTATCCTATTGTGAATCTCTCTGCTTCCATATGAACCAGAAGAGCAAGTGGTTCTGCTCCAGGGAATTCCCTCAACAGGAGCTTTGGGGGTTGCTTTGACAGTCGAGTTGGACTTCTACCTGTTCTATGCGTTCCTGCTGATCCCCGTCATACTCGGGAGGCTAGGCTTGCTCGGGACCACCCAGAGGATGTGGTACCCAGAGTTACAGCAGCCTGAACCTTCATGCCTGGCTGCGGAAAGATGGAGGTATAAGGAATGGGATTTGTCAGAGGATGTTCTGGACATGCTTCTCTACTAGAAGACCTGCCACCAAATCAGTTTTTGCTTGCAAGTGGTGTACGTTATCTGCTTGATGCAGGCAGGACGACCCTTTTTCTTGCTTCAGATCCTCTGTTTTAGATTTTCTGCTGTCTTTGGCCTAGATACCCTTGCAGATTAGCTCTTTGAAGGGGTATCTCTGTGAACATATCGGTTTTCAAGGGGACCCCAGAGCAGGGCTCCTTCTTTCACAATTCCCACGGTCATGCAATACCTGCAGGGCCTTTGTAATGTTTCCCCCTTGCCAGTTTGTTGTTCCGGCATGGGATTTTTCTAACAGGCTCCGTTTGAGCCCCTTCATTCTTGTGCTTTAAGACTGCTCCCTCTTAAGGTGATTTTCCTTCTTGCCATCACTTCTGCTAAACAAGGATGTGAGCTCCTAGCTTTATCTGTTGAACCTCAATACTTAGTTTATTCCAAGGAGACTGTGACATTGAAAGTTTGGCCAACCTTCTTTCCGAAGGTGGTCTTAGATTTCCATCACTCGCAAAAGAGCCATCTGCCTTTTTTTGTTTCCTCTTCCTTACAAGCCAAAGGAGTCTTTCCATCTGCCGAGCCTGGTGCAGACCCTCCGCTACTATATCTCTCAGACGATAGGGCCCAGGAAAGAGAACGAAGATTTGAGGGTTATGTTGTTTCTTGTGCTGGAGGGCTCTGACCAAACAGACCCTGTGCAGGTGAATCATTCTTTACATCGCAGAATGCTATGATATAACCTGCAAAGAGGTCCCCGAGGGTCTCAGGGCTCTCTCCCCAGAGGTTTGGCTGCCACCTCTGCTACGCAAGTCCCTGTTCTGGATATTTGCAAAGCGGCTATGTTTGCTTCTTGCAAGCTAAACCGTACTGCTTGGATTCTATGTCTGGTCAGGACATTCATTTTGGCTGCACTGTCCTTCAGAGTTATCTGGTTTAGGTGCTGTCCTTACATCATCCCTCCTCCAGGCAGGTCTACATGCTGGGATTCTATCAAAGATGAGTAACCCTTGAGGAAGGAGTACATTAGAAGAACACATTGGTTAGCTGTAATGTTCTTTTCTGATGGACGTCCCTCCCATGGATTTCTCATTGCCCTGCCTACCTGCCTGGTAGCTTTTACACCTTGGTTCTGCAGAGATATATTTCTGGTGCTTGTTAATCTGCTTAGAATCACATGCTGTGCATATAGTTCGACATCTAGTGCTAATCACAGAGTATTGCATCTTTTCTTTCAAAGATCGAAAGGGGATGTCGACATGGGCGTGACTGTAGCACTATCCCTAATGTGTAGAGGTCCCCTAGATTGTTTTTTCTGCCCAACTAGCTCGTTGGAGTTTATATTGCTCATGACTACTTCTTTATCCCACGACCAATGGTAGTCTAGTCTTGCTACTTCTTCTCAACAACTACTTTGTGAACTCCTATGCCGAAGACATCCACTGCTGTTCGGCGACTGGTGCATTGATCGACGTCTGTAAACCGCGTGGCCTCGGCCCTCCGGCCAGGCCCTTACAGTAGGGAGAGTGGAGTCCTGGATGGATTCCTTTTGAGAATGCATTTCCTTTTCCCCGCTCTTTCCACCTTTGGTCTGGCTGCTGCCTTCTACCTCTGCTATGGAGAGGACACCATTTCAATGTTGTCCGTCGTGCAAGGGAAAATTCCCATGGCAAGACGCCCATCGCAAATGCAATAGGTGCTTACTTCGTGACCACGACAAGCATTCCTCTAAGTCCTGCAAACTCTTTCGTCCCAAGACGTTAAAGGACCGGTGGACAAAGCAGTGGGTGGCCTACGTGATGTAGGCCAAAGGTTGGCGCCGTGGCCTCTATGACGATTTTGGCGGTATGGGACCTGAATGTTGTACTTACCAGGATAATGTGGCCTCCCTTTGAACCTATGCACAAAGCTAGCCTGAAAGCACTCACCTACAAGACCACCTTTCCAGTGGCGATCACCTCAATAAGGAGATATGGCGAACTGCAGGCCCTTTTAGTTCAAGACCCTTTCGTCACGATTCATAAAGATAAGGTGGTCCTGCGCACTCACCCAAGATTTACGCCTACATTTATTTCAAAGTTCCATGTAAACCAGTCCGTAGAACTACCCACCTTTTTGCAAAACCCCACTAACGTGGCAGAAAGAAGCCTCCATACACTAGATGTGAGGCGAGTGGTTATCTATTATCCGGACAAGACTAAGCCACTAAGGAAGACAAACCAATTATTTATTTCAATTGGTAGAGAAGGGAACCCTGTCTCTGTATCAGCGATATCAAAGTGGATTGTGAACTGCATCACACTGTGTTTCTCTCTTGCTAAGATAGACATGCCCTTCACGCCTAGAGCACACTCTACTCTGGGCACAGCGGCTACCATAGCATTAATTGCAAATGTTCCTCTTGAGTCCATTTGTAAAGCAGCAACCTGGAGTTCTGTACACACCTTGACACAACACTACAGCCTAGATACACACTCTAGGTCTGATTCTCAGGTGGGACAAGCACTGGTAAGACATCACTTTGCTTCTGTTCCTTCTCACATCCCACCACCATCTCTGGGTACTGCCCGCTAGTCTATGCACAGCATGTGTTTCTAAGCAGATTAACAAACATCAGATGGCATGCATTGCTCACCGTAATACCATTTCTGATGATTGTATCTTCTTAGATACACATGCGCCCACCCTTCCTCATAGAGTAGAAGGCACCGCTTACACCTTCTCTCTTGTGTACTCACACTGACTATAAGGCTCCATCACGGCAGAAAAAACACAATCGGAGGGACTTCATCGCGTGAGGTATTTTGATTAAATTACTACACGTCACATTAGGGATAGTGTTAGTCACGCTCATGGCAATGTCCCCTTTCGATCTTCGAAAGAAAAGATGCAATACTCTGCGATTACCACTAGACGTCAGACTATATGCACAGCATGTGATTCTAAGCAGATACAATCATCAGAAATGCTTTTCAGTGAGTAATGCATATCATATTTCTGAGGCATGTGGATATGCTTAGAACACATGCTATGCATAGGCCGACATCTAGTAGTATTCGCAGAGTATTTCATGATTTGTTTTCGAAACTCAAAGGGACGTCGACTGGGGACGTGTCAGTAATGCTATCCATAGTGTGACATCCACTGTACCCTGGGTCCTTCATGCGCCAAGGTCCCTCGGATTGTTTTTTTCCACCATCGTAGTCGGACGCTAGTTTGCCGAGTTCTTCAGGCTAACTCTTTGGATTATAAAAAGTTTATTGTAGACTTTGTTACAAATCTTTCTCTAACCGCTCATAGCCCACCACAAGTTCTGCAGCAGATTTCGATGGACGGAGCCATTGTCGACGACAACCAGTCTAATAGTCTTGCTGCGCACTGACTGCGGCCTGCACAGGTCTCACCGGGCCTCGGCCCATCACAGGCAGCAAAGTGGGGGGGAGGCCATACTTTCTTCTCTTTTTAGAGAATGCCTAATCTCTTCGCCTCATTTCCTGCTCTTCGCTGTGCTGACTTTTCCGCCTATCATGGAAAATACACCTTTTAAGATCTGTCTGCCCTGCAATAGGAAGTACCCCTGGAAAGCCACACACAGGGTTTGTGACCGCTGTCTTCCACGAGATCACCCTGAAAAGAACTGCAAATCCTGCAAGCTCTTTCGACCAAAGACATTGAAGGCCCATAGAACAAAACGCTGAGCCGCCCACGCCATGCAGCCCGTGGCCTCAATTGGCGTGGAGGGAGCTTCCAGTGATGGCAGCGTTGGTGTCCTACGTGATGCCTTGGGGCGATCGGGATTCGACAGACTCCCACGTGCTAGCCCCAGACTCCATTATGCAGGCCAGCAGTCCTGTTACGGAGACTACACCCGGCGGCTCAAGCACTGTTCAAGCCACACCAAGCGCACACCCTGCGGCAGACCGCGATGTCGACCGTTGAGAGCCACGCAGTGTCAAAGGAAAGGTCCTCAAACATGCCTGTTCTCTTGGCCATTGCGCTTGACGCACGACAGACCTCCGAAACAGATGAACAAGTCAGTTTCTGACACCGTGCATAAAACAGAACTCCTTTCACACACCGAAAGGTGCTTCGTGGCCCCCCTTGCACTTTGTCCAAAATGAGAGAACTCGTCCCGGACCCTCTTTTAAAATCAAAGATGTCGAAATCCACAAAAACTTTGACACCTCTACCATCAAAGCCCTCTACTTCCCAAGATAGTGGCCATTCTAAGTCTATGGACACCCCTGCACCCTTAAACACTTTCAGGGACCATGCACTGCAAGGAGCCTAACCCTTACATAACACCCTACACCCTCAATATTTCCAACGTCATCAGAGTGAACACAAGGGAGTTTTGATAGGGTTATGAGGAAGATGTCCTTTCTGGATTTCATGGACCGGCTCCCTGCAGAACTATAAAACCTTCAGGATCTTTCACACACAGGAATAGCTAGGCATGAGCCATCAGCCAAGAAGGTACGCCTGGACACTTCTCAGCCCAGCACCTCGACCCAGACTGCCTTTCAGCTCCCCTCTCAGGACCTAGATTTTATAGACCCCTCAGGTTCACGTGATCCTTGCTCCCAAGGAGTGCAAGGGGACCAGTATAGCCAGGACCAGGGTGACCAACACCAATATTACAACGATGATGTCTACTTCATCCAGTCACCCGACCATCAAGATCAGCCAGTGGCTGACTCCCCAGTTGACAGTCCTCCGCTCCAATACAATGAGCTGCTCCTCAAGGCTGCAGAACATTTTAACATGAACACCCAGGAGGTCCAAGGTGACAAAGACTTTGCGGAGAACATTCTTGGAGACCAGAGGTCCGCAACGCAATCCATTCCCCTCCTGCAATCTATTCAGAGATTCAGTCCTCTCTGCTAACTCCAAACCTTACTTGAGCGGTCAACCCCTTGCATCAAGCGTTCAGGCCGGCTTCTACAGATCCTTTATACATCAGGGGTCAGTTGAAACCGAATTCCCTGGTTGTCACCACAACAAGGAAGAGGGCAGGCGCATATCTAGCCTCTGCGGAAGCTCCGCCAGATAAAGAGAGTAAAAAGATGTACACTTTTGGCAGAAAAGTAGCTTCCTCCTCTGCCTATCAGACTACTATAGCCAACAATACACCCCTATTGGCAAACTACATTTGCCATAAGTGGGACGACTGCAACAACAGATTGACACTGTATCCAAAGGCACGCAGATGGCCAACTGCATAATAAAGAACAACCTGGATGCCTTAGACAACGCAGGCCGGATCATAGCGTAAGGCACACTGAGTAAGTGCTATGCCTGGCTCAGGTAGTCGGGTTTTAAACTTGAAACGCAGGCCACATTACTCAACATGCATATTGAACCAAATTCCCTGTTGGTACGGCGGTTGAGGATGCCCTTAAGAGCGCCAAAGAAGAGTATGACACCTTGAAGTCTTAGGCAGCTGTCCAGCAAGCCGTTTGTGCTGAGGTGTCTCAACACAAGACGGTTCTGTGGGCAGGGCCCACAACGCTCCTCCAGTTATGGGCAAGGTACCCAATCCACATCATGGGGCACCTTGCAGGGACAGTCCTCCGCCTCCTAGTTTCAAAGAGGCTACAAAAGATAAGGAGCAGAGGTTGAGCCTCCTCTGCCCGGGGCTCCACTCCTCCAAAACAATGATGACCTGCTCCAGGTCCCCTCCCATGCCACTCCAGAAGGAGGTTGCATCTCGCACTTCACCTACGCATCGTAGGAGGTCACCTCAGACAAGTGGGTGTTATCCACCGTGGCGGGTGGATACTGTATAGAGCTTCTACAAAGACCATCCTACGACCCGCCCAAAAAAAGACAGCTCTCTTCAATCTAAGCCGCCTTCCTCCCCCTCTTCACAGGTATTGTCTAAAGACCAGATCCACAATAGTATCTGGAGGCGGGGGGGGGATGTTTTTGCCAATGCAGGGCTTCAGCTACGTCAGGCAAACACAAAGGTCATACTTGCGGCAGCCAACCTCAAGTTATGGGAGGGATTTTCAGAATTCCAAGACTCTATTCCTCATAACAAGCTGGAGGACTTCAAGGAAGGCCTGTCGGATGCCAGGGTGTTAGTTCAGCATCTGCTCGAGGCTCCAGCCCATTAGGTGGATACTTCAGTCCGAGACCTTATGATCGGAGTTAATGCTTCCCACCAGACGTGGCTACATGCTACCAAGATTTCAAGACAGGTCCAAGAAAAGGTGCTTGAGCTTCCCTTTGAGGGAAAAGAGCTTTTACATTCCTACACTGATGAGAAACTGAACAAAACAAAAGTTAGTACGCTAACAGACAAGTCTTTGTCTTTTTTAGCAAAACATGCTCTGTCTAAAATGGCCCATACTCAGAAATCGGAATCCCGATTAAGATCCTTTTTGGGTTTCAGAGGGCTTTGGCACCGACTAACGCGCCAGGCAGATAGTTTCTCCAGTGGGCCTCGGGGCAAAATGAGACAAGGCGAACGGTTTTTCTCCCGGTCCTCAGCCTCCTCTTTGGCTACTGGTGCCCTTGCCTCCTATAAATCTACAAGATGGTTTTTCATTGGTCCCACAAGTTTCATTGGCCCCATGAGTCTCCAGTGGGAGGAAGGATTTTGTCTCGTTTGGAGGTCTGGAGGACCATAACAGGCGACCCGGTGGGTTTTGTCTGTCACCCAGGCAGGCTTTTGGCAATCCCTTCCATATACCCAACCTTCTCGCCCCCCTTTACATCAAACGGGGTCTCCTTCTCTCAGGGCCAAAAGCTCCGGACCTCAGGGCGGCAGAGTGTGTCCCTCCATCGGAACAAGGGGAGGGATTTTATTCCCCTCTGTTCAGTGCCCATACCCAATCTGGCTGGCCTGCACACTATCCTAATCCTGTCCAATTTAAACCTCTCCTTTCCCCAAGAGAAATTCAAGATGATCACGGCCAACCAAATCGGGTCCTCTCTTCGGAAGGGCGATTGGCTCAGCGTGGAAGATCTCAGGATGCTTAAATGCATATCCTGATATGGCCTCAACTCTGCAATTTCCTTTGCTTCCCGTTAGGGATGCAACATTTCCAATATTGAGTTCTCCCCTTTGGTTTCAGTTCAGCACCCCAGAGGGTTTTATGAAAATAATGGTGGTCATTGCAGCGTTCCTCAGGCTCCAGGGAATCGATGTCTATCCATATTTGGACGACTGGCTGCTTCAGCTTCACTGTCCGCAGACTGCAGCAAACCATCTTCAGTCCCTTGGGCTGTAGGTAAACTGGCGAAAGTCATCTGATGGTTTCTGATTTTCTTAGGTGTTCGCTGGGATACCATCAAAGCCAAGATCTTTCTAACCGAGGACAGGATTGCGGACTCGTCAGTCACTTGCCGACTGTTTCTCAGCTCATCCCACAGGGTTCCATGTGATAATATCCCCACAAAAATATCGCCATATTTTTGCAGCAATATCAAGGCATGGAACCTGCGGGGGACACCCCCGCAACTCCTGTATTATTTTAAAAGGAGCGTGGGACACCCCCGCTCCCAAAAAACCCTAATATTAACCCCACTAAAAATATCGCCTATGGCCGTTCCCGACGACCATATATACGGCGATATTTTTGGTGGAGATATTACCTTATACCTCCCACAGGTCAGCCTGGTGGTTTCACAGACTTCTGGGCCTCATGGCCTCGTGTGTTCTGGCTCTTACTTTGTAAAGGCCAAAGATTAGGTGCACGCAGCTAGTGCTACAGAGCAACTGGTCTCCAGCTTCAGACCCAGACTCCCAAATGATAGCAATCCCATCATCTATGCTGGCGGATCTCCAATGGTGGTCCTCTTCTGTCAACCTCTCAGTCGGAGCCCCTTTTCAGGAGCCTTCACTGCAAGTCACAATGACGATGGACTCCCCCCTTCTGAGCTGTTGGGCTACGTTAAATCTAGAGGTTTCTGATTTATGAACACCTCAGGACAGGATGTCTCGTATCAATTACCTCAAGCTCTTGGCAGTGTTTCTGGCATTAAAAGCTTTTCAGCCTTCCATTGTCAGCAAGGTAATGAGAGTACGCACAGACAATTCAGTGGCTATGTTCTATGTGAACAAACGGGGGCACCAGAGCTCCCCTACTTGTCTATCTAGCCATCCAGATTTGGGAATGGGCAGCGCAGAACAATATTTGGCTGCAGGCAGTTCACATTCTGGGGCGTAACAATATTGCAGTGGATTCTCTCAGCCGTCAGTCTATAGAGAACCACGAGTGGAGATTAACAAGCATGTTCTTATCCGCCTTTTCATGCAGTGGGGCACTCCGACAGTTGACTTGTTTGTGGCGTCAGCCAACAAGAAGCCTCTGTGTTATGCCTTCCAGGGATGGACTCTGTGCGTCTTCCTTGGTGGGTGCGCTTGAGATTCCGTGGGACAACATGCTAGCATATGCCTTCCCTCCTCTACCGTTGATTCATCACTCTGGAAACTCAGGAGTCCCAGCAATTGCACTCTACTGCTCATAGCTCCTTGGTGGCCTGCCAGGTTCTGGTTCTCAGAACTTCAGCACCTGTCCATACGTGACAGTCAGGATGCTGTAGAGTCCCAATCCTCTCCACCAGAACAATCAAGTGTTGCATCCCTCGCACAATCCAGCTTAGCTGCATGGTTCATGGGTTCAAATCCTTAGCACACTTTAATCTTTCAGAAGACAATCTTTGTATAAATTGCAAACCTTCAAGAAGAGCCCAGTACAAAAGCAAATGGCTTCGATTCTGTCACTGGTGACTTGCCAAACAGCTTAACACTTGTCAGGCTTCTATTGACTGTGTCCTGCCGTTCATTGCACATCTAGCAACCACGGGCATCCCCATTTTGTCATGCAGAACTTATCTGCCATTGGGGCCTCCCTTAGCATGGATAATTGCTCTTTCACTCTAACAAATCTGGTGATAAAGAGACATTTCGCTGGGCTTCATCTTTTTGCTCCGTTCAAGCCACCTCATCCTAAATGGAATCTCAATGTGGTCCTCAACGCTCTGTCACAAACCCTTTGAGCCGATAGCCACTGTAAAACTTTAGTTCCTCACCTGGAAAGTAGCCTTCTTGATAGCGGTTACATCGGCCAGATTAAGTGAGCTGCAAGCCCTCTCTACTGACCATCCTTTCTTGTTTTTTCATAAGGACATGGTTCTGCTCCGCACTCCTTCTTACTTATTTCCAAAGATTGTTTCAGAGTACCAATTCAACCCATCAATTTCCTTGTCAGTCTACTTTCCAAACCCAGCTTGAGATCCAGAAAGATTCCTCCATAACTTGGACGTTAGGAGGGCACTGAAGTTTTACCTACAAAGATCAAGTGACTTCAGAGGCTCTTCTCAACTCTGTTACCTTTAGCAATCCAAAAGGAACCCCTGCCACCAAGGCTTCCATCTCGCATTGGGTTGTTTCGTGTATCTTGGAAGCTTGTAGAGTAGGCGGCCTGCAAGCTCCAAATGGCATCTACGCATGTCTAGTGCGAGGGAAAGCAGCTGCTTTCGCTTTTTAAAAATGTGCCATGGGAGACCATTTTCAAAGCATCTAAATGGTTGTCTCCTTCCCCAGATACTTCTCGCTAATCTATGCATAGCATGTGAACCAAGCAGATCCACAAGCCTCAGAAGTTATACATTACTCGCCGTGATTGTATTTCTGCTGCTTTTATCTGCCTAGATTCACATGCGCCTGCCCTCCTTCCCCTCCTGGAGTCGAAGGTGCACAGACGTTTTTTGCTCTGTTGCCATTTCTTTTGCTTTATTACATCTGTACTTGTGCTACACTTCATACAATCTCATTTCAGAAACAATCTGAGGCAACTTGATGTGTAAAGGACCATGGGTACAGTAGAAGTCACACTAGGGATAGTATTACTGACACGCCCACTTACCTTCTTTTTTGAGTTTCAAAAAGAAATCATGTAATACTCTGCCTCTACCACAAGATGCCAGCCTATGCATGGCATGTGAATCTAAGCAGATACAAGCATCAGAAATACTATTATGGTGATTAATGTTTGCTAGATATATCCACCTCAACTTCGCTCCCCCTGTTGTGTAGCCTATGACCACAATCCCTGGTGACATCACTAATTACATAATCTGACATTACTGAACTGGTGCCAAAATGGTTACATCATATAGAACATAGCATCAGACATTTTATCATTTATGACTTGGCTAAAACAAGCTTTGATTACTAACAACTTAGGCTATGCCCAAGACTGCAGAAACTGTGCATGGCTAGTGGTTGGTTAGTGTTGTAAAATATACAGTCGGCACCTCCTCTTAATGTGTTATAATTTACAGGGGGGTTGACCGAAGGGTGTGAGCCCTGGCCAAAGGCCATGGCTAGTGGCTGGTTAGTTTTGTGAAATATTAGTCTGTGCTCACTGGCCATGGATGAAGGCAATGGCTAATGTCTGGTTATGTTGTAAAATACACAGTTGGGACTGGCGAAAGCTGTGGCCACTGGCCATTGCTAGTGGCTCCTTCGGCCGTGGCAAATGACCATGGCTGAAGGCCATGTCTAGTGGCCCCTTAAATGTGTTAAAATATACAGTGGCCGGTTAGTGTTGTAATGTAATCCGAGATTCCAATAGTGATGTCATAGATGTAATGAGTGATTTCACCAGTGATGTCATTGTGGTCATAGGCTGCACAACAGGGAGCGCAAAATAAGGGTGGCTTTAGCTGAATTTCAGGGGTTATCACCTTAACATCCCTGCAACTAAAGTTTTTTTCTTGAATTTCAAGGGTTAAGGCCATGGCCACTGTACATTTTAGAACACTACCAGCCCACTAGCCATGGCTAGTGGGCACGGCCTTGGACAGTACTCACTGTCCATTTTAAAATACTACCAGACCACTGGCCCTGCCCACTGTATATTTTAGAACACTAGCCAGACCACTAAGCATGGTCTCCATCGCACAACCGCAACTAATCTCATTTAAACAGTAAGGAAAAGGGGGAAAACATGACAGACTGCAAGAATAACATATGACCAAGTACTCTTGCTCCTTTCCCTACTTAAGGAGTCCTCCAGCCTCCTTTCCTTTGCAGCTGGGGAGCAGGTATAAGTGGATCTAGGTCACGTGGCCTAAGCCCCGCCCACCTGGTGCCTTCCTGGTTACTGCTCTTTTTCACCACTTAGCAAGCCCTGCCCACCTGGTGCCTTTCTCCTTGCCACTCTTTTCCCTACTTAAGGAGTCCTCCAGCCTCTTTTCCTTTGCAGCTAGGGAGCAGGTGCAAGTGGATCTAGGTCACCTGGCCTAAGCACCACCCACCTTCTTAGCCCTGCCTCTTCCTTCCTGCTCTTAACTCTTAGATCAAGGGTGTCTCTCGCCCGGGTGTCCAAAGTGAAGGGCAGTCGA
Source organism: Ambystoma mexicanum (assembly GCF_040938575.1). Taxonomy (NCBI): domain Eukaryota; kingdom Metazoa; phylum Chordata; class Amphibia; order Caudata; family Ambystomatidae; genus Ambystoma; species Ambystoma mexicanum. The sequence goes on from NC_090921.1 coordinate 1,497,359,515, forward strand.
AGAAAAGGGCAATTCCTGTTTGGACCAGGAGGATCCAGGGTCTGACCCCCTGCTAGGACGGCAGGTAAGCATGCACCAATATGTGTTTACACCCTCTGTCCCCACATGCCATCCCCACCCTCTCCGGTCCCCCATGGTGTTTCCTTGTGCTTCCCGACACACAGGAGTCTGTCCTGATACATTCTGGTTTCACCGTCTTGTGGCCAATGCTGGATTTTACTTTTATGGACTTCATTGATTCACGGTGCATCACCCTTTCTCAACTCTCATGCTGGACTTTCTTGAATCTTGTACTCATGGTGGCCCTGAATCATGCTGTTTCCATCTTCATCTTGTATTCTGGCTTGCAACTTTGTGTTACTACTAACTTCTGCAATTGTATTCGCTCTCCCCTCTTGCTTCTCCACTCTTTTTGACGGCTTACTCTCTGTTCTCTCCTCCCATCCCCTCTCCCGTTTCCTATCTCCTCCCCTTACTTTCTTCTATGCACTTACTCTATCAGAATTGTCTGATAGCAACCTCGTCTGTCCCTCCCCCATCCCCTTACTGTCCCCCCCCCCTTTCCTCCAGCACTATCAAACTTTGTCAGGCCTAGTACGATAGTCGCTTGTTTTGTTCCTCACCTTTTGTTTTTCTACGGCTCTACCAGACATGTTGTCAGGCCTAGTATGGTAGTCGCCTGTCTGTTTCCATTTCCTTCTCACTCTCCCCCTCCCTCCCTTCCTTATCTATGTCTTAGCTCTTGCACTATCTGAAATGTCGTCAGGCGAGTACGATAGTTAATTTCACATCCTTACTGTTCATGGCCTGTATGAATGTTGTTTTTTCCCTTGTTCCGTCCCTTTCCTTGAAGCACTTTTAAACACATTATGTATAGGCGCTATATAAATAAACTATCATATCATAGTGAAAATAAAAAAAAAAGAAATCCTGTATTGTTAAGGGAAATATACAAATGTAGTTCAATTGACCTTCCCCTTTAAAGAAAGTGCAATATGTATGCTGGCAATGTATAAAAGGTACTCACCTTTTAACTGCAGCCATCTGTAGTGAAATATTCCCAGGAAAACTAAATCCCAATACGAGGCAAGTGCTTGTGGTCTTGTGGGTAAGCGTATGTACTAGGAGCATGACAACCTGGGTAAAATCCTGGTAGCCAAATACTTGAGCAAGCTTGCCAACCTCAAACAAAAAAAAAGATTTGCGTCCACCCTCTGAGGAAAAAGTTGTGCTGTCCACCCACATGTGTCCTTTGTGTGCCCTGAAAAGCAGCCACAATCGGGGGAAAATAACTGCACCAGTGTCTGGATTGCAACCTCTCTTGGTACATCCTGGGCAAATACTCATGACTTAGTTGCAACCTCATCATTTCTGCTCCTCACACCCATGTCTGGCTTTCAATAATGCTCTGCTTTATAAAGATAACTTAAAGTACACACACCATAGTATCACTCAAATATATAAAACCTTACAGAACTCATTTAGGCAAAATAAATGTACAATTGTGGCATTAGTCCCCCCCCCTTCCCATCTTGACTAGTACACTACAAATACCATAATGCAATTCAGAAAAAGATGAAAAAAACTGGCACTTGGAGCTCTCTGGGAGCATGGAGGACATAGATCCTTTTACCATTTTGGGTCCTTATATATATATATATATATATAAAGAACTGAATGCAGGGGGGGCGTGGCTTGGAGCGCCATCTATGTGATCGCTCCTCTGAAGCCGCCCGTGGGATGCCCGCCGCCGCCGTCAATTCCCGGCGGTTCTAAGCAGGTTTCTGTGTCGCCAATGCCATCTAAGGCGACCGGAACCGACATGGCACAACCTGGCCAAACATAGCCTTCGGCCGAGGAGGCGTTCTACCAGAATTCAGCGGCCGAACTCCTCCCCCATTTCCAACCGAAGAAACCAAGATGGCCGCCAAGCCGGAACCCAGCAGCACACTCCGCACCTGGTGGTAACGGGGCCTTAGAGTGCCGGGGAGTTGGAGAGGGGGAGCGGACTCTAGCACAGAACCATCCGATTCATACCAAGGCTGCCCGGAACGCACCTGTGTGCATCTCGATGGCTGGAGCCTGAGTACCCGACGCATACTCCGAGGGACCGGGAGAGCGGGCTTCCACCCCTCCCCCCCGCTATGCGGAACGAGTCGGGACCTCTGCTCAGCGACAGCCGACATCACTACAGAACCGCACACGGGAGGTTCACAGAGGGACCTGGGACCTCCACCAGTGAGGGACCACCGATTGAGACTTGAGGAGGGGCGGGGAAGCAGCGGAAAAACTGCTTTCATCCAGAGAGGCCTCGAGCCCGTGGGCCTCATCGCAGCGACATACCCCTCACACAACAGTCGGCCATCCTGCACCATTCCCGACGGAGACCCCCCCCCCACACCAACGCTTCCTGGGGCGCCCCTGCCCACTCGCCCAGATCTGGACCAGAGAGAGGGTCGAGACCGATACACACCCCGAGTGCAGCCTCCCACCGCCCTGCAACTCTTTCAATCAAGACCGCCCAATACGAGCAGCATGTCGAGGCAAACAAAGGTGAGCAAGGGCACAGATATCTCCGCCATGTCTACTGCACCGGAGAAACCCAAGAAACAAGATCCTCCTAAACTGACCCCACAGAAGCCACAAGAGGACAGGGGCGCCCTCGCTACCAAAGGGGACCTGATAGCCTTCATGGCGGATATTAAATCGGAGTTTCGTGCCTGCCTCTCGGAACTCGCCGCTAAAGTTGATCAGACGGACCAAGGGGTCACAGAAATCGAACAGAGGCTCGGAGAAATCGAGGACCATTCTCAGGATCACACTACCATGCTGGGGGAAGTGCAAAGATCCATCGATTCCCTGCACCACAAATACGAGACCCTGGAGTTCAAACATGAAGTCCTTGAAAATAGGGCACGCCGCAACAACCTCCGCATTCGGGGCGTCCCATCCTCTATCCCCGACAACAAGTTAGCGGATTATGTGGGAAGCTTCTTCGAGGCCCTACTCCCGGATCTGGACAAATCTCAGCTCCTGCTGGACCAGACCCACAGACTCCGCCCGCGCCGTGGGACAGACTCGGACCCCCTCCCCAGATGTTATTACCAGGGTCCACTTCTTCACAACCAAAGAGGCAATATCAGCGATCAGTCGCCAAGGAGAAGAGATCACTTTACAGAGCACCCCACTTCAAATATACCAGTACCTCTCACCACTTACTCTCCAGAAAAGAAGAGCACTCCGGCCTCTGGCAGTGTTCCTTCAGGAGCAACAGATCCGTTACAGGTGGCTGTTTCCGACAGCTCTCCAGTTTACATATAAAGGCACCTACGCCGAATCAGCCACCTGGAAGACGCAGAGAAAATCTTACATCCAGCCTCGCCCCGAGATCCTTCCACGCCAAACCCGAGAGGACCGAGGACTCTGGACCGCCTCCCTCCCCACAGCCCAAACGCACGTCATGGTCGTCAACCCAGCGGAGCAACAGAAAGAGATGAACAAGGACGCTTCCACAGTCCCAGGTTCTGTCAGCAATTTAGCCTGGACACAGGTGCCCTTACCTAAAGTAGGACCCGCCATCTTTGTCTCGAACTAAGGAACCTTGAAGGCGGTGGCGGCGGGCCATACCCATGGTTCATACCCACTCCAAGGATACTTTCCAACCTTTGTTCCTTGGAAACGCACAGTACACAATACGTGATGGGACAGTTGGCCCTGTTGGCCGAGGATATGCCCGTACTTACAATGTCGGTCTACCCTCCAGTTAAAGTTGCGGCCCCCCGTTGGGGTTCCGCGTTAAAACCTCAAGTGCAGGATGATATCAAGAGATTCCCTAACAGACATGGCAATTGAATCACCGCCCCACGACCCTCCCCTAAGCCAAGGAAAGGAGAGTGAGTCTTCAGCAGACCTCCAGACGCTTCGGGTCCTCTCCCTGAATGTTAATGGCCTGAACTCCCCTAACAAGCGAAAGGCAATTCTACTGAAACTCCGGGACGATGACGCAGCGATAGCCATGCTCTAAGAGACTCACTTGCTGCTGGCAGATGTGACCCGGCTTCGTTCCCGATTATTCCCGCTCCAATTCTTCGCCTCTGGCACAAACAAAAAAGGAGGTACGGCGATCCTCTTCAGGAAAGACTTGAACCCACAGATTCTGGAAACGAAAATCTGCCCAGAAGGCCGATTTACAGCGGTCAAATGCCTCCTAATGGGAGATCTATATACTCTCGTCTCAGTGTACGCCCCTAACACCGGACAATCACACTTCTGACTCCTTGGGCACATCTCTCGCTAGCTTTGTGGAGGGCCAAACAATAGTCGGTGGGGACTTCAATGGGGTTCCCGACCCCACCAAAGACCGGTCACATCCCCCGACTCCAAGCGACTTCACCCAAGCACTTAGCCTCCTCTGACTCTTCAGGACCCTGGAGATAATAGACTCATGGCGGGTGTTCCACCCTGACGAAAAAGATTTCTCTTTTTACTCTTTCGTCCATCGCACCTTTTCAAGGATCGACCTGTTCCTGATCTCCCCGCAAACTTTCCTCTCAGTCAAAGAAGTCTCCATCGGCACAAGAGCGATATCCGACCACGCCCCAGTGCTCTTGGAACTCCGTGTTCAGAACCCTAACCTTAATAACCCATGTAAATGGATGTTGTACGACCCGATCCTTAACGATATGGCCACCAGAGACAAGATCGCAACAGGAATAAGAAATTTCTTTAACGAAAATCCAGCCTCGGACACCTCGTTAGCGAACAACTGGGACGCCATGAAGGCAGTAATCAGGAGCTTCCTGATAGCCCAAGGTGCGGCCTACCACCGAGACAGGCGTCAGACCCGGACGGCTCTAGAGAACGAACTAAGGGAGGCCGAGGCACTCCACAAGGAGAAAGGCTGGTCCCCCAAAACCCAACGGATCATTCGTACGGCAAGGAAAAAACTGGAAGCCCTCTATGCGGAACAAACCGCCCAACTAATGGCGAAGGCCAAACAGTCATACTACGCAAAGGGTAACAAGGCGAACAAGTTCCTGGTGGCCAAGCTAGCCAAGCAGAGACGCGTCAACGCGATCACTGGTCTGCCTGACCCCAACGGGGTCACACTATACTCAGAGCCCGAAAAGCAATGCCTCGCAATAGATTATCTGACCCAAATCATGAAGGCAACCCCACGAAACCTACCACAACAGAAGGAATACCGGCAGCAGTGCCCCGTCTCTCCGACGCAGCGAGAGACGAACTGGAGGAGCTCATTACAGGGGAGGAAGTTGAGGAAGCCATCAAATCACTTAAAACACGGGCCCCCGGCTCAGACGGCTTTTCAACCAGGTTTTACAAACTATTCAGAGCACAACTGACCCCCCACCTGGTTACCCTATTCAACTCCTTCAGGGAAATGGGAGCGGTGACCCCATCGATGCAGGAATCAACCACCATCCTCCTGCCCAAACCTGGAAAAGATCCAAGAAGCATAACGTCCTACAGACCGATCGCACTTTTAAACATCAATGCGAACATATCCTCAAAAATGTTAGCAACCTGCTTAAATCGCATCTTGCCGAAGATCATTCACCCCGACCAGGCAGGTTTCATTCTACACCGGACAGCAGGTGACAACATCCGGAGAACCCTGAACCTGGTGGATCTTGCCTCCCGGAACTCCCAAAAACTAGTCTTAGTGGCTCTCGACGCAGCTAAGGCATTTGATAGGGTGGATTGGACATTCATGAGACACACCCTAGGGGCCTTGGGCTTTGGGTCAACTTTCCAAACGATGGTTCTAGCCAACTATAATAGCCCTAAAACTAGCCTGAGAATCAACGGACACAGCTCGGCTCCAATCCCCTTATCATGCAGAACCCGGCAAGGCTGTCCACTGTCACCCTTGCTTTTTACACTCACCATGGAGCCCTTTGCACAAAAGATCAGTCGTAATGACCAAATCAAGGGCATACAAAGTGGCCCCACGCATCACAAAATCACCCTATACGCGGACGACATTCTGCTCACGATCTCGGAGGCCCACTCATCTCTGAAACACGCGATACGAGAAATCGCCAGCTATGGCGAGGTCTCAGGCCTCACCATAAACTTTGATAAATCATCCGCCCCTGGGTATCGGCCTCACCCCAACAGAACGAGAACCACTGACTAAGATGTGCCCGTTAACATGGGAAAAGAGAGCCATCCCCTATCTAGGGGTCCACATCCCGGCTGACCCAAGAGACACATACAAAGCCAATTTCCCCCGACTCTTTAAAGAACTGGAAGGCGACTTGAAGCGCTGGGGGACCCAAGAGATCTCACTGCTCGGGCGCACCACTGCATGCAAGACGAACCTCCTTCCGAGATTCCTATACGCCTGTGCCTCCCTACCAGTAGCGATTCCCACACCAACTCTTCGAGGGATCCAGAGAAAAATGCTGAACTTTATCTGGAAAGGTAAGAAAGCGAGAATCCCTCTCAGAACTATGCTGGGGAGTTCCAAACTGGGAGGATTGGGGGTCCCAGACTTGCAGGCCTACAGAGTGGCAGCCCAATTGGCTCAGGTCCAGGCGTGGCAAAATACGACAAACCGCCCTAGATGGGTAGAGCTGTAACAATCACGAGTGCCCCTACCCTTACGATTCCTACCACACATCCCGCCCCCCCCTCAGAACCCAATGGGGAGATCTCCTGCTATCGACCAAACACACCCTTAGCTCCTGGGACTGGGCGCTAAAACGAAAGGGAGTGCCAAGAGGACTGAGCCCACGCTCCCCGGTCTTCCATAATCCAACGTTCGCACCGGGAACGAATCCTCACAATTTTCATAACTGGATTAAAGGCGGGCTGGAGACCATAGACCAGCTGTATATGGGGGGGAGACCTCTCACATTCGCCCAATGCAAGGAGAAATTCCAACTCCAGGAAAGGGATAGATTCACCTACATTCAATTACGCCCCCAATGCTCACATCCCCAAACTCTGCAAGCAGCGACACGCCCTCCTACTGCCCTAGAACTCACTCTGGGAGACCTTCCAACCCGCGGCAGAGTATCCACCCTATACAGGCGCTTCCTAAGTGACTTCCTGACCACTGAAAACCCGCTGCATGGCCCAATGGGAGGCGGACCTGGGTCACCCGATAGAGGATCAAACCTGGGTGGACATATGGACCAGAACACACACCTCGTCCACCTGCATTACCAATAGGGAATGTGCGTACAAGATCACGCTGCGGTGGTACTACCCGCCCCTCAGACTTCACCATATGAACCCCCCGGTGGGTCATTCTTGCTGGAGAGGATGCGGCCACCCAGGCTCCTTCTTCCACATGTGGTGGGCTTGCCCAAAGATCCAACAATTCTGGAAATCATGCCTGGGGTCCATCACACAAATTACCGGAACAACGATTCCCCTGGAACCAGAACCAGTTTTGCTGGGAACTCCAATTCCCGGGACCTACCCGCGCTCCAGGGCCAGAGCGAAACTACCAACCCACTGCCTACTGGCAGGGAAAACGGTGGTGGCCAGAGCCTGGAAAACCCTGGAAGGCCCTCACATAGCCCAATAGTGGACCAAACTTTGGGACATTCTGGTAGCGGAGAAGGTGACGGCAGCACAAGCGGGAACTCCATCGTTTCCAGAATATCTGGGCCCCAGTGCTGGAATTCGACCAGCGCTTTCCCGCCCTGATCTATAAACCTACCAGGGCCTGCTGGATCTTGAAAAATCAAGAGATCCCTGAGAAAGATACATAGACGCTGAGGCGCAATCTGGACAGCCCAGGAGGGAAGATTCCGCCTACAATGCCTAAGGGACAGAGGGACCAAAGGGAGAAGGGAGGGGGGAAACTCAGGGGGGATAAAGGACTGGGGATCAACATGCCTAAATAATCACTGCTTATAATGTTTGTAATTGTCATCCTGCCTTGATTTAAAATAAACAAAGTTAAAAAAAAACATGAATGCAGATGCGTGTTTTCTTAGTTTGAGATATTTAAAACTAAGAAAACACACAGCATTCGGGACTCTGGACTGTCTTGCATCTGTGCAATAACTGGGAGGGACCCTGCTTAGCATCAATGGAAGGAAGGAGCCGGCCCCCTCAGCATGGATGTAATTTGTTGGTTGCAAGGGGTCAAGGCTCCCTTTCTACCTCTGGCATAACTTTGCGACCCCAAATGGATGTTACAATTTATTTTAGTTTGCTGTTTTCAACATTGAAAACAGATTTTATTTAAAAAAGGTGGAAAGCTCCATTGCGGTGCCACTGTCGCTCTGGTCGGGTGCTCTCCTCTCACTGCTCTGGTTGCTTAGCAACCATGAGCTCGTAGGTCCAACGTCCCTGGCATGGAGCGGTGGTGTGAAGGGTGGCCGGGGTGTAATGGCCCACCAAAACCGCTACACAAGGAGGGCATGTCACAGAAATGGGGCATAATATATATGAAAAGGACTGGCAGTGGCACGGTTTAAAACATTAATGCGGTTGCCATATGTTTTCTTAGTGTGTTAAGTGATATTTAAAATTAAGAAAACATACTGCATCCGGGACTCTAGACTGTCTCACATCTGTGCAGTAACCTGGACAGACCCTGCTTAGCATCAAAGGAAGGAAGTGGACGGCCCCCTCAGCATGGACGTCATTTGGGAGGTTCAAGGGGTCACTGCGGCGACCCCCTAGCGGCTCCCTTGCTACCCCTGGCATAATGTGACCCAAGATGGAGCTTGCAATTTTTTTAAAATAGTTTTCAATGTTGGAATCAAATGATTAAAATAAAAAAGCACAAAGCTCCATCGCTGCACCACTGTCTCTCGGTTGGGGTGCTCTGCTCTCACTGCTCTGGTTGCTTAGCAACCAAGAGTTCGTAGATCTGACGTCCCTGGCGTGGTGGAGTAAAGGGGCTGGGGCGTAATGGCCCCCGAAACTTCTACACCGGGAAGGCATGTCACAGAAGTGCCTTGGGAACGTTTCTCTCCCGCGGCTCGCCATTCCTCTACCTGTGTGGGAAGCAAGGAAGTGTGGGTATGGAGGAGCACTGTAGTGTGCAATGCGTCACTTTCCCAGTAAATGTCACTGCTGGCAGGCGAGTCTCATTGCATTTCGTATAGCCTCTCTGGTTCTCATTTCTCCTTCCCCTGCCCTTCCACCCAACAGGTAAACGCCTTGCTGCCGGCTCCCCTCCCCCCCCCCCCCAACTACATACTGGAGGTGCGTGTAATGCCGCAGCCCTCTCCTTGTGGCTCCTGTGCCCGGATTTACAAAGGTAAGTGCTTGTTTAATGTGTTACCCAAAAATCAGCATAATGCCTAAAGGATGGGTCAGGGAACCCCTACTAATGGTTTTCAGGGGGCGCCATGCCTCCTGGGTGTGCTTAATCAAGGTTGATGGTAGCGGACTGTGTGGTACTCAGCTCCATCTGTGCAGTGGACTTCGGGGATCAGAGGCAGTGCAGTTGTGTCTCGCCTGTAGTGCGGCACGTGGCTAGGGCTTGATAATGGCACTGCTCAGTTCTGCTGCTGACGCTAGTTTTGTGTTGGTAGGGCTATATTTTTCCGCTGTCTGTTCTGCACTGGGAAAAGCAAATGGAGTCGAAAGTCCTAGTGACTAGAAAGCAAGGACTGGCTGAGAGATACCCTGGTGGCATAGGGCCAAATGGCAGACATGGCTTTGCTGTGGCTCAATGATAGTGGTGTGTGATGTACGTCCTGGGGCTCAGTTTTACTGCTGTGTGTTGCCACCTCTCTTTGGTGCTGGTGCTTATCTGGTGAAATTGTAGCGTTTTAGTCCTAGTGTAGTGGTATTTGCTGTGCTGTATTTGCTGTGTGTAGTAGTTGCTCGCGCCTCCGCGAGCTGTTGTCAAAGGTTCCAGGCGCGTGGAATGTTTGAGTTCCACGCTCGGGGCGGCGGTTGGGTTTTGAAAGGAAGGAGCTGGGAGGTGATGGTGGGTTACGGTGTACAGGTTTGAAGAATAAACAAACATCCACTTACCTGTTGTTCTACGTTATTACACTGGCGACGAGGATCTTCAAACCTGACCCACGCGCCTTGCCAAGCCGTAAACATCATCAGGTGCCTCAGCTGGTTGTCAGGGCTGCGCTCCCGGACGTGGTCGAGCGCGGCCCCCGGCGTGATTGGTATCAGCTGGGCCAGCGCTACCTTCGCTTTCAGGACCGGCCGAGCCGCGCTCCCGGAGGAGGTCGAGCGCGGCACACGGCGGAGAGTGCAGCCGTGCCTCGTCTTAGCGGCCGCTGCTCGTACGCAGAAGATCCTGCCGAGCCGCGCTCCCGGAGGAGGTCGAGCGCGGCTTGAGGGAGGGTGCGGCTGGCGCCTTTCAGTTGAAAAGGGGACTGAAGAGCAGAGCAGGTGAGAGGCGGACCCTGGGAGGGGGCACAGCTCTGCGCTCTTCATAGCCGGGAAGGCGTTAATGGACTACGGGTGTCACGCAGTTCGGCTCCGCCCACTACAGGAGCAAGCGAGCCGAAGGTTTCCTATTCATTGGTGGGTGTGTCTGCAATACATTAACTGCAAGGAGAGGAGAGTTAACTCCTTGAGTGTGGGCGTTTGAAAGAACTGCACGTTTCTGTTGGCCACATTTGTTCTAAGAGGAGGGAAGTGATAAGAGCCTGCCGGTGTAACCATATGGTGCAAACCATTCCACGTATCTGCTGCCAGTAAGGGGTTTTTGTGGAGAAATTCATCATCTAGCCTGCTGTTAGGACAAGGTGTAAGTGATAGCACCTTATTATTCAGGGAAGTGCGCGGACATTTTTCGCCTGTTCCTTTGTATTGACTTCTGTCAGAGGCTATGTCGGTTCCATTGACCATGCAGCACAGCAATGCTCGCCCTCCCCCAGCATTTCTCCCCAATCCGGGGGAGCCCCCCATTGCATGGGAGCTTTGGGTGGACACTTTCAAGGTATACCTGAGAGCGTCAGGTGGTTCCAGAATGTCTGATGATGACAAGGAAGCGACTCTGCTCAATTGCCTTGGTACGGAGGGTTTGAGGGTGTTCAGGCATCTTCCGGGCCAGGATGTTTTGGCGTTGTCTTCAGGCGAAGGAGATGAAGAAGGGGGGCAAGCAGTGATTTTGGCATTTGAGACTGCCCTTAAAAAGCTAGAGACACGCTTTGGCAAGAGAGCTAACATTGTGCTAGAGAGGTATCATTTCTTTTCAAGGGCACAAGGTCCTGGCGAGAACATTGATTCGTATGTGACGGCACTGCGCACCCTCATTTCTACGTGTAAGTTCACGGGCATGGCGGAGGAATACATTTGTGACCAGATCATGATGAGGACTAGTGACTCAAAAGTTAGGGAGAGATTATGGACAGAGAAGGATCCTCCGTTAGAGAAAGTGATAGAAATAGCTCGTGCCCTGGAGGAGTCAAGGAAGTGTGTCAAGGAAGTGACGGAAAAGGCGGACATTGTACACATGGTTCAGCCACGGGAGAATGAAGAAAATCGGGCCAGGGACAAGGATCAAAGAGTGATGCCGAATAGCAGAGATTTCTGCAAGAAATGTGGTTGGAGGGGTCATGTTGCTGGAGCGAGGGAGTGCCCTGCTTCTGCTGTTGTGTGCAGAAAATGCAAGGGAAGGGGACATTTTGCCCGCATGTGTAAGGCTATTCCACAGAAGGAAGTTGTGCGGATGGTGGACCCTGAAGAGGACGATAATAATGTAACGGTTGTAGGATATGTTAGTCCCTCGGTTATGGCGGATGTGCTTCCAAAAGAAGGTGCACTGTTGAGTGTGGGACCGTCAAAAAAGAGTGCGTGGGCTACCCTTAATGTGAATGGAGTTTCCCTCAGTGTGTTGGTTGACACGGGTTCTCCTTACACTATGATTTCTCCTGAGATGTACAAATCTAAGTTCCATAAGGAGGTGTCTAGTTTGAATCCGTCTGATATTAATCCTTGTGCTTACGGGCGTGTTCCGATTAAAGTATTGGGATACGAGTGGGTTAAAATTGAATTTCATGGTCGGAAAACCAGAGGAAAACTGTATGTAGCTTGTAAGGGTGATCCAGTAATTGGGTGGGATGAGCAGGCTGCCCTGGAGATGGAGGTTCGCCCTGGCAAAGCTGTACCTGTTTTGTGTGTGAGCAAGGGAAGAGAAAGTGGTTTGAGTCAAGGGAGTGTGTTGACAGCTGATACTCTCCAAGAGAGGTTCCCGTCAGTTTTCTCCCCTGTCCTGGGCAAGTTGCAGGGTTTCTCACACAAGATCGTGCTCAAGAGGAGTGCTGTTCCCGTTGTGCACAGAGTTAGGCGTGTACCCATCATGGCACGTGAAAGTCTCCAGACAGAACTTAAAAAGCTGATGGAAGCTGGTGTAATTGAGGAGGTAGAATCTTCAGAGTAGTTAGCCCCGGTTGTATTGGCACGTAAATCCGATGGTGGGATGAGGATGTGTGTTGATCTAAGAGATTTAAATTCAAGCATCTGGATAGACAGGCATTCCTTACCGAATATACACGAAATGCTTTCACTTGTAGGAGGGGCATCTTGTTTCTCCACCTTAGATTTGTCCTCTGCCTATCACCAGGTGGATCTACACGTCGAATCACGCCCTCTAACTTCGTTCATTACGCCATTTGGAGCTTTTCGTTTCCAGCGTATGCCGTTTGGTTTGGCCTCTGCCTCCGCTGTTTTCCAGCGGGTGATGCAAAAGTTGTTTTGTGGAGTAGATGGTGTGGAGTATTTCCAGGACGATATCTTGGTGTGGGGCAGGTCGCGTGAGGAACACAATGAGAGGATTCTACGAGTTTTGGGCATTTTGGAGAAGAGTGGTTTGATGGTCAAATTGAGTAAGTGTAAGATTGGGGTGGAGAGTGTGGCTTATTTAGGACACACACTGGATGCCAAGGGGATACATCCTAAGGCTGAATTGGTGAAGACGTTATGTGAAGTATCTCCACCCACCACTAAGGACCAATTACGGTCGTTTTTGGGATTGGCTGAATATTATAGCAGGTTTATTCCCACGTACTCCGACAAGACAGTGGCCATGAGAGCGTTGCTCAAAAAGGGTGTACGTTTTGAGTGGTCAGAGTCGTGCCAACTAGAATTTTAAGGCTTGAAGGCTCAGGTGGACCCGGCTCCATCGTTAGCTTCCTTTTCCCCATCTAGGAAAACAGTTTTGACAGTGGATGCTAGTGAGTATGGGGTGGGTGCTGTTCTTGAACAGTGTTTTGATGGATCGTACCACCCCATTGCTTTTGCGTCTAGGGTTCTTAGTGAAACAGAACGTAGATATGCTGTCATAGAGAGGGAGGCCTTGGCTGCTGTCTGGGCATCCAAGCATTTTAGAACATTCTTATGGGGAGTAGAATACACTATACGCACCGATCATAAACCCCTAGTGCATGTGTTAACAACTAAGGGTTTGTTCCAGGCATCCTCTAGGGTGATGCGCTGGATGGCAGACATGAGTGAGTATAATTTTAAGGTGGAGTATTTACCTGGCAATAAAAATATGGTTGCGGATGGTCTCTCTCGTTTTCCCCGCAATGATGTAACTGGGGAAGATTCAACACAGGCTGTGACGAGTGATGAATATGTGTTGGTGGCCAAGGTGTTTCCGGCCGTCAATGAACAGGAATGGGGTAGAGAGTGTGCAATGGATCCCGTGTTGAACAACATCAAGGCTGCTCTCGCTACCGGTGCTGGCATGGATGAATTGGATAAATCGTTCGGACAAGTATGGTCTGAGCTGTCTGTGGGTCCGTGGGGCATTGCCCGGGGTACCAGGTTGATACCACCTGATTCTCTTAAGGCCAAGTTGGTGGAGTTGGCTCATGAAGGGCACATCGGTAGATCTATGACGAAAAGAAGGCTTAGAGAGGGGTATTGTTGGCCCAAGATGGATGAGGAGGTTGAGAAAGTGGTTAAGGATTGTGTGGCTTGTTCAGTCAGTGATAAGAGTAGGACAACGTCGCCCCAACCCGTACAGCCTGTGGATGTGCCGAAAGACATGTGGTCAAAGGTGGCCATAGACATTATGGGTCCCATGGACACTTTGGTTTGAGGTTTCAGATATTTTGTATTGTTGGTTGACTACACGTCTAGGTGGGTGGAGGCCACGGCTTTGTCCTCGATCACCACTGAGAAGGTGATTGACTTCTTGTCGGCGGTGTTTGACAGGGAGGGGGTTCCTGCTGGAGTAGTAACCGATAATGGTCCCCAATTTGTGTCAGTCGCCATGCAAGAATTCTTCTCCAAACTAGGAATTCGTCACCATAGGGTGGCTTTGTACAATCCAGAGGCCAATGGATTAGTTGAGCGGATGAACCGGTTCGTGAAAGGGGCGGTTCAGTTGGCCCTCGCAAATGGTTTGCCGTGGTGCAGTGTTGTGACTGAGGCCCTAAAGGCTTATAGGGTTACCCCTTCATCCTTTACCGGTGTGTCTTCATTTGAGTTGATGAGAGGTAGAAAACCAGGCTCTAAACTCCGGGTGGCTGCTCTTGGTGGTGGTGTGCGAAGTTGCATCGATATGCAGGAAGTTCTTGACAAGGTGCGCATTAAACAATCCCGTTTTTGGGAATCTCAGTTTACCAAAAGGAAACCCCTGCGTGTGCAAGTTGGTGATCTTGTGGTGGTGAAAAATCCAAGATTTGTAGCCAAGGGTTTGTCCAAATTTATGAAACCGTGTGTAGTGACCAAAGTAGGTCATGGATATGTTAAACTGCAAGATGGTACCAGATGGAGTTTGAGGCGGGTGGTCCTTGTTAAAGGAAAGCTGGCAAATACTAAGTATCAATGTTGTGAAGGAAGTGGTGCTACAGTTGGGGATGGTCTCGAGTGTGTGTCTGAAGGTGTGGTTCCCCTACGGAGCGATAAGGGTTCCAGTTGTGCTGTGGCGGTTCCTGGCGAGACTACTCGGGCGGGACATGGAAGTATGGAAGTGCCTGTCTCGGGAGGTGATGGTGTTGCGCCATCAGATGGAGCATCCTGTGCGAAAGGGGTGGGTGAATATTCTGAGTGTGATTCTGATAATTGTGCTGTTGGCCCGACTGGGGTGGAAACGAGGGTTGCAGAGGAGTCTTCAGTCCTTGTATCAGATAATTCCGTTTTGGTTCCACACGGAAAGGGACTATGCGAGGACTCTGTTTTAGCGGAAGCCTCCAATAGGGTGAATACTCGCCCGAACCGAATGAAGAAGATTCAGGCAAAGTACAAGGATTTTGTTTTAGAATTTGCAGATGATTAATCTTGAACTGTAGATAATTAGCATTCTTCTATATATGTCTTTTCATGCATATTTCCTTATTTCTTCCTTATTCCATTTCCTCATTGATGTCCGTATTTGATGTATTTCCATTCGTTGAGGTTTACAGGGGGAGATGTGTAGTAGTTGCTCGCGCCTCCGCGAGCTGTTGTCAAAGGTTCCAGGCACGTGGAATGTTTATGAGTTCCACGCTCGGGGCGGCGGTTGGGTTTTGAAAGGAAGGAGCTGGGAGGTGATGGTGGGTTACGGTGTACAGGTTTGAAGAATAAACAAACATCCACTTACCTGTTCTACGTTATTACACTGTGCTCTAATGTAGAGAAGTGAAGAGAGTTTAAACTACACACAGTATTCTTCAATTATCTTTATTTTGCTGTAAAGTGTATTCTCTACTTCTGGGGAAGGTGATGCTTAACCACGCATGACTGCTAATGTACAAACCTGGAATGTTCATACTTGTGCCCTTGCTTCCATCAATATCATTAGCCCATAAGAAGGATTGTTTATCAATAGGTTATCTGCTACAGCCCCTCTCTCAACTCCTACACAGTTAAACTAGGACTTGTCACCCTCCAATTTCCCCACTACCCACTTTAAAACAGTTCCTAACCCCGACTTAGTGTAACCTTTCCACAAATAAGTTTCCACATTTGTTGGATCAGTCGCTGATGTTTCAGCCGCATTGTAGGCTTTTCTAAGGGTGATATCGTGGAACTGCAGCTGCTATTTACATTTTAAAATAAATAATCCTGCAGTTACTGTGACCTGCAACACATCCTTCCCTCTATCTCCCATCTTAAAACAAAAACTGTGGATTACTTACAAAATAAGCAAAACAGAAAGGTGATGGCTAGCACAGCTCTGGGCAACCCTCCAGAATTTCGTTTTTCTGGTTGGACTTGCGTTGGTCAGTTGCTGTTTCCAGTCTCTGGCCAGACATTTGACAGGCACTGGATGTCTGCGCTTTGGGGTTTAGGGCTCTTCGAGATACTGTCTATTTATAGTTTAGCCAGAGTGGTGTAGTCCAGGTTGTTGTGTTGGACGTCTGCTTACATTCATGGTAATTTGGTAATACATGCATATACACAATGATATTAATGCTACATATGGTACATTCTTCTATGAAATGTATATCTTATTGGTGGTATCGGAACCATATTTCTCTTAGTGTACTGAGGAGCAATGCTATTTGACACCAGTTCCTGTTTTGTCAAGGGGTGAAAGGTTGTTTACCGTCACTTCCCGTGATGTCACTTGTGGGTGTAATCAAGTGACAATTTCCTGTGATGTCTTCAGAGATCAAGGGTCATGTGATGTCGCTTCTGCTACCCCTGGCATTTTGGTGAAATGACATCCCTCCCTCTCAGGATTTTTGATCTAAGTGGTCTTGTAACTTCTGCTAATTTATTAGGCAATGTGGTCTGAGGAGGCCTGCCGCTGAATCACTTTGATGCTAAGCAGGGTCAGTCCCGGTTACAGCATGGATGGGAGTCTGGGTGTCTATTGTGATTTTTCACCCCCAACATCACTGTAGCTGTAAATCTTTTTTTTAAAATGTTTTTTCTATAGATGCAGTTCTCCAGCATGGGGTCTGCCATGGATTCACATGCTCATGAATATTCCCCGTCGTCAGGCTGGGAATCCTCGGTAAAGAAAAAATCAGTATCAGTTTTGTTTCTGATCTGTCTTTCCTAGTAGTAACCAATCCCTGATCTCTGCGTCATACTGACCACAGCCAATGACTGCCCTCTACCTAAGCCCCGCCTCTGGCAGCCATCTTCAGATTTTTACCGCACGTTCAAGTGTTGGGAGTCCTCGTGCTTAGCTCTCGAGCTTTTACTGCGTGTTTCGCGCTTTTTCAGGTGAATTTTCACATTTTTTCGGTTAATCGAGCCTCAAGCTCCACCGTTTCTACTCCCGTTTCTACTCCCGTCGATACCGCTCCTAGGAATGGAGCAGGTGGGAGAACGAGTTACAAGGTTGGACTGGTGACAGCCAGGTATTTGGCCTACAGCTTATCCATCAGCATCACAGGTAGATTTACCCCGCAACCGGCTAGAAGAGGCTGCACCGGCCCCTGCAGCAGCCCGCTACCCAGTCAACATTACCTGCCACCCCACCCACCTGTGAGGACAGGTTCTTTGAAAAGTTACTCACTCTCAAGAGATCTCCTCGGATGGGGGCCATCCTTCGGGATGTGATCAGGGACATATGCTCCCTCCTGCGCCTATAGTCATTCCTCCTATGGCTCCAGCGCTGCAGGCCCCGGTGCAGCTCCTGCTGCCCATGCCAACTACTCTGCCTTCCTGCGGTTCCACACGAGCCTCTGCTGCAGCCTCCGGTCACCTCTGCCCAGCACTCCTCCACCCTCTCCGGACCAGCCGGACACCCTGGTGGACACTGACGAGGAAGAAGACCCCGACAAGCTGTTGTCAGCCAAGGCCTTCCATGAATGACACCCAGGTTTGGCAGAGTACTTGGGGCTTCCTCAACCAGAGGTCGAACAAGCGGAGGCGGGGGGGGTCCTTGCCAAGGTACTCCCTTTGCGCCCTGTGGCTAGAAAGGGGATCTGGATGCAGAAAGACATTGTCACCTTGGCAAACAAACGGTGGCCTAAGCCCCACTCAGCCCAGCCTGTCAATCAGCGCCTCACCACCAAGTATCAGCAAATGGAGGGGGGATCTACTCTTGCTGTCGACACACCCTCTACTGCACTTTTTGGTGATTGCTGTATCATCACTCTACTCAAAGCCTCAGTCCTCGGCGCTGCTAGGCAAGGAGGAGATGATCTTGGAGGTGTATGGGAAGAAGCTTTATTCCTACCCCTCACTGCACCTCCGTCAATCCAATGCGAATGCCATGCTGGCAGCCGTTAACCTGAAGCTTTGGCTTGAAATGGCAGACTTCCTTCCAGAACCACTGGTGCAGAGTGAGGCACGTTTCAAGGCAGAGGCTAAATTGGTGGCGCAAGACATCATGGAGTCCACTGTGGCCCACATTGACGCCTCTGGCCGGTCCATATGCATCACCATGGGCATGAGGACTGCCTGGCTTCAAGCTACAAAATTTAACCCAGACGCCCAGGGACGCATATTGTACCTTCCATTCAAGGTTGGTGACCTCTTTCACTCCACCGTTGAGGAGCTAGAAAAAATAAATCATTCACAAACTGCAAAGTCTTCATCTATCCTTACAAAGTCCACGCCCAGGGTGTACACCCAGTAGCATCAATGCTCCGATAAGGGGTGGGCGTTCGGTTGATTCCGGGGCTTCCGAGAACGGAGGTCTAGGCAGCATGACCGTTCTCAGTCACACCGGCACAAACAACAAAAGAGGGAACACAAGGGTTTATTTCATTCCCCCTCCTCAGCAACTGCCTCAGAGGTAAAGTAGGCATGACGCGCCTCTTTATGGCCGGTGGGGGGCAGGCTGGCCCTTCACGCACAGTTTTGGTGTCAGAAGTTAGCGGACCCCTGGATCCTATCTGTAGTATCCATGGGGTACCGCCTACCGATTCCTCCCTCTCCTCCTCTCCATTCCCACAGATTGGGACAGCAACTCTGTTGGTGGAAATTAGGTCACTCGTTGAGAGCCAGGCAGTGGAAGAACTCCCAGCGAGGCTTGGGGTTCTACTCCAGGATTTCTGCCATACAAAAGAACCAGGCTGGCCTGAGAGTTGTGTTGGACCTCTCCGCCCTCAACCTCTCCCTTACTCTTCAAAAATTCAAGATGGTTATGCCAGCACTCCTTGCGGAGACACTGTGCAGCGGAGACTGAATGTGCACCCGGGATCTGAAGGTTGTATACTAATTGACCTTTTCACAATTGACCTCGGGAGAATTGACCTAATTTAGAAGGTCAATTAGGACATATATGCGGGGGGAACCCCCCCGCAACCACCCACCCAATCCAAAAACCCCCGCAATCCCCCACCCAATCCCCTTATATTATTTATAATCCAAAACCAACCCAATACATATATAAAATAAATAAAATAATATAAAGTTCAATTGTGCAGAAGTTCAGTAAGGACCACTATAATAAGGTTAATTGTAAAAGGTCAATTTGGGTAATACCGATCTGAAGGGCGCTTATCTACACGTCCCAATTTGGCAGCCTCATCACTCCTTTCTGCGGTTCAGGATCATGCCATTTCCAATGCATGGTTCTACACTTCAGCCTCAACTCAGCCCCCAGGGTATTTACCAGACTCATGAATGCAGTGGCAGCCCTCCTCTGGCCCCAGGGCCACCACGTCTACCCATAACGGGACGACTGGCTTTTATGGGCAAGGTCTCCAGAGGTGGTTCATCACACTTCCTCTGCTCTTATGATCACACTCCACGAGCTGGGATTTTCGATCAACCTCAAGAAGTCCCAGCTGCAGCCTACACAGAGCCTGACCTTTCTGGGCCTCATATGGGACACAATCTCCGAGTGAGTATTCCCCTCGGAGGACAAGATCATGGCCATCAAGCGGGCCGTGATGCACTTCCACAGTTGAGAGGTGACCTCGGCCTGGTTGTACCAGCATTTATTAGGTATCATGGCAGTAGTCCTGCTGGCCGTACCCTACATGAGACTCAAGATGAGGAGATTGCAGCTGAACTTCGCAGCCTCATGGAATCGGGACTGGGGCTTCCAAGCACAGCTTGTCAGCATCCCTCCTTCTCTCCACCCGGACCTCACATGGTGGTCCAGTGACTGCACCTGCAGACGGGCAAGCCCTTCCGGCAGGCGGCCCCGCAGGTCACCATCACCACAGGTTCCTCCATGGACGGCTGGGAAGCCCAAACGCAAGACAACCATTGTCCATGAAGTCTGGTCCCTTCAGGAGTAGGAGTCTCATATCTACTGGCTGGAGCTGAAAGCTATCTGGCTAGCTTTCAAAGCTTTCCTACCGCTCATTGGGGGCAAGATCGTCCTCATCCAGACGGACAACTCCACTACCATGTACTATGTCAACAAGCAGTGTGGCACCAGATCCCCTCCACTGTGCAGCCTAGTGGTCAACATGTGGGAATGGGCCCTGGAGAACATCATCTACCCGACTGCCATCCACCTCCAGAGGGAGTCTAACCTGGAAGCGGACAGGCTCAGCAGACTGGGAGCGGACAATTAAGAATGGCAATTGTCCTGGCCAGGGCAGGGCCCCGGCTCCGGCTCCCTGGGCGATGCATTCCAGATACAATGGAATGACATGACAGCGAATGCATTCCCTCCCACACCCCCGGTCCACAGGGTGATCTGCAAGATAAGAGAATCAAGTCACCTGCGCATCATTCTGATGGCTCTGTGGTGGTCGGCGACACCATAGTTCTCGGAGCTCCTCAACCTCTTGGACAGGCCACCCGTTCACCTGCCGCTGGGCCCAGCTCACAGTCTCTCGCAGTAGGGGGGCCGGGTTATCCATCCCGCTCCACAGAAATTGGCCCTTGCAGCGTGGTTCCTGAGCTGGTCACATTGAAGCATCTGAGCCTGTCACAGGCTAACCTAGGCAACATTCAGGGCGCTAAGAGCAAGGCTACTAGGAGCCAGTACAAGAGTAAATGGACTAGGTTCTGTCACTGGGCAGACTCTAAGGAGATCTACCCCCTTACTTGCACATTGAACGATGTGCTCTCCTTCTCAGCACACCTCGCTCACTCAGTGGTGCATATTGACACATGCCGCACCTACTTAGCAGCCATAGGGTGCCTACAGGAATTTGGAGGAGGTTGTCTTCTCCTCCAACGCGGTGGTTAAATTACTTAGAATTGAGCACATTGGCACACAAGCCTTTCTAACCAATGGCGTCTGCAGGCCTCAGACTTGTCACCATTTAAACAGCTCTGTTGGTGAGTCTCACCTCTGCTCGTAGAGTCAGCGAGATCCAGGCACTGGTGGCTTCGGAAACCTATACTACTTTTCACAGGGATAAGATGGTCCTGAGAACGCACCCGCGTTCCTACATAAAGTCGTTGCTTCTTTTCATCTAATTGAGGAGATGGTGTTAACTACATTTTTTGTTGATCCTAAGGACGATGCTCAAAGGGTCTTGCACTGTCTGATGTCAGACGTGCTCTGAAATTCTATCTGGACAGGACCAAGAGCTTCCGCAAGTCAGACGCTCCATTTGTCACCTTCGGGGGTGGAGGGGTCAAGGCCTGAGTATCAGGAATCCAAGGCCTCTATAGCAAGGTGGATGATTTCGGACATCAAGGAGGCCTAGGAGGGGCAGCACATGTGCTAACATGCATGCGCACGCTGTCAGAGCCAAGGCCACAGCCGTTGCAATCCAGAGACAGGCCCCGTGCAGGTCATCAGCAGGGCGGCCACCTGGGCCACCCCTTCTGCTTTCTGCAAGCACTACTGTTTGGACGCCGGCTCTAAATCAGATGCAGCTTTTGGACAGGTGGTTCTAAGGAACTTATTTTCTTAAGGTGGCTCACCTCTCCACCCTGGGGCTACATTCAGTGGTAATCAACCATCAGTATGGAGGAAAGGGGATGGGGACCTAGGAGTAGTTATTACTCACCGTAGTGACTAACGTACTCCTAGTCCATAGTCCCCTTTCCTCCATACGTCCCACCATCTCCCCCCCCCCTCTAACAATACTAGTGTCATTAAAATGTTTATATTGTCGACATGTCAATGGGGACTGAGGTGTGGTGCCGGTGGGCGGGGTCAGAGGAGCATGCACGCCCCTGCGTGCCTCTAAATTTAAAGGGAAGGCTTTTTTCTGGTGAAAAAGGTCCTGTCTCCCGTCCCTAGCAAGGGACGCCCCTGCAGTATGGAGGAAAGGGGGACTATGAACTAGGAGTACGTTAGTCACTAAGGTGAGTAACTTTTAATTTCCATGACACGGTTTGCTTTGAGATGTCAGTTATTTGAGGCTATTTTGTCTGATAGCCGAGGTTACAGAAAAGCTTAATGTTGCAAAATCAGTCCCTAGACACCCTCCAACTCCCACATTTCACTTGTTCTCTTACCACCCTCCACTTCTAGCCTCATGGTATTTACATGTTATTTGACCTGCAAACGCCTTTTTTTCTTAATTTCATTTTCTGATACCCTCTGCAATAGCTACTTTCATTTATAAACTGCCAGTTTATTAGCAATTTACCCAAGATACAGCTATCTATTTTGGATTAGGGGGCGCCCTAATATTTAATATTTAAAAAACTATTGGACGGAATAACCCGAAACCACACATGCTTCGTGAGTCAAAGCTTCATCATGCCTCATCACCTCAGTTATACATCCACAGCAGGCTCCATCACCACCTAAGATACAGATCATTGGCTGCAACGCCGCCATAGTTACTTGTATTTCTTCAATGTCGAGGCAGGCTGTGGTCTAAAACGGTTGACAATAGCCATTTTGCTTCATTCAGCTTTCACGGGGTAAGTCAAATTATCTCTCAACTGGTTGCATGATCACCTTTCTGCCAAGACCATAAATGGGGAGCTAAACCTATAATGTAAATTAAACCTGCGTTGCTTGGGAGCCTGGCTAGTCCCTGAAAATAATGTAAACAGTATTTTCTTCTCAGTACAATGCTTCACGTATTGCTGGTAGTTTTTGCTATTGGGTTCATTCCCTGGTAGAAAGGTGCTTTATCGTCCAACTAAAGTGCTTCTGCGGTGCTCCAGAATATTTAGACTTGAGGTGGCTGGGGTGTAGGAAAGGAATCACTTGGGCAGGGCTGTACATTTCAAGTTGCAATACTAGTCAGGCATTATTCACTTGCCTTAGCATTAATGGCAGTGCTCCACATGCACACAACACATCATTTTTAGATGTGCACGATTACATTATCGCTTTCAAATGGCTAGTGGTGAGTGCACATTGTGTGTCCTGTCTCAGGGAATCTGGTTAAGGACCGCCTAGAACTGGGTAAAGTTGCTCTTGCAAAATAAAGCTCCGGTGACATTGCAATCCCAATAATGGATCCAGTGATTTATTTTGTATTTTTTTTCGATGGGAGGAAACCAGAAATAGATGTTACTTTTTAAACCGATTCCCCTCAAATAGTAGATCTCTTTCAGAATCTTATGCAACCTTCACAAAGCATTGCTGGGCATGACCCCAATCAATCTACATAGGGGAATCTATTCAAACCTTACATATCCCCCACTAGAAACCTCGGCGCAGCCAAGAAATATCTCATAGCCACCCCCGGGTTCTGGAAAAGAATAACTGTTTGCAGGAGAATTGCTGAAACTGGCCCCACTCTAGATACTCCCCTTCCTGATGCCTGGGCATCTACCCATAATCATATATATATATATATATATATATGTATATGTATATATAAGAATCTCTCTCCTACAGCTCAGTGTCGTACATGGTGAACAACCTCAAGCTTCATAGACGGCAATTTTTACTCATCCACACCTTGGAAAAACAGCCAATAGAAGCACTTGAGCGTCTCCCATGCAGGCCTCTGCTCTGCTCCCGAGTGCTTCTCATTCTACCTTGGTAGAGGCACTCCCAGAATATGTAATTCGAGGGGATTTGTTCCTGCGATGTATTCCACATCTATGACAGGTAATCACCACAGCTATGTTGCTTCGGAATAATTTCCATCTCCTGCGTAGATGACGTCGATACGCTGTCCTCGAGGGCCTCCGTCGAGCCGACCACACCGGATGTTATAAGTAGGACGATCGACGCCCATAGCCTCAGTTCTGTTTTTTCCGCAAACGTGTTCGCTTCGGAGATCTCAGCGCGCCTCGGTTCTTCTGATTTCTATCAGTTCTTTGAACTTGGTTATTTGTGAAGATGTCATGTCTTTGTCTTCTACCCTGTGGTCGGGATTCACGAAGTGTCAGGACTGCGGTTCCAAGATGTCGCTTACGGACCCGCCTGACGTCTGCCTCTGGTGCCTCGGCGAGGACCACGCCACGGATGACTATGACGGATGACTATGACGATTGCCAGTCTTTGACGTCGAAGGCCTTGCGGGAGCGGAAGAAGAAGCTATCTGTAGCTAGGGTTTCCAAACCCGGAAAGTCGAAATCTGCTGGGCTTTCGACCGACGATTCGAGGGGCGACTCTCTGCGTAAGTCCAGAGGGTCTCGGTCCTGGAGTGGTTCCTGCCATTCCTCTGCCTCTTGTAGGCACTCGCGGAAGTGCCGTCACAGGTCGCCTTCCCAGTCCTCGTCCGAGGACTCCGCCAGATGGCGGGTAGCTTGTCCTACCAAGCATTCCTCTCCTGCGGAATGGGATGCATTTCGTAAGGAAATGATGGCGTTTTCGAATCGCAGTGCTCCATTCCGTCCGTGCCTTCGAGAGAAGCTGGCAAGGAACATGCTAGGGCCACCGCTCGCACGCCTTCGGGCTCAGGCGGTCGGCGCGTTCATCGGGAGCCATCGAGGTCCCGACCGGACAAGGTAGATCGCTCTAGCCATGCCCACTCCAGGTCCCAGTCCTCGACGCCCTCGAGACCGTCGGAGCCTGTGAGGTCTTCTAAGACGATGTCGACGCCATCGGCGCCAAGGCCGTCGAAGGACACGCTCGGGGCACCGCCCTCAAGCCATCGGCGCCACACTCGACGTCGACGCCAATTCCGTGGAAGCCCTCGACGCCTTTTGTGGAGGCTTTACCGGAGGTACCTGGTGCATCAGTGAAACTCTGAGGAAGGCACTGAAGAAGTTAGTGAGGCCTGTATTTGAACCTTTTTCTGTGCCTTCATCCAGGGATTTAGTCCAGCCTCTGGATTACATCTCTGAGGTGGATGAAGGGCCTGAAGGAGGTTTGGTTCCTGATGAGGTTCCTGACGAACTCTTGTCTGTTCATAGCCAGTTGGAAGACCTGTGTCAGTCTTTGCACGATGCCAGTGGTCTGGGCACCTCTCCGGAGGTTGAGTTCGGTAGGCCTGAGCCTGGCACGCACGCCGAGTCTTCATACAGGCGTCTCAGGTCGAGGGTGACGGGAGTACATGGGGTGGTCTGTGCCACCAGTGGATTTTCTGCAGGATGACCTGACGGATATCCTTGACCAAGGTCCACCCACTGACCCGATGCTGCCATTTCATATGGCTTTACAGACTCCAGGCAGTGAGCAAGTCGTTGCCGAAAAATTTTCCAGCCAGTAGCGACCCCTGCTACTTGATGACGCACCCCACTCCGGAGAGTTTGGTGGTGCAGGCAGCTACGGCCCCGGCAAAGCAGGCGTCGTACCCTACCATTCCTCCTGATAGGGACGATAAACGTTTTGATGGCTGGGTGAAGAAAGTGTTTTCTTCAGGGGGTATGGCTTTACAGGCAGCCAACTCCGTGTGTGCCTTAGCATGTTTCACACACACTCTTTGGAATTGCGTCTCTTTGGCGGCTGAACATATTCCCAAAGGGGAGGAACGGGATGGTTTTCTTGCCCTCGTTCAGGATGGCAAGGATGCCATGTGTGAATCCGTTCATTCGGGTCTGGACATGGCAGACTGTGTCAGCCGGTCCATGGCGGCGAGCACCATGATGCGCAGATTTTCGTGGTTGCGGAAGTCGGGGTTTGCTCCTGACGTACAAGCCCGGCTTCTCAACATGCCCTTTGATGGTGTACATCTTTTTGGCAGCAAGGCTGACGAGAGCTTTGAGAGGTTGCAGACCTCCAAAGCTGCAGCAAAGTCTTTGAGCGCTGCAGTCCGCCAACCTCTGCCTTTTCGTCCTAGGAGACAGCAATGGAGGGGAGGTTCCTTTCGTTACTATTCTTCTTTTGGTAGATTGAGGGGAGCTGCCAGTCAAAGGGGCCAACGTAGGAGTACCAGAGGTGGAAAACAAGATACTCGAGGTGCCAAAGCCGCTCGGGCAGTTGCCGCTTTGCCCTCAGGCACTGCCGCAGCCGCTTCAGCTCAGTTATGAGGCCATGTCCATGGTTCGCCCTTTGTGGGAAGGCTGGCGCAGCATCTTGTAGAATTGCGTGGCCATTACTTCATTTGTGTGGGTTCTGGAGATCATAGCCCATGGCTACTGTCTTCCTTTCTGGCAGAGGCCTCATGACAATCCACCAGGGAATCTCTCTTTGAAGAGCTCGGATCCGCTCCTTGCGCGGGAAATCGAATCCCTGCTGGAGAAAGGCGCCATCGAATTGGTTCCTGTAGTGGAGAGGAACAAGGGATGGTATTCCCCATATTTTTTGATCCCGAAAAAAGACAGGGGATTGAGACCCATCATGGACTTGTGTGGTTTGAACAAGCTCCTCAGGAAGGACAAGTTCAAGATGGTTACTCTTTCAAGTCCTCCAGGCCCTTCAACTTCTGGACTGGTTGGTGTCTCTCGACATCAAGGACGCTTGCTTGCATGTGCCGATTCATCCCAAACACAAGAAGTACCTGAGGTTCTCCAGCATGGGGTCCGGCATGGATTCACATGCTCATGAATATTCCCCGTCGTCAGGCTAGGAATCCTCGGTAAAGAAAAATCAGTATCAGTTTTGTTTCTGATCTGTCTTTCGTAGTAGTAACCAATCACTGATATCTGTGTCATACTGACCACAACCAATGACTGCCATCTCCCTAAGCCCCGCCTCTGGCAGCCATCTTTAGATTTTTACCGCACGTTCAAGTGTTGGGATCCTCGTGCTATTGCTCTCGAGCTTTAGTGCGTTTTCGCGCTTTTTCATAGGAAAATTCTCTTTTTTCAGTCAAAAGAGCCTCAAGCTCCACCGTTTCTTTATCCGATCAACGGGGACCCGTGTCGGATTCTTCTACGCCCCTCAAGGGTGAAGATTTCGTCGAGCCACGCTTTTGGAGGACTCCAGAAGTTTCTCAGGCCCATCTCGGACATGGCCCAGGAAAAGGGAAGCTCGACGCCCGGAAAGCTGTTCAGGGTCTGCCCTGGATGCCAGCTTCAGAATGTCTTTAAGGAGGACAAACACTCCCTTTGCCTCTACTGCCTGCATGAGGACAAGATGCACGTGGAGAAGGACTGTGCGTTTTGCGGCAACATGTCGGAGCGGACCATGAAGGACCGCCATCTGCGTCAAGCCAACTGGCTGGAAGGGAAGAGCCCGTCAGGCGAGAAAAAGAAGTCCGAGCGGTCTTCTAAGACCTTTGAGGGCGCCCCGGCAACGGGGGCCCAACAGAAGGCCAAGCACCACGAGTCCGCTGGCACCGGGAGCGCCGAACAGTCGGGCTCTTCGGTTGCCAGGCAGGGCGCAACCTCCCCGGCACCATCAACCACGAGCCAACGCTCTGGCTCGGGTAAGAGGAAGTCCGAGCACCCGGCGAAGCTTCTGGAGAGGCCCCCGTCTAGCTCGAAGGCCCCATCGGAGGGGGAGCGAGGCGGTGACCCTCCCCCCAAGGAGAAGGCGGTGAGCGCACCTAAGGTGGTGAAAGCCTTGATCCACCCTGCCAAGGCCTCTATCGAGACAGTCGCGGCGGCCCTGGCTCAGCCTGTGGAGGCTACACCAGTGGAGGCAACCTCGGGGCCCAGAGTCTCCCTGCCACCACGGAGGGAGTCCTCTTTCAAGCCCATCGACAGGACCCCCGTGAAACCTCCGACGGAGAAGAAAAAGGGGGGGGCAGAAGGTCGTTGTGTATTCGGCCTCAACTCTGAAGAGGAGCTGATCGAAGTCTTAAGCCACGGAATTGGCATGGAAGAAGACCAGCCCATCGGGAGGGACCCCGACGTAGGAGACGACGAGAACGTCGAGGGTGCTGACGAGGCTCCTGACCGCCCGTCGGAATCCCCTCAACCAGTGCCGCAAGACAACTCGGCGGCCATTTTGTTGGCTATACAGTCCTTATGTTCGGAGATAAGGACGAGATTGCCGTTACCACCAACGGAGGAACCGCTCCCGACGGGGGACCCGGAGCCAGGCCCTTCTGGGAGCCCTCCTCCTAAGAGAAGGAGGATTCATCCTGCACCTCCAATTCAACCATCGCGCCCTGCTCAGCTCTCCTCCCCGTCCACGACCCGTGGGGATGATACGGGGACGGACACGGCCGCGACGGGTACAGACGACAAGGTTTACAAGGATCTTCCGTCGTCACCTCCTCCTCGGGCTTCCCCGCCCGACGAGATTGGATCGTTTCATGCCATGATCGCCAGGGCATCCGAGCTTTTCCAGCTCTGCCCGGAAGAGAAGAAGGAAGGTTTCCTTTATCAACGGCGCGAGACCAAGAGGAAGACGGTCCTCGCTGTACCTCTACTGGACGATATCTGGGATGAGGGTCTTGCCCTCCTCAAGAACCCATCCACAATGCCTGCGAGAAGGGATCGGTACGAGAAGTAGTACCGGGTCCCGGACGCTGCCCCCTTGTGCCTTCGGGCACAGCCGACCCCGGACTCGGTCGTCTCCGCGGCGGCCAGGAAGAAAGCAGGGGGGGCTTCGGCCTCTACGTCAACCTCCCCCCCGGACGGCGAGGGAAAGAAATTGGACACGATGGGACGCAGAGTCATCTCATCGGCAGCGACGACGATTAAGGCTGCCAACGCCTTGGCTATCGTAGCCCGCTACGACAGGGAGTTCAAGATCACCCCCCTGCTGGACTTCCTACCGGACGACAAGAGGGCGGAGGCCCTAGAGATCTTGCAGGAAGGAGAAGTGGCGTCGGACCACGCCATTACGATAGCGACGGACATCGCTGACACTGGGTTTCGCCAGTTGGGCAACGGCATGTGCCTTAGACAGCGTGAATGGCTCAAGGCAACGGACTTCCGGCAGGACGTGCAGACCAGAGTTTTGGACATGCCGTTCGACTGGAGCAACCTGTTTGGGAAAACAGTGGACGATTCCCTACAAGCCATCAAGACGGACACGGAGACGGCCCGGGCTCTTGGTGTTCTCCAGCGACGGCCGCCCGTTCGGAGCGCCGGAGGCAAGCAGGGTGCCTCCAAAGGTTCTGGCGGCAGATATTCCACCTACCGTCAAGCGGCCCGTTCGTCGTCACAGGAAGTCTACAGGGGACGAGGCAAGTCGGGCGGACCCCGCCGTCGTCGCCAGGGAGGACAAGGCGGCAAAGCCTCGTCGAAGCGGGACTGAACCGGCCGTGGGGTCAGGCCCCCACCGAAGCATCCTGGCTGGTGAACTTCGTAAGCGTGTGGGAGTCCATCTCCACCGACCGTTGGGTGCTGGACGACCTGGCCCAGGGTCACGCGCTCGAGTTTCTAAAGAAGTGCCCGCGCCTCCCCCCCGTGGCCAGGAAGGAACATCACGTCCCTCAGCTTCTCTTGGAGGTAAAGGCAATGCTCAAGAAAGGCGCCATCGAGCTCGTCCCAAAGAGGCTTCGGGGCTCCGGAGTTTACTCAAGATACTTCCTTGTGAAGAAGACAGGAGGATGGCGTCCCATCCTGGACCTACGACGACTGAACAAATTCATCAAGGCACAGAAGTTCCGGATGGTCACCCTCCAGCACGTCCTGGGTCAGCTGGAGGAGGGCGATTTCCTGTCGTTGTTGGATTTGGAGGATGCTTACTTCCATATCCCCATCCTAAAGGGACACCGAAAGTTTCTCAGGTTCGTGGTCCATGGGCGTCACTACCAGTTCAGAGCCCTTCCCTTCGGATTGAGGTCGGTACCCAGGGTGTTCACCAAGTGCCTCGCACCGGTGGCGGCGCGGCTGCGCCTGGAGGGGATCCATGTCTACCCCTACCTGGACGACTGGCTCATCCGAGCAAAGACGAGGGAGCTCACCGCGCAGCACACGGCGAGGACCGTCCAACTACTCACGGACCTGGGATTCTCCATAAACTACGCCAAGTCCCATCTGGTGCCCGCGCAAGACGCACTGTTTCTGGGAGCGAAACGCAACACAGTGGCGCTTCTGGCCTCTCCGTCGGAGGAAAGGACGAGAGCCATCTTGGGCAAGGTGCTGCGGATGCTGGTTGCAGATGCGGCCAGGGTGAGGTCCATCAAATCCCTCCTCGGAATGATGTCTTCTTGCATTTATCTCATCCGCCTGTGCAGGCTTCGGATGCGCCCGTTACAGGAGTTCCTGGACGCTCGCTGGATCCAGACAACGGGCAGCTTCGAGGACAGGATCACACTCGACGAGAGCTTCCGACGAGCGATCCGGTGGTGGGACACCCGCGCGCATCTGACGGCGGGCATGGACTTCCAGACCCCAGGCCACCAGAAGACAGTGAGCATGGATGCCTCCCTGGAAGGGTGGGGAGCGCACACCGAAAATCTGCACGCGAGAGGCCTTTGGCTTCCGACGGAGAAGTCCCTCCATATCAACGTCCTGGAGCTCCATGCAGTGTTTTGGGCCCTCAGGTCCTTTCTTCCATCCCTCAAGGGCAAGGTGGTGAGGATCTTCACCGACAACACCACCACCATGTTCTACATCAGGAAGCAGGGCGGCACCAGGTCCCCAGCCCTGTCCAAGGAGGCGCAGGATCTGTGGCATTGGGCCGTCGCCCAAGGGATGTTTCTGGTGCCGTTTCATCTGGCAGGAATAAAAAACAACATCGCTGACTCGCTCAGCAGAGAGCTGCGCTCGTGCCACGAGTGGGAACTACGACAGGATCTAGTGGACCACCTCTTCCGACGGTGGGGCACACCCCAGATCGATCTGTTCGCGACGGCGACGAACTCCAAGTGCCGGAGGTTCGCCAGCAGGTTTCCCCAGCCGAGGTGCATGGGCAATGCTTTCTCGTTCCCTTGGGAGGGCCTGTTTCTATACGCGTTTCCCCCCATTGCCGTTGCTGATCCGGCTCATCAACCAGCTCAAGAGGTCACGGTGCAGGATGATCCTCGTCGCACCTGCGTGGCTGAGGCAGATATGGTTCCCGGACCTTCTGGACTTGTCAGCGTCCCCGGCAATCAAGCTGCCAGTGGACGCGGATCTTCTCTCCAGGGAAGGAGGTGCCATCCTCCATCACGACCCGAAGTCGCTGAACTTGCAGGCCTCGCTCCTGCAGCGTTAGAGTTTGGAGGTTACGACATACCGGCCGACTGCAGAGAGGTTCTTGCAAAGCCAGGGCGTCCTCAACTCTTAAATGCTACGGACACAAATGGAAGAGGTTCTCTGTCTGGTGCCCCGCACGGAAGATTAACCCTCTATGGATTACGGCTCCTCAAGTACTGCCGTACCTACTGACGCTGGCCAAGGCTGGACTGGCGCACGCTTCCATCAAGATTCATCTTGCTGCGATCTCCCGATACACCAGAACCACGGGGACGGACGTCTTTGTGGTCTCATCGTCTGGTGAAAGAATTCATGAAGGGACTGTTCAGATCGTTCCCGCCGGTGAAGGCTCTGGCCCCGGTGTGGGAGCTCAACGTGGTGCTGACCAAGCTCATGGGACCTCCGTTCGAGCCTCTGCACTCAACTCCGTTGAAGTTCTTGTCGTGGAAAACAGCGTTTCTTGTGGCCATCACCTTCGCACGACGGGTGGGAGGGATACAGGCCCTTTCCTGCAAGCCCCCGTACTTGACTTTTCACGACACGAGGGTAGTGCTCAGGAAGCACCCCTCCTTCATGCCCAAGGTGCCGTCGGACTTCCACCTCAACGAACCCTTGGTGTTGCCTGTTTTCTTCCCATCGCCTTCATCGCCGGCTGAAAGGACTTTGCACTCGCTGGATGTGGCTAGAGTGCTGAAGTTCTACGTGGACCGCACGAAGAGTTTTCGGAAGACGTCACAACTTTTTGTGAACTTTGGACCTGTCAATCAGGGGAAGGCTCTCTCAAAGGCTTCCATTTCCAGATGGCTCTCCGGCTGTATCATGTACTGTCATCGGTTGGCAAACTGCCCGGCCGTCCGAGAGCCCATTCCACCAGAGTGATCGCAGCTACCACGGCGTTCCTATCTGGTGTCCCCCTGCTGGACATCTGCAGGGCTGCTACGTGGAGGTCGACGCACACCTTCACGAAATTCTACTGCGTCGACCGGGATTCCAGGGAGGAGTCCAGGGTCGGCCAAGCAGTGCTGCGCAACCTGTTCGCCTAAGGTGAGCCTGGTGAGAAGGTAAGAGATGCTTAATGTTGAGTGTTGTATTGCTTAATGTTGAACCTGTTGCCACCTCCCGTGGTTGTGCATGTGTGTACTGCTATGTATTCTTTTATTCATGAGCATGTGAATCCATGCCAGACCCCATGCTGGAGAAGGAACACGTTACTTACCTGGAACTGTTGTTCTCCAGCATGGGTCTGGCATGGATTCACATGCGAACCCTCCCGCCTACCCCTCTGCGGCTCTTCTCTTGGTCATACTGCCACTTCACGTGCTACCAAATCTGAAGATGGCTGCCAGAGGCGGGGCTTAGGGAGATGGCAGTCATTGGCTGTGGTCAGTATGACGCAGAGATCAGCGATTGGTTACTACTACGAAAGACAGATCAGAAACGAAACTGATACTGATTTTTCTTTACCGAGGATTCCCAGCCTGACGACGGGGAATATTCATGAGTATGTGAATCCATGCCAGACCCATGCTAGAGAACAACAGTTACAGGTAAGTAACTTGTTCCTTCGCGGTTGGCGACACACATTTTCAGTTTCGGGTACTGCCGTTCGGATTGACCTCCACCCCGAGGGTCTTCACCAAGCTCCTGGTGGTGGTGGCAATGTATCTCAGGAAAGGGGGATTCACGTCTACCCCTACCTGGACGATTGGTTGATCAGGGCACGCTCTTCCAAGCAAGTCCTGGATCATCTGTCAGTTACCTGCCACTCCCTTCACAAGCTGGGCTTCTCCCTCAACTTGAAGTCCCACTTGACACCTACCCAGTGGCTCCAGTACATCGGAGCAGTACTCGACACATCTCTGGGTTAGTGTTTGCCTCCCCAGGTGAGGGCTCATCACATTCTGCAGATGGTGGACAAGTTTCAACGTGCCCAGAGTCTCCCGGCGTTTGGGTTCTTGAGGTTGCTCGGCCTCATGGCATCCTGCATTCTTCTGGCGCCAGAGGCCAGGCTACAGATGAGATCTTTGCAGTGGGCTCTCAAGATGCAGTGGTTGCAGGCCTCTGGCAGGTTGTCGGATCCAGTACAGGTGCCGCCCACGGTCGCCCAGGATCTTCTGTGGTGGGCCGTCAAAGGCAATCTGATGAAAGCGGCTCCATATTGGCTACTATGGCCGGATGTGACGATCGTGATGGACGCATCCCTCACGGAATGGGGAGCTCAACGAGTTGACAGTCAGCGGTCGTTCATCTCCGTCGGACTCCATATCAATCTGTTGGAGCTGAGGGTCGTCAGGCTTGTCCTGAAGGCTTTTCTGCCGGCTGTGCGGGGAAAGAATGTCCTGATTCTGACGGACAATACAGTTGCCATGCACTACCTCAACAAAAGGGGGGGTGGGTCTCTTCCCTCTGTGCAGAGAGGCGATGCAGCACTGGTTCTGTCCAGCAGGAAATTTTGATCTTGGCAGTTCATCTGGCCGGAGACGAAAACGTGGCGGCGGACGCTCTGAGCAGGCAGAGCACGGTCTCTCATGAGTGGAAGCTGGCTCAGGAGATTCTCCTAGAGATCGTTGCCCTTTGGGGGACCCCGCAAGTGGATCTCTTCGCCACCAATGTCAACCGGAAGTGTAAAAGATTCTGCTCTCGGGAATTTCCTCCAAGAGGAGCCTTGGGGGACGCGTTCGTAGTGGAGTGGTCCTTCCCACTGCTGTACGTGTTTCCTCCAGTCCCCGTCATTCTGCAAGTGCTGCGAAGGTTAAAAATGTGGATCCTTTTTCATGTGCCATTCCTGTGGTTCTGTCTTTTTTTGCTTTCATTAGCCCACAAGGGCCTGCAAGTGGTTACCGTTAAAGGTTACCTGGTGGCGCAGTCCATATTTAAGCGCTCGTCTGAGGAGTGTTCTTATTTTAAGATTCCTTTGATTTCTCAGTTTTTGAAAGGGCTCACTAATGTGTTCCCACCGTCCCCTTTCCAGGTGCCCAGTTGGGTTATGAACCTGGTTCTAAAATTCCTAATGGGAGCTTCGTTTGAGCCTTTGCATTCTTGTCCTTTGAGACTGTTGACCTTTAAAACTGTATTTTTAGTTGTGGTTACTTCTGCTTGCAGAGTGAGTGAGTTGCAGGCACTATCCACCAAGCCACCCTTCACGGTGTTCCATAAGGACATGGTTGTCCTTAGGGTTCGTCCTTCGTTTCTTCCGAAGGTTGTGTCGGAATTTCATTTAAGCCAGAAGGTCATTCTTCCTGCGTTCTATCTTCCTCCGCATCCTGGTAAGGAAGAGGGGAGGCTCCATAGGTTGGATCCTAGGAGAGCGTTAAGCTTTTACCTCTCACGCATGTCCCAGGTCAGAGTGGACGATCAGCTCTTTGTAGGATACGCTGGAAGGCGTTTGGGTCAAGCTGTTACTAAGCAGACCTTGTCCAGATGGATTATCTTGACCGTCTCAAAAGGCTACTGTGTGACGGGTAAGGACCCTCCGGTAGGCTTGAGGGCCCATTCTACTAGGGGTGTGGATGCCTCCACTGCTCTGAGGAGGGGTGTTCCCATTCTTAACATTTGTGAAGCAGCCACATGGGCCTCTGTCCATACTTTTGTAAAACATTACTCCCTGGACTCTTTCCATGGGCAAGGCTTAGCCTTTGGTAAGGCGGTCCTCTATTCTGCAATTTGATTGGGCATTCTAAATTTCTAAATTCTTTTCCCACCTCCATACGTTGCGACTGCTTTGGGAGTCTGTCATAGATGTGGAATACTTTGGAGGAACAATTCCCCTCGAACAAGTTACTTTCTTACCTGGTAATGTTCTTTAGATGGGATGTTCCGACGACATATTCTACAACGTACCCTCCCAGCCTGCCCCTCTGCAGAATTTCTTATGCGATTGCAGCTTACGTTTCCGCAAGGCTTTCTGTAGTCATTCTGGCAGTAGATTGGTGCCACACGTTCTGGGGAAAAAACTACAACTGAGGCTACGGGTGTCGTGCGTCCTACTTACAACATCCGGTGACGTCGGCTCGACGGAGGCCCTCGACAGCATATCGACATCATCGATGCAGGACGCAGATGCCGGAACATTTTCCAAAGCAGCACAGCTGTGGTGATTACCTGTCATAGATGTGGAATACGTCGTCGGAACATCCCATCGAAAGAACGTTACCAGGTAAGAAAGTAACGTGTTCTTTTGTTTTCATATTGTTATGCTGTTAGATGGCTGAACGCCCCCTCAATATATCTTGCCATTCTCCTATGTGTCTGTTCCTGCCACTCCGGTCTTTGACGCAGTTTCTTTAGCAATTTAGCGTACTATAAAACAAAGTAATATTAAAATACAAATAGGTACTCCTGTGATGGAAGAAGACTCATGCATGTCCTAATTGCTCAACGAAACACTGTGGGGGCAAACTTATTAAAGCAGTGTGACGCCATAAACTGTATCTGTGCTGGCTACCACACTCCTGATGACCTACTCCTAGAACAGGAAACACAGGGTGCATTTGTCACTAGTCATTGAAATAGTGTGGTGTTTTCAAATAGAAAACTTGCATTTATGGGTGAATCACTGCCATCTCTGGCAAGTGGTGTGACACTTGAATTGTCCATCAGACTGTTGGGCCTTATGAACCTTCCTCACACAGTACAGTCCAGTATGTCAGGTAAGCACAAATATCCCCATGGGCCAGGTTTCTGAACATCTACACCTGTGGTAACAATTGCGCTGAAGCATTTCGCACCTCTTTTTCTGCATGGGTATTAAAGAATCGAGCAAATAAATGTTATCCCAATGCTTATGGTCTAAAAACATTAGTTCGAATGGATTGTGTCTTCCAACGTATTCCACATCTTTGATGTGTAATTTATCAGCAGAGGGCGTCGATGGCATCGGGTTGATGTCCCTTTTGTCCCTCGAAAGCCTCTGTCGAGGGCGAAATCACCGGATGTTATAAATAGGATGCACGGCGCCCGTAGCCTCAGTTCAATTTTTTCCGTAAACGTGTTTGCTTCGGAGACTCTGCATGCCACGTGTATTCCTCGTGAATATGGCAGTCTGGCTTTAAGACTTGCCGGGACTGCAAGTCTAAGATGCGATGTGGGTCCATAATCGACATTTGTGGTGTCTGGGCAAGAGTCATGACACCGAGGACTGTTCCAAATGCCAGTCGCTGACTGCTAAGGCCTTGTGGGAGCGTAAGGGGAGGTTAAAGGTAGGTAGAGGTTCCAAACCCAGTAAGTCCCGTAAAGCTGCTAAGGGGATGTCCACCGACAACTCAAGGGGTAATTCTCCTCGTCGGAAGGAGTCCTGGGGATCTTGGCCCCAGAGTGGTTCCCGCCATACGTCGTGCTCGGCATTCCCAGAAGCGCTGTCACTGGTCGCCTTCCCTGTCCTCAGAGGATGGCGTTGCAAGTAAAGTGGCTTGTCCTACTAAGTCCTTGACTCCAGAGGAAAGGGCAGCCTTCAGGGAGCAGATGCTGGCAAGTTTTCAATCCCAGGGCACAGTTCTGTCTGTGCCTTCGGAAGAAGACGGCAGGGAACGGTCTCGGTCCGTGGCTTGTGCGCCTTTGGGCTCGGATCCTTAGCGTGATACTCATTGGGAACCTTCGAGGTCCCATTCCGACAAGCTTCAGGTTGATCGCCAGAGACCTGCGGCTTCCAGGTCTCGGTCTTCGTCCCTGGCGAGACTGCAGAAATCTGGTAAGGGCTCGAGGTCGGCGTCAACTCTGTCGGTGCCGTTCTGTCAGATACAGATGTCGAAGCTTTGCCTTCACACCAGCCCTCGGCGCCGTCTTCGACGCCGAATCCGTCAGCGCCCTCGACGCCTTTGGGGCCTTTTTGCCAGAATTTGCCGATGGAGGTACCTGGTACTGTGGATCCTCCAAATAAGGCTAATTCCAAGTCTGCAAGGCCTGTTAAGGATGCCAGACCCTCTTCTGTCCCGAGGCAGGAGTGTTTTCTCCCTCTGAATGATATCTATGAGGAGAGGTCAGATTTGGAATTTGACCCTGTGGAACCCGATGTAGCTCCTGTCTTTTCCGGGGACATTCAGTTGGAAGAGTTATGTCAATCTCTTCATGATGCCAGTGGCTTGGACACTTCTCCTGAGCTGGAGTTTGGCAGACCTGAGCCTGGGGCTCATGTGGAGTCATCCTTTAGGAGACTGATGGCTAGGGTCACTGAGTATCTTGGTTGGTCTAGTCCTCCAGAAGCTTTTGTTCAGGATGACTTAACTGATATTTTGGATCAAGGTCCATCCTCTGACCCGGTGTAACCTTTTCATTTGATGTTGCAGAAAAGGGTGACGGCTCTTTGGAAGACACCGGAATGTCTTCCGGCGGTTAACAAGTTAACTAAAATATACTGCCCTTCTAGTAGAGACCACGGCGCCCTTTCCTCTTACCCCACGCCCGAGAGTTTGGTGGTTCAGGCGGCTAAGGCCACCTCGAGGCAGGCGGCGTACCCTCCCATCTCTGCTGATAGTGACGACAAACGCTTCGATGGTTGGGCACGCAAGGTGTTTTCTGCATGGAGTATGGCGCTGAAGTCGGCTAACTCCACTTGTGCCTTAGCAAGATTTTCACACACTCTGTGGAATTGTTTCTCTAGCAGCTGAGCATATTCCTGTAGGGGAAGAAAGGGATGGGTTCCTTGCTCTCGTGCAAGATGGCAAGGATGCCATGTGTGAATCCCTTCAGTCGGGATTGGACACGGCCAACAGTGTTAGCCGACAGTGTTAGCCGGTCCATGGCTACGAGCACCGTTATACGGAGATTTGCGTGGTTGCGGAAGTTGGGTTTTGCTCTGGATGTGCAAACCTGTCTTTTGAACATGCCCTTTCATGGCACGCATTTGTTTGGCAGCAAGGCTGACGAGAGCCTTGAAATGTTGCAGACCTCAAAAGCTGCGGCTAAATCTTTGAGCGCAGCTGTGCGCCAACCTCTTGACTTTTTGTCCTAGGGGACAGCAGTGGAGGAGAGGTTTCTTTCGTTACTACTCCTCTTTTGGAAGGACGATAGGAGCGCCCAGTCAAAGGAGTCAGCGTAGAGGTACCTGTGGTGGTCGGGGAAATAGGTGTGCCAAAGCCGCTCAGGCAGCCGCCTCTTTGCCTTCAGGCGCTGCCAAAGCCGTTCCAAAACAACCATGAGGCCATGTTCCATTGTTCTCCGGTTGGGGGCAGACTGTCTCAGCTTCTCGAAGTATGGCAAGCTATTACTTCAGATGCGTGGGTTCTGGATAACATAGCCAACGGCTACTGCCTTCCCTTCCTAAAGTGTCCTCACGACAATCCACCGGGACTGTCTTTGAAGCTTCTGTATCCGCTCCTTGTGCAGGAAATCTTGACCCTGCTGGAGAAAGGTGCTCTAGGACTGGTGCCTGTAGCGGAGAGGAACAAGGGATGGTATGCCCCATAATTTTTGATTCCAAAGAAAGACTGGGGAATGAGACCCATCTTGGACTTCCGTTGGTTGAACAAACCTCTCAGGAAGGACAAGTTCAAGATGGTCACTTTTTCTCAGGTCCTCCAGGCCCTTCGACTTCAGCATTGGTTGGTGTCTCTGGACCTACAGGAATCTTACTTTCATGTGCCGATTCATCCAAAGCACAAAGTACCTGAGGTTTGCAGCTGGCAGCTCACACTTTCAGTTTCGGGTTCTGCCATTCGGATTGACCTCTGCTCGAGGGTCTTCACCAAGCGAATGGTGGTGGTGGTGGTGGCTGTGTATCTCAGGGGTGGGGGGGGGGGGTGGATTCACGTCTACCCCTACCTGGAAGACTGGCTGATCCGTGAGCATTCTCCCGAACAAGCGATGGATTATCTCAGTCTCACCTGCTGCTCCATCCACAAGCTTGGGCGTCTCCCTCAATTTCAAGAAGTCGTATCTAACACCTTCCCAACAGCTCCAGTACACCAGGGCTGTGTTGGACAAGTCCCTGGGGAAGTGCTTGCCTCCCAAAGGGAGGTCTCGTTACATTGTGCAGATGGTGGACACATTTCAACATGCCCAGAGTTTCCCAGCTTTCAAATTCTTAAGGTTGCTGGGCCTCAAGGCATCCTGAATTTTTCTGGTGCCAGAGGCCAGGCTGAGGATGAGATCCCTGCAATGTCTACTCAAGATGCAGTGGTCACAATTCTCAGGCAAGAGGTCGGATCCCATTCATATTCCACTCTCGGTCTCACAGGATCTTCTGTGGTGGGCCAACGAGGGGAACCTGATGAAGGGGGAGCTGTTTTGGCAACTGTGGCCGGAGGTGACATTAGTGACGGACGCTTCCCTCAAAGGGTGGGGAGCTCGGGTCGGGGTTCTACATCCAGAGGTCAAGACTCTCAACCTTCACGCTTGGTATCTGAAAGGTTGAGATATAAGTATTTGGATCTCCCGGGCGATGTGATGGAGGTGTTGCTTTCGGCCAGGCGGCCGGCAACCAAATCCCTGTTCCATTGGCGCACGTTTTCCGACTGGTGCAGAGGACAAGATGTTGATCCTTTTCAGTGTTCCATTCCCATGGTTCTGTCTTTCTTGCTTTCTTTGGCCCCCAGGGGCCTTCAAGTAGGTACCATTAAAGGTTACCTGGTGGCATTGTCTATCTTCAAGCGCTCCTCTGAAGAATGTTCTTATTTTAAGATTCCTTTGATTTCCAATTTCTAAAAGGGCCCCCTAATGTGTTCCCGCCATCCCCGTTTCAGGTACCGGTTTGGGATCTTAATTTGGACTTGAAATTCCTGATGGGTGCTCCATTTGAACCTTTGCACTCTTGTCCTTTGAGACGGTTGTCTTTCAAGACAGTGTTCTTGGTTGCGGTTACATCTGCTCGCAGAGTGAGTGAATTGCTGGCACTTTCATCTAAACCGCCCTTTACTGTGTTCCACAAGGATAGGGTTGTACTGAGGGTACGTCCTTCCTTTCTACCTAAGGTAGTGTCTGAGTTTCATTTAAGCCAGAAAGTGGTACTTCCTTCTTTCTATTCTCCTCCTCATCCTGGTAAGGAAGTGGAGCGACTCCTTGGGTTGGACCCTAGGAGAGCTCTGAGCTTTTATATTTCTAGGATGTCCAGGGTCAGAGTGGACAAACTCTTTGTGGGGTATGCTCGACACCGATTGGGCCAGGCTGTTACCAAACAGACCTTGTCCAGGTGAATTATCCTCACCATTACTGAATGTTATGGATTGGCGGGCATGGACTCTCCTGAAGGGTTGCAGGCTCATTCTACTACGGGTGTGGCTACTTCCACAGCCCTGCAGAGGGGAGTTCCTTTTAGGAATATTTGTGCCACAGCGACATGGGCTTCTATCCGCACTTTTGTGAAACATTACTCCCTGGATACACTCCAT
This sequence comes from Ambystoma mexicanum, assembly GCF_040938575.1. Classification (NCBI taxonomy): domain Eukaryota; kingdom Metazoa; phylum Chordata; class Amphibia; order Caudata; family Ambystomatidae; genus Ambystoma; species Ambystoma mexicanum. Next base: position 1,497,399,882 of record NC_090921.1, read on the forward strand.
GGTCAAGATATTGCCTTTGGTAAGGCAGTTCTTTATTCTGCCATCTGATTGGGTATTCTGAATTCTTTTCCCTCTTCCATTTTTGGTACTGCTTTTCGAGTCTGTCAAAGATGTGGAATATGTTGGAGGACACAATCCATTCGAAGAACAAGTTACTTACCAACTGGTAATATTCTTTCGACTGGATGTTCCTCCAACGTATTCCACATCGCCCTCCCAGCCTGCCCCTCTGGAGAATTTCCTATGCTATTGCAGCTTACTTTCCCTGAAGGCTATGTGCAGTCAAGCTGGCATTGTGTATGAGCATGTCACACGTTATGGAGGAAAAAACATAAACTGAGGCTACGGGCACCGTGCGTCCTATTTATAACATCCAGTGATGTCGCCCTCGATGGAGGCCTTCGAGGGACATCGACCCGACGCCATGGACGTAGGATGCCCTCTGCTGAAACATTTCCTAAGTACACAGATGTGGACATTACATCTTAAAGATGTGGAATACGTTGGAGGAAAGAACGTTACTATTAGAACTATTATGGCAAACCATGATTCGGACTGTGTTTTGTACTGTTTGTTGCGTAACATTTTAAATCAGTTCTTCATGCGTTTCATTTTATTCAGTGCAGTAAACCTAGTAAAAACAAGTCTAAATTCTCTGACCTGCCCTTGGAAAATCTTTTTAGATGGTATGGATTTGGCAAGGTGAAAGTTGATATAATCTGGCTTGAGTTGTTTAAATCGGAATTATATTCTTTCTCCAGCATGGATTCACATGCTCATGAATATTCCCAGTTGTCGGGCTGGGAACCTTCTGTAAAAGAAAACCAGTATCACTTTAGCTTTACAACTGTATTTCTTCTCTAAACCAATCAGTCCTCTGGGTCATACTGCCCCATCCAATGGCAGTCCTCTCCCTAAACTCACCCCCTAGTGGCCATCTTCAGATTTTTACTGCACTCTTCAGTGTTGGGAGTCCTCTTAGTGCTCTCTGAGCTATTTTTCATGTTTTTTGGACCAATTATTTTCACCGATTTATTGTCTTATCGTTCGAGTGGAGGTTGACTACCGGCAAGGAGGACCTACTGTCGCCGAAGATCACATTACATTGCAGATCTTTTTTCGAGTTTCGAGAAGGCCCCGGCTTGGGTCTACTTCATGCCTTTCCACCATAACCGAGGAGGGGATAGATGCCTCTTCAAACTCTGCGCGAAATATGTATCAAGGGATGTGTACGTCGAAGGTGGACACCAGAAATGTCTGTAGCATCCGGACCATGATGAGGAGGGAAGCAAGGTCTGTCATGGATTTTCAAAAAAGACAAGGAAGGATCGCTGCAGCAGGCTGGCAGCGTGGCTCAAATCGGGTAAGGCCTGGTCATGCTTCCCCCCAGGACGGGCTGGTCCCATGAACGAACTCCCTGAGAAAAGAGGTTGAGATCCTTTGAGGATGCACTGCCCTTAGGGGTCCAAATGAAGGTAAGGTTGCCGGTTGTTGATCCCACTGGGTTCGCTGCTGCTGCCGGTCCCAGCTTGGGAAGAACAAGGTTACCGTCACCAACCGCTTCTACGGTGAACCTACCAGTGATGAGCGCTCTCTCTGAGAAAGTCCTTGACTCCTTCAAAACTCTGCTTACCATCAGCAGCCAAGGCAATGGAGACATCCAAAGGTGGCCGTCGCTGTCACCGCCTCCCCAGCCCCCCTCCTCGGTGTTGCCATTGGCATCGGCAGATCAACCGGCCAGAGCAGCTTTGTCATGAACGATCACAACCCCGTTGATAAAGGCTCCTGTTACCACCCTGTCGACGACCACCACCACTACTACTTAGTCAAAAGGGGAGCTGGCCACAAAGGTGGTGTCCACAGTCACAGTAACTGCCGCCCTGCGGGTTACCTTACAGCCATGTCATGAAGCAACTGCTGTGGCTCCAGCGAAGGCCCCTGGAGTGGGGACAGCAGCCGCTCCTTCCCAGAAGTCCCAAGAGAGGGAAACTGATAAAACTCCTACAGACTCTAAGAAGTGTACAGAGCCATGGGCTGTCCCAGTGAGACAGGGTACAGATTTATACGAGCTCTGATGAGGGTGACAACAATGTGCCGCAGACTATTATTCAAACCACAAAGGGGGTGTCACCACGAGGTGAGCCTGTTCCTCCACCTCCTCAGAAGAGGCGCACCAGTCAGGAGCCTCCACCTCTCATACCTTCCATGCCTCAGCCCAAGGACATGTCTTAGGACATTCCAACCACGCTGCGCACGCTTGTATCAGAAATTCAACAGAGACTGCTGCCCACACCGGCCCCTGCTCAGTCTAGGATTCCCCCAAGACTGCTTCCTAGGAGCCCTCCCCGGCACAAGTCAAAGGACCCTGCTGGTCCAAGGTGTCAACCAGCTGTCATGACCCTTGCCCCTGACCCTCACTGGCAAGTCAGCTTCCCAGCTAGGGCCAGGTTCCGGGCCTCTATTGTGGGCTCAAGGCCCTTAGAACCTCATCCAAGACTCTCTTGGAGTCACTCCTGGTCCCTTTGGCGCCAGGCTCATAATCATTACGGAGACCAACATTAGGGACTTTTTACATGGGACTACTTTATTTGGAGACTTCATCTAACATGAAGGCACTCACATAGCACAGGAACAAAGAACGCAGCTATGTGGTATAGTGTTTAGGGGTGTGGCTTGGCCTGGGACTACTTTACCTGGACTACTTTATCTGAGAATATTTAAACCACACCCAAACAGCAGAACACGCTCTGCGTTATTCTGCTGTTTGCAGCATAACGCTCACCGTGTCCAGTTGGGTCTCCAGTTTTCCTTGATGCCGCTTCACCTGACTCCAAGAACCTGAAGAGAAAGAGAACATCGTTAACTCAACCTTACCTGTGATCAGCATCCTGTCTTCAACTCCTCGCCGGCAGCCGATTTCGCTTACCTGAAGATACTCGAGTCAGTGAACTCCACTGTCCCGGCGCTGCATGCCTTCTGGATTACAACCTGGAAAGAAGAGCGATAAAGACAGCATTAGTGAGCGCTTACTCAGGTTTCCTCCCCAACGAAGAAAGCCACAAGATTCTTACCTGGTTAGTTGTCTTTTGGTCAGCATTGTTTCTGGACATCACAGCGCTTGGCGAAGTACACAGCCGCCTGCGAAGAAAGGGAAAAGGCGCAGGTTAGCAAAATAAAAGGACAAAACAGCACCACGCACCGTGCATTCACTTACCGGCTCATGCTCATCACCAATCTGCACGACAATGCTGAAATATCTTTCCATACCAAAACGGAAGAAGAAAGACATTATTATTTAAATAAAGAACTGAATACCAAGACGGTAAAGCAGCAAACCTACCTTGTCAAAATGGAGTCGCAGCAGGCCTGGACTCCAGCAGGGCTCGCACCAGTGAAGTAACTTGGTCGCTGCACGCCCCTCATCAACGCGCCCTTGCCACGAGGAGCAGGACGGAGAAAGCACCTCATAAAGAATTAAGGTGAGGAGAAGGCCCAGGGGAAGGGTTTGAATCCAAGGGAGGTGGGAAGGCACCCTACAAGAGACAGCCAAGTCTTGAATCCAGTTCTCCTGTATTTCAGGCCTCACTTCCATCTGAGAAATTACCCGGGGAGAGGGCTCAAGGTGCAAGCCATCCAACCAGGGCTGAGTGGCTTCCCCGTGGATACCAGGTGAGTGTAACACCAACACCACCGCCTCCCCCTTAGGACTTGACGCCGACTGGGGAGCCTGCCACACACTTGGGCACAGATACGGTGGCTATGGCGATGGACACAGACGAAGCCAATGACTTCGTACCAGCCAACGAGGAACCAGTGGGTGCAGATGAACTGCACAGGGCCTCTCTGCCAGATGGGATCGGCTCATGTCCAGGGCCTTAACCTTTCCTACTGGTACCAGAGGAGGCAAAAAAGGAAGGTTTCCTTTACCAACATCATGAGTCCAGACAGAAGACCATCATGTCCGTCCCATTTATGGACTATACCTGGGAGGGAGGGCCTGGTCCTAAAGAATCTGATCACTGCTCCAACCAAGCAGGACAGGCTCGAGAAGAAATAGAGTTCTGGACTCGGCCCCCAACTGCCTGAAGTCCCAGCCTTCACCTCAATCTGTGTGCTCAGCCGCGGCCAGGAAATGCTCTGCGAAGCAGTCCTTGTCCATGGTGCCTCCGGACCAGGAGGGGTAGAAGCTTGACGCTATGGGAAAAAGGGTAATTTATATTGCTGCCTGCACCATTAAGGCTGCAAATGCTCTGGCCATTTTGTCCCGCTATGATTGGGAACTATGGTATAAACTGGGCCCTATTTTAGACTTCTTACCTGAAGACAAGAAGGTTGCAACTCTGGTACTGTTCCAGGAGGGGGAAGTGGCCTCGGACCACGCCATCAGTGGTGGTGGACATCGTGGACACCGGCTTCCGTCAGATGGGCAACGGAGTGTTTCTTCATTGGCAAGGATGGCTAAAAGCCACCAACTTCTGACCAAACGTTCAATCCAAAATGTTGTCCATGCCATTTGATGGAGAGAACCTATTTGGCAAGACCGTCAATGAGTCTCTGCAAGTTATCAAGACAGACACGGAAACTGCATGTTCGCTGGGTACCCTGCAGCAATGTCCTCCAGACAATATACAGTCGTGGTGCTACTAGGCCTTGTAGCATTTAAACGTGCAAGTGCAGTGAGAAGTGCAGGAGATGGGGAGGGGAGAGAGGAGGTGTGGAGGGATGAGGACGGAGCAAGGTAAGGACAAGTGCTGGGAGGGCAAGTGCTGGTGGGTGGGGGCTAGGATGGAGTCCACTGGCTAAGTGCTAGGGCGAAAGAATCCCATGGGAGGGATGCATAGCTGTCAGGCTGGGGGCCCACAAGGGTAGTGGGGATGCTGGTGTCGACTGGGTAGACGGCCTGGTAACCTGTGAGATTCTTGAAGGACCAGGCCGACAGTCTCTGCGGCAGTGGGATGGTTGGTAAGGAAGGGAAAGAGGCAGAGAAAGCAGAGCTTTGAAAAGTTTCTGTAACTTAAGGAATCCCGGCTCACGCCTGAGAGGAACAGGAAGGCTGTTCCAAAGAGAGGCACCAGCAGAAGAGACCTGCCCCCCACTCTTTGCTTGGAGAATCATTTGACAAGCAGAGAGTTGGAGGAGCGGAGGGCTCTAGCAGGGAAATATTTAGGGAGGGAAAGTTGGAGATAGTGCGGTCCCAGTCCCTAGAAGGCCTTGTGGAGGATGCAGAGGGTCTTGAATTTGATCCTTGCAGCCACCGGGAGAAAGTGGAGAGATTCCAGGGCTAAATAGATGTGGTCCCTGGACTTGAGGCCAAGGAGAAGTCTTGCAGCCCTATTCTGGATTAGCTGGAGGGGCGTAGAGCGGAAAGGGGGAGATTGAGGAAGAGGGTGTTGCAGTAGCCCAGCCTACAGAGGACCAGAGCTTTGGAGGCATTGAGCTTCTGGGGAAAAGTGAGGAAAGGAAGGATGCCTCTAAGGAGGAGAAGCTGGAAGTGGGCCTTCTTTGCAAGGTCCAAGATGTAAGGGGTGAAGAGTCGAAGATGACCCATAAGTTTTTGGCCTCATAGGTTGGTGAGGGAAGGGGGCCCAAAGAGGGTGGTCAGAGGGAAACAGGGTGCAGGTGTCCCAATGAGACGGATCTCCATCTGACTGGCATTAAGACAGAGATTGTTGGCTGCACACCCTGCCTGGATGGCATTCAGACAATCTGGGATAAAAGAGGAAGAGGACGAGGTAGTAGAGGGAAGTCTGAAGGAAAGCTCTGTCATCAGCATAACAAGGGAATCGCAGAGACTTTTTTGAGGATAGAATGGTTGACAGTGTCAAAGGCAGAGGAGATATCAAGGAGACTGAGAACAGGAGAGTTATAATCAAGATTTGTGAGCATGTCTTTACAGGTGTTCAGGAGAGCAGTTTCGTACCTGTGGATGCCTGGAATCCAGATTGATGATCATGGAGGGAACCAACAAGTTCAGTATAAAGGTTCAGTTGGGGGAGGGCCAACTTCTCCAAGAGAAGGGTGAAAGTTAGCCAGGCAGGAGGGGTCAGCAGATGGCTTTTTTAGGAGAGGGTGCAAAAGGGAAGGAGCCAGTGACGAAGGAGTGGTTACCGAAATAAGAAAGGAGATGATGTCCTTAATTCTCCTAGAAGAGCAGGGGTGCACCTGTTTGGGTGAGACCTTTATAGAGCAGACAACTTTAGTGACCTCATCGGGTGTTATGGGCAAGAGGTAGGAAAGTGCGGGGGTGGAGGAAGGGGAGCCAAAGGATGCTGGTGAGCTGTGGCAGGATTTGGGGTGAGGGCAGCAGAGAATGAGGACAGGGTGTCCTGAGTTTATTATGAGAAATGTATTTATTTATTACTAATGTGTTACAGCTTATTATAAGCTTTTCACATGACGTAAGAAATTACATTCGAACAACAATCATTAATTAAAAATAATATTATGAGAAATGGGAGACCCCAGTGGTGCAAAGGTGCTGGGAGTGAAGGCAGAGGTGGAGTCTGGGGATGGATTGGTGAGTTCCTTACAGATTTGCAAAAGTACAGCTGTTTTGTCAGTGGTTCCAGAAATACAGGCTTCGATATGGGCCCTCCTCTTGGAGCGGATAGAGAAACAATATTGCCTTTGGAGCAGGTGACCGGTCAGTTTGTCAGAAGATGAACCTGAAGTCTGCCACTTCCGTTCAGCAACTCTTCAGTTTTCATGGATGGTAGAGCGCAGTCATACCAGCTGTGCACTTGGGGGCAGGCTTCAGGCGGATCCTCAGGACAGGGGCAAGAATGTCAAGGGTGCTGGAGATGGAGAGGTGAAGGTTAGCAAGGACAGACTGAGGGGGGGAGTCAGAGGCAAGGTAGGGAGGGGGATGAACGTAGAAGCAAAGGCGGCGGCTGTCACTTGCTTCATCAGTCGAATGACAATGGAGGCTGGCAGTGCAGAGGGAGGCTCAGACAGTGGGCCAAGGGTGCTCTAAGTGGGAGGTGGGGAGGGAGGGGTCGGTCGGGGAGGATGGTGGTCAGGTTAGCAATAGGGAGGTCGCCGGAGATGAGAGCATCCAAAGTGTGTCCGTCTGAGTGGGTTGGACCGGAGGGAAGAATTTTGTGAGAATGGGAATTGCAGAGGTCGCGTAACTCAGAGGTGGCTGATTCAGGGGAGTCTGGGTGGAATGTGAGAACATTGTGCCAGCGGATGGAGAAACCCCTGATATGCCTTCCTGTGATTCTCCACCAGATGAAATAGGTTCGTTTCACGCACTATTAACACCTCCAGTGAAGCTCTTCGACCTAGTTCCGGAGGAACAGAGGAAATCGGGTTTCTTGTTTCAAAGGCACAAAGCCTCCAGAATAATCTGTAGTGGCGATCCCTATACTTGACATCTGGAAGGATGGTTACTGGGCATGAAAAATCCACCCTTAGCTCCTACAAAAAACGAAGGGGAGGCAACATCTGATCACACCATCACTGTCGCCATAGACACAACGGACACTGGTTTTCACCAAATGGGGAATGCAGCCGGGCTGAGGCGACAAGGGTGATTGAAGGTGTCCAACTTCTGCCCAGAGGTGATGTCTAAAGTTGTGGACATGCCTGGTTGACGAGACTATTCAGCTAATCAAGACCGACACTGCCCGCTCCTTAGGCACCCTGCAGCAGCAGAGGCAGCCCCTTTCTATCTGGAAAGGGGAATATTCTCCAGGACCTCCAGGGATTATCGGCTGTTGTATTACCAACAGTCTCTTGCCACCTTGCAGGAGCGTACCTGGGGAAGTTGCAAGCATACAGAGGTACACAACAATGACACGAATGCTCTTCCTGAATGCAAACTCCTAAACACAAGCCTGAGCAGTGTGTGGGTCCAGGCCGCCACTTCAGCACCTGAGTGGCAGGCTGGTTGTCGCAGTTTGTCGATCAGTGGCACGACATCTCCACTGACAAGTGGGTGCTCAAAATTGTTCAACCGTGTTACACCCATGAATTTCTGGGCAAACGCCCTTCCTTTCCACCAATAAAGAAAAAGGAATAACATCTGCCTGTCCTTTTACAAGAAGTTCTGTCCCTATTAAAAAAGGGGACTATAGAAGCTGTGCCATTGCACGGCTCTGCAGTATACTCCAGATACTTCCTAGTGAGAAAGAAGTCCAGTGGGTGGACACCCATCTTCGACTTCTGGCAACTCAAGATCCTAAAATCGCAAAGGTTCCCTTTACAACACATTCTAGACCAGCTGGAACAGGGAGACTTCCTCTCCTCTTTGGACTTGAAGGATGCCTATTTCCAGGTCCCCATACATCGCAATTACAGACGCTTCCTTTGTTTCATGGTGTGGGGCAACCATTACCAGTTCAAAGCTCTGCCCTTTGGCCTAAAATCAGCTCCAAGAGTCTTCACAAAATGCCTAGCTCCGTTGGCTGCCCATTTCCTATGCAGAGGCATTTACGTCAACCCCTACCTAGACGACTGGCTAATACTTGCCCCCCTCACAGCCGCTAGCCGTGGAGCATACCATAGACACTATCCGATGTCCGAGATTCTCCATCAACTTCCCAAAGTTATGCACATCGCCATCTCAGAACGCTCTGTACCTTGGCTCACGCCTGGACACACTGCACTCCCTACGTGGGAAGAGTCCAAGCCATTCTCCACAAGGTCCAGCAGCAGTCCTCTCTCCAGCTGACAACCGTTTGCTCCATCAAGTCGCTACTGGGGATTATGTCTTCCTGCATTGTTCTGTTACCGCACTGCAGGTTGCAAATGAGACCTATTTAGGGGTTCCTAGACGCCTGGTGGAAACAGGTAGCAGGCTCCAGGAACAACAAAATCAAGCACAACACAGCGTTTTTCTGAACTCTGCATTGGTAGGGCCATCGACAACACCTCACAAAAGGTGCTTTCTTTCACCAAACAGCATATCGGGCCACAGTAACAACTGATGCCTCCCTGGAATTGATGGAGGGTCTGTTTTATTAATTCCAGATGGATTTTTTTTAATACATCATTTTAATTTACATAGTCATTAACACATTGCTCAAGTACAACAATAATTGAACTGATAATAAAATTCCTTCCCTTACTCCTTGTACTGCTCCCCTTCCCACCTGACCACTACCCAGCAGTTGCCTAAGATTTTACAGTGTGGTGATTCTTCCTATTTTATGTTGTGTGACCACTTGTCCGTATCTTTTTGCGACCACTTGTCCCTGTCCTTTGCTTCGACTAATATGGAATATATCTTCCCAGTTAGACCTTTCCTATAACTCCTTCTGCTGTAGGAAACGTTTTTCTAGATTATTCAGTGAACAAAAGCCTCCCTCTTTGTTTTCTTTATGCTTGATCCAGTGACTCAGGTAGCTATATCTGAACTTTCTTTGTCAACTACGCTGAAATCCTTCTTAGACTTATCAAAAACTGTTTTTCAATAGATTGCATTCTCCCCCATATTCGTCATCTTATCTGATATAGCCCCTCCAGCGTCAGCTTCTCTGAAACTTATTCCACAGGCGGGTGTAGTGCGGCTGAACCCATTGACGCCATGTCTGACCAGGTCCCTGTAGATGTGACGTCGGTAGTTCATATATCCCTTCACCACAGTCCCTTTTTTCCACATGCTCAGCACGCTGTTCAGAATGTGATTGTTTTCAGTGACAAATGACCCAGGCCCCGGGCCGCATGAAATGCGGAACGATAGAGGGTCTGGGAGTTTAGGCGCGGGGTGGGGGGAAAACGGCGCGAAAGCGTAGGGAGGGGCGTCCAAATGGTGCCACAAGAAACAAAGGCCCAGGAAGGGCAGGAAGCAGCACCTGGGTAGGTGCGAAATATAACAGGAGGTGAGGGGGTAACCCGGCCGCCCCCAGGAATGAACAAAGGCCGGGGGGGGGTATAAGTAAGCCTGGAAAAGGAGAGGCGGCACAAACCAGTTAAGAGCTTACCTCTCTCGGATAGGCTCTTGGTACCTGGAGAAAGGAAAGGAAAAACGTTGGCTCTTGCGGGCTCACGTGCTTTCGACCATTCAATAAGCAGAGCTCTTGCGGGTTCACGCATTTTATACAGCGTTCGTCGCTTGAGACTAACGCGGCAACCAAGACGACACCGGAGCGAGCGAGAGGGCGAGTTGTTGCAGTTGCCAAACGGAAGCGGGACCGGCAGAATTCAGACGAGAAAGATGGCGGATGGGAGAGCGAAGAGGGCCCGAGAATTCTCAGAATGGGCAAGAAAAGCAGAGAAGGAGTATGGAGCCCAATGGGTGCTGGAAGTAATGCAGAAAGAAGAAAGGGCGAAGGCAGCATCACCCCTACTGTTCATCGAGCACAGCAGCAGCGAAGGCGAGGAAGAAGTGCCACAAGGACAGAAGAGGGGGAGAGCAGAGACAGGAAGAACAGAGGAGGAGACGGAGACGATGGGCAAGAAAAAGAGGAAAGATAAAAAGAAAGGTACTGTGAATAATAATGTGGGGAATAAAATAGTAAAGATGTTAAAAAATTGTGTCACGGTTTCGGGTAAGTCCCACAGAACCAACGACAAGAAGAGCAGACGGGGGAAGAAAAGCAGGGAAGAATGGTTGGGAAATTCGTCAGAGGAAACCAGCGGTGAGGATGAAGAGAGGGATCATCTAAAAGCTTGGGTAAAGTGGAAAGGAGTGGTGAGCAAGGAAAAGCGGAGTGGGGTAGGGGTCAGGGATAGAACCCAAAGAGGCCCCGGTCCCTACCCCACAGGGGGCACCAGTTGAGCCCAAGGAAGTTCCGGTCGCAACACCGCAAGGGACACCAGTAGTCCCAGTGCCCCAAGGAGCGCCAATTGTAGCGATGCTGCAAAGCGCGGCGGTAGGCCCAAACATAGGGGCAGGGGCAGCAACAACGGCGACAACGGTAGAGAACGAGGCACCACTCATGACGAAGTATGGCAGGCCAACCATGGGGAAAGACGCACAGGGCAGGTCAATGAAGGCGATGGCCTGGTACATAAATGACAAAGTAAAAGAAAAAATTTGGAGAAAAGAGTTGATCGATATATTTACATTATTATATTGTCAAAAAAGAGGGATGAATGTAGCAGTCGAAGACATGAAGGAAGACGAAAAGAGTTTACTCAAAAAGGGGCCAGTAGTTCGATAATTGAATGTCGGCCTTTACCATAATGTCGACAATCATATTACAGAAATTCCCGGAGGATGGGGTAGCATTAGTTGCTTATCAACAGAGGGTGCTGAAGGTCCACGCAGCGTTTGGTGGGGACGCATGGCTAGAGTACGACCATGAGTTCAGAAAGTATATGGACTGCTTCCCGGACATGGGCTGGGACGAGGAAAATTTCAACCTCTACATCTGTAATGTGCTGAAAGAAAAATGGGATTCCAAGGAGCGGAATACAGGGGGACAGCAGAGAAGGCAGTACTGGCAGAGCGATTACAAGACAGATTACAGATCCAGTAACAGAAGATATGACTCCAGTTACGACAGATACAGGGAACAGAGTTTTCAGAGCGGAAATTTCGGGACAGAGAGAGGATGGCAGAGCAGCATGCCCCCAACAACACAAGGTGGGGGCGGTGGGAGCCCGGGTACGGCTCGAACAGAACCAGGGCAATGCAGGAGCTTTGAAAAAGGCGTATCATGCAGCTGGGGTTGGAAGTGCAAATTCAGCCACAAATGCGAGAGATGCAAAGGAGACCACAGCAGTTCCAAGTGCACAAGGGCCGCAGCTCCGAGCGGCAGAAAAGACGAGACACAGAAATAAGAACTGGACCAGGAAAGGGGCCACGCCGGTAAAGATCGAGAGAATGGAAAAGTGGCTCCGAGATTACCCCGATCAAGAAGCGGCAGAGCAGATTAGGCGAGGCTTTAGGGAGGGTTTCAACATCCCGTTCACCGGCCAAGGAGCGCAAGACATTCCCAGGAATCTGAAATCAGCAATTGAAAACAGAGAAATAGTGACCAAGTTGATCAGGAAGGAAGTGGAACTAGGGAGGGTGGAGGGCCCATTGATGGCCCTACCCTTTGAAGAATTCTTGTGCTCTCCGCTAGGGCTGGTGCCGAAGGAAGGGGAATACAGGATGATACACCACCTATCCTACCCCCCGGGGGCCTTGGTGCACGACGGCATCGCTCAGAGCGAAGCAACAGTAACATATTCAGATATCGAAGACTCAGTGGAATTGGTCAGAAAAGTGGGGGAAGGGGCATGGATGGCGAAAGCAGACATTAAATCGGCATTTCATCTGTTGCCAGTCAACAGCGGATCACAAAAATGGCTATGTATGCATTGGGAGGGGGAATACTTCATCGACAAGTGCCTCCCAATGGGTTGTGCCATCTCGTGCGCATATTTCGAGAGGGTGAGTTGATTTTTACAATGGGCAGTGGTACAGGAGATGAGGGAGTCCATGATGGTGCATTACTTAGATGATTTTTTATTTGTCGGCCCCAAAGGGGCAGACATGTGCAAGGCAACACTGGACAAATTCGTAGAAATAACAAGTGAGTGGGGTATTCCTCTGGCAGACAAGAAAATGACGGGACCAACACAGGTGATCCAGTTTCTAGGTATAGAGATCGACTCGAACAAGGGGAGGTGTCGGATCCCAGAGGACAAAGTGACAGAGCTACTCAAAACAATACAGGAGCTACGAGGAAGAAACAAGGCAACCGTGAAGGAATTACAAGCACTGGCAGGGAAACTGAATTTTGCAGGAAGAGTCATACCGCAGGGAAAAGTGTTCCAGAGAAGGATCGAGCTGAAGACAAGAGGTGCTACCAAAGGGCACCACAGGGTCAGGCTAGGAGGAGGAATCAAGAGAGACTTAGAAGTCTGGGCTGAATTTTTGGCGAACTTCAGGGGTACAGTGATATGGCGCTCGCCAGTGAACGAGGAAGGTAGAAGAGTGTTATTCACTGACGCAGCCGGTGGTTTTGGTTTTGGAGCAATACTGGGGAGGAAATGGTGTGCAGATGAGTGGCCTGAATCATGGCAGGTGGCGGAATGGACAAAGAACATAACGCTACTAGAGCTCTTCCCGATATGGGTCGCGTTATGCGCATGGGGGAAGGAGCTAGGCAATAAGGAGTTGGCGGTATGGTCGGACAACATGGCAGTAGTGCATGTGTTAAACAAGGGAAGTGCATCATGCAGTGTAGTGTTGGAGTTGATGAGGGCAATCACACTGGAAAGCCTGAAATTAAATACATGCATAAAGGCGAGGCATATCGCAGGGGAGAAAAATGTGGTGGCTGATGCAATCTCTCGTTTTCAGTGGGAGAGATTCAGGGAGCAGAGACCGGACGCCGACAAAGAAAAGACGCCCACGCCACAAAAGGCATGGGTCCCGTTGAAGGCACTAGAAAAGAAAGCACGGTTGGCCTCAAGGTCGACTCAAAAGTGGTGGAAAAAGAGTGGAAAAAAGAAAGGGTCATCGACAAGCTGACCAGGAATGCCCTGACATACAAGACGGGTAAGCAGTACGCAAAGAGTGTAAAACATGTGTTGTTGGAAACAGGTGTAAAAGTGGTGGAAGAAATATCAACGGAAAAAATCTGTGAATTCCTGGAAGGGGCATTTGCCAAAGGTAAAAAGAAAAGCTGGGCAGCAGCGCATCTAGCGGCGGTGGCATATACCGCAAAAGTGGCGGGCGTACCGGACCCGATTGACAGCGATAAGATAAAATATGCGATGAGGGGATGGGCGAACCTAGAGGGGAAGAAGCCAGATAGCAGAAGGCCGGTCAATTTTGGGAAGTTGATAATTTTACTGAAAGTGCTACCAAATACATGCAGTAGCACATACGAAACTGCGCTGTTCAGGGCAGCATTTGCGCTAGCGTACTACGGGGCTTTCAGAATAGGGGAACTGGTGGCAAGGAATACGATGGCAGGAGACGGCCTGGCAAGGAAAGATATCAGTATGGATGGCAAGGGGATGTCAATAATGCTAAGGAAATCTAAGACAGACCAAACAGGGAGGGGGAGAGCAATAGATCTCAATTGCATCAGAGAGAAGGACCACTGTCCCAGATGCATCACCAGGGAATTCTTAGAGCTGCGACCAGAAATTGACTGGCAGTTATTGATACATAGGGACGGCCGCGAGCTCAGCAGGTATCAGTTTCAGGCGGTATTGAAGCAGGCAGTGGCAAAGGCGGGATGGGATCCAGCCGAGTTTGGGACACGCTCTTTCAGGATAGGGGCAGCAACCTCTGCGTGGGCAGGGGGCCTGGGGACGAAGGGGGTGAAACGAATTGGGGGATGGAAATCGCAATGTTTTAAGAGATACATAAGGGAGGAACTGATATGATATTTATCTCCCCCGTTTCCACAGAGGTCGGACCCTACAAATCGGCCTGGATAGTGGGGCACTCTTTTGTGACCCGGGCAGGCAGGTGGCTGGAAGAGGTGAATCAAGGATTACATTTCAGGAACACAATTACGTCATGGTGGGGCCTCCCGGGGATGCACTGGGTGGACATCCACGACAGGCTATCGGACTTAATAGGTTTCAGGGAACCCCCCCCGAGTACCTGGTTATACATTTAGGGGGGAACGATATGGTGAGCACAAACAGGGGCAAATTGCAAAGAGAGATCTGTGAGTCACTGCATAGCTTGGCTCGCAGCTGGTGGAAAACAGAGATTTTTATGTCAGAAATAATACCTAGAAGGATCTGTCATGGGGCACAAAAGAGGCATGCGATTGAGATAGCGAGGAAGAAGTTAAATAAATCAGTAGAGAAGTACTGCAAGAGTACAGGTCTACATTTCATAAGACATGGTTTACACCGGAGCAACCCGGACATGTTCCACCAAGATGGAGTGCACCTATCAAAGGTTGGGATGGGGGTTTTTTCCGACAACATTTTTAGGGCACTTCAGGCAAGAGGCTGTAGGTAGGGGGCTTTTGGGGGGGACCTGAGTGGGTGTAAAGGACACCCACTCAGGTGTGGCGGCATGTGCCCAGGAACGAAGGCTCAGGGATAACAAAGACTCAGAAGGAGCCTTGAGCGGCTTCGGAACTGGACACAATGTGCCCAAAAGCATATGTATATGTAATGTTTGGTTATAATGGATTTTCTGTAAGAAAATAAAATGCCTACGGCCTACAAATTTTCCATACACACAAATTTGTCTGTAATTTATTATTAGGTAGGGATCTGGTAAGAGCAGCAAGGTGAACCCACACTACTCAGCCTATGACCCAGGCCCCGGGCCGCATGAAATGCGGAACTATAGAGGATCTGGGAGTTTAGGCGCGGGGTGGGGGGAAAACGGCGTGAAAGCGTAGGGAGGGGCGTCCGAATGGCGCCACAAGAAACAAAGGCCCAGGAAGGGCAGGAAGCAGCACCTGGGTAGGTGCGAAATATAACAGGAGGTCAGGGGGTAACCCGGCCGCCCCCAAGAAGGAACAAAGGCCGGGGGGGTATAAGTAAGCCTGGAAAAGGAGAGGCGGCACAAACCAGGTAAGAGCTCACCTCTCTCGGGTAGGCTTTTGGTACCTGGAGAAGGGAAAGGAAAAACGTTGCCACCCAACCCACCCTACAAAAGAAACAGAAGAGGTGGGGGTGTGCAGGCAGGAGCCAGGACGGCGAGTACTCCTTCGGTACACGGTACAAAAAAGATGGTGCAAAAGTGGAAGTAAGAACGCTGAGTACTCTTTCGGTACACGGTCCAAGAAACGTCGTAGGCGGCATGTGCCCAGGAACGAAGTCTCAGGGATAACAAAGAGTCAGAAGGAGCCTTGAGCGGCTTCGGAACTAGACACAATGTGCCCAAAACCATATGTATATGTAATGTTTGGTTATAATGGATTTTCTGTAAGAAAATAAAATGCCTACGGCCTACAAATTTTCCATACACACAAAGTTGTCTGTAATTTATTATTAGGTAGGGATCTGGTAAGAGCAGCAAGGTGAACCCACACTACTCAGCCTATGTTTTTTCTCTTTGACGCGGATATGGCGAGCCCTAAACCCTTGGGTTTTAAATGCTGCTCGGTCTGTGGCTTGAAGATGTACATTGCAGACCCGCACAGTATTTGCATGTGGGTTCCCACGTGATGGGCCATGATGTCTAACAGTGTGGCTCTTTCCAGCACATGAAAAGCGATCGGGAAACGATCTGTTAAATTAACCTTGGGTGGCCTCCTTCGAAGTCTCTGGCACGATGGACCACAAAAGTGTCGGCCCCTGACATCGAAGGCCCCATGCCCGAGAAAGACAAACGCCACAAAAAAGCAAAGAAGCTCTCCCACCAATGGAGTGAGTCACATGATTAGTCGTCTTCATCCTCCCAAAAAAATGAAAAAAGGTGTTGATGCAGACAGGACTCCAATTCGAGGAATGGGGCAAGTCTTTCCCGTGAACGGGTCCCCGATAGAGAAGTTGGAGGCATTCAACACCCAAATGCTCCAGCTATTCGTGAAGGCTGCAATGTGTACGGGTCTGGCCTTTATGGCGCAGTGATCCAGGCCCAGTTGTGCCAAGATAGCCTTGTCAAGTCACACGCCCTTGAGATTGACACTTACAAAGCTGACCACAGCACAGAGGACCCTGAAGTCTCTGCACTGCGAGGCCCCTTCAGGCAGTTCCTTTGGCGACATTCACACTGGAAACATTCTGACTTCTTCCAGTCCATGAGGTCGATCTTTGATGAGGAGGTTGACCTGGTTCACTTTGGAATGGAGCCGATGGGTGGCAGAGGGGGGAGTTTGGGGGATGTTATGTTAAAGGTGGTACTTACATAGCACACCGTCACCAACGGAATTGGTCCCCAAACGCACTGGCGGATCTGTAAATGAGAAGGTGGTATGAGTTAGTAAGGTGAAGAGGGAGTAGCGTAATGAGAGGAGTGGTGTACTGTTGGCAGCTTCAACTCTGTAGACACCGGGTGCTGAGCTTTGGTGCGAGTATTGTATCGGTGTCAGTCCGTGTGTGCTGTTGGTGAGGCTTATGTGTTGTTGCAGTGTGATAAAGTGTGTGCGGCTTGTTGTGCGACAGATGGTTGTACAAGTTTTTTTTTTAGATGAGTATGCAGGGAGTTTGAGTTAGTGGGTTATATGACATTTAACATGCAAGCATTCACAGTTCTGTCTAAGTGTAGCACTTGCTGACCTACATAATTCCGTCTAAGTGTGGCACTCTATAACCTTCACAATCCTATCACCGATTTCTATTCAGATCAGGCTGACCTGTTAGCCTTGGCTGAAGGGCTGCATGACGCAAGTGGGCTAGATACCGCACCTGACCTCAACCTGCTTTAAGCAATCCCTGTATAAGACACCCCAGTGTCAACTACAGGAAAACCATGTAGATGGTTGTTTTGTCCCCAGGCCAAGCCACTCCAATCTTACACCTCACTGACCTTCTGATCAAGGGACCCCAGTCGGAATGGGCTTTCCCATTTAATGTGGCTATAGCACATCCCATTGCGACACTGTGGCAACGGCCATGTTCCACGCCACCTGTTGGCACCAAGCTGACCCCAAGAAATATAAGCCAGTCGTGGGGGACCTTCCCTTCTTATCAGCTCATCCCACTCCAGAGGGTTTGGTAGTCTAAGCAGCTTACTCTTAAGACTGCCTTGCTAGTGGACATCAGGTAGGAAAGGCGTGCAAGTGAACTACAGGCTCTTTCCAACAAATGGCCATTTTATTGCAGTTATTTACAGGCGTCTGACTTAGTCGTCCCTAAATGTCTGCCTAAGGTGGTGTCCGATTTTCATATATGGCAGAGCTTTGAGTTACCACTCTTCTATCCACCACCTCACCCTTCCAATAAAGAGAAAAGGCTGCCCAGGCTTGACCCCAAGAGGAAGTTTTTGGGCAAATATTTTTGGCTAAAAAAAATCTAATATTTTTTTTATGTTTTAGTTTGTTGGGTATCCCAACAACCCCTTCCCTGTTATCTAAAAAGACAGCAGGTGTCCACACACTTGTAGAACACTCACGTCCTCTGCACATCTATTTGTATTGTAATCGAATTATCTTTTTTATTCATTTTGTAGTTTTAGTTCGTATGTAATTCTGATAGCCTCTGTAAATGATTCTCCCAAATTAAAAAAAACAACAAACAAGGTATATATTTAGCAATACAATGTGATATGCAATGTTATTTCACCAATCCCAACTATCTAAACCAAAATCAACAATCTATAGATTCTGTGTTGTGCTCAATGCGTTTCGGGAAGTCCCTTCCCTACATCAGGTGCTATTCTTCAAATCAATTTCTGGCTCTATTACTTTTTTATAACTTCTATCTATAAAATAAATACAAAGCGCATCTATCAATGACTTGATTGCAACCCAGTTTTTCTAATTATTTGCAAATTCATATTAATATCTGTCATGACTTGATATTCACCAGTTGCCTCACTTTCCCAGCCCCAGTGATATGTCATTTTCCACAAATGTCTGGATCTGACCTCTTCTTCCAATATACATTTTTCTTAAAAAATATACCTTGTTTGTTCTTTGAAAAAACTTGAAAAGGAAAATCATTTGCAGAGACTACCAGAATTACATATTACTGAAAACAAAAAAGGAATCAAAAATGTTATTGGATTACAATACAAATAGGTGTGCAGGGGACAGGAGTGTTCCACACGTGTGTGGACATCTGCTGTCTTTTTAATTTGTACCACAACCTAGTGTCAGGGATGTTTTTCTCCCCTGCACCCTACTACTTTTTTCCAAAGTGAATCTAACGGATGATACACACCAGGGTGTGCTCCTACACAATAGTAGTTTGCATCTAATACCTATTCCCCACAACCCCTATCACTTATTTCCCCTTACCCACTCTCCGCCATAAATTTTGATGGTTTTGTCGGCTGAAAATATTCTGCAAAAAACTCTGTGGGAAAAAAAGCCTGGCGATGTATCAGTGTTGTACTGGCCAAGACAGCTGATTTCAGGTGTGTTGATCAGCTATTAATTGGCTTCTCTCAGTCAAGGAAGGGTCTGGTGGTGTCTTAACAGACAATTTGCTGTTGGATTGTCCTCTGCATCTCAGTGCTATGAGCGGGCAGGGAAGGAACTGCTGCCAGGCATCAGCACACATTCCACTAGGTGTGCAACAACCTCTTCTGTGCAGCCAAGGTGTGTGCCATTGAAAGAGATCTGCCAGGCAGCGACTTGGTCGTGGCTCCACACATTCATGAACTTGGACGTTGCTCGTGGGGCCTTTATCCAGTTTCACTGAAGTCCTTGCCACTTGGTGTCTTCACTTTCTTCTCTCCTTTTCCGACAACTGCTGAATCTGGAATGGTTGGACCACTCAGTTTGAGCATTTTCCGGTGTCGTGTATTTCTTATCTTGTTACAGATGGGTTGGCATTGCTAAGGCAGGTGTCTTGTTTTTTTGTTCATCTTCCAAAGCAAAGAGATTCCCTTTTTGTACTAGCAGCCCAAATTCTTAAGCCGCCCTCTGAATTAGCGAGGTGTTATTGTGTTTTTCCTTGGGTTGTATATGTTTAAGGAAGTGAGGTGTGATATGTCGTGTCTTCCTCCTGGCTTGGACTGATTGATGATAGTGAGTGATGTCATAGTAAGAATGTTATGTGGGTGAATGGAATGTTGTATGATTTTGTGTTCCAGCCCAGGCAGTTGGAGCCATCTAGCCTGGGTAATTGGAGCCAGTGGGCTCCGCTCCAGCTCTGCGTTGTTCCTGTCCTAATTGAGGTTACATGTAAGAATCTCAATAAAGGAACTTATGTATAGCCTTACCTGCTGATTCCAGAACCTGCTTCATTGCAGTTATAGATCGAATTTCCCCTTTTGAAGATTCAATGAGAAGGAACGACAGGGTCATCTTTTGGAACTGCATAATCTGCCATGGATCATCCCCTAGAGCCCAGTTTCGGTTACATCACTGGCCTTCAGTGCTGTCATGAAGGCCATAAGGTGCCTTCAGGTTGTCACCACCATACATCAAATATATGGATATGCTATAGACATATGGACATGCTAGGGCCAGGAGGATAGCTCAAGGGCAACACGTTGGTCTTGGAAGCAAGACAACGTATAGCAACACAGGTTTGAATCCTAGGCTCGCTCATAGAAACTGGTTTCCAGTATTAAGCGTGTTATAAAATAATCATTTAAAATGATATATATATATTTAGTCCTCCTAAACTTAAAAATGCAAAATGTCGTCTTTTCTCTCCAGCATCCTGTTTTGCCACTTTCAACCTCATTAGTTTTGGCTATTAGGTGCACTGAAAGTGCTACCTTTGAAGCCGAAACTATTGTCATGAAAATAAGAGCTTTAACATAAGAGCTTGAAATATAGGTGCTTTGAATGTAGGCGTGTAATTATTTTGATTGCAGATGACATATGAGGATGGACTTATGTAGTTTGGCTATGTGTCCCACCCATTTAACGCCCATTGCTAAGTGAAATCTATAGGATTTTCCTCCCTAGTCTCCTCCAGCCACATCTCTGTTTGTACTTTGGCAGAATTTGTATTGTGTGGTGAATTTGTCAGCCATTTTCACTTCCAAAATGGCAGCTGCCATCTGTTAATATTTAAAGGTTTTTTTGACTTGATTGATGCTTTAAAATATATTTACTGCAGCTTTACAGTAAATTTCACAGTATTTGTGTATTCAAAATAAACAAGGTAGTGTAATAGTTATGTTTTGGTTTAAAATGGTTCTGAAAATCTTGTGACTTGTGGGGGATTGGCCAAGTGTTTTTGAGGTAAGGAGCACCCGATTGGTGGTGCAGTGAGTGATGTGAGTGGTTCGCCAGTCTGTTTTTGTTTACTGAGGGCAGCCATTTTTTCAGCATCTACGTTGGGTAAGGATGTTATTTTTTATCTACTAGCCTGGGTGTCTTCTGAACTCCAAATGGTTTCAGAAGGTGGTGGTACTAATGTTATAATAACCTTGCAGGCTTCAGCAACTGCACAGCTGCACATATTAATGCAAACAAGCACATTACTTAGTCAAACCTCCCCGGCAGAAACGCAAATACAGAGTTATGCCGCATCAACTGATAAAAACACCAGCAGAGAAACAACGGTTGCAAGCAATTGTGTGCTCCCAGACACTGGTGGGCGATTATGATGCTCTGGCACCACCTTATTTTGCTGTGGTCATGGGCGTGACGTCCCTGTAGAAAGCAATCACAAAACATCTGGGAAAGACCGTTTTTTCCTTCTCGCGGGTTTCCTTTGAGTAGCCCTGATTCAGGCGCAGTAAATTCCAGTCATGAACTTTGATTTAAAAACCTGATGAGCGGAGAGTTTCATACCTCATTAGCACAGATATATTCCTGCATAAACATTTTATCGCTTTAATTGCAAAGCACACCGACTTAAGCAAACTGTGATAATAGCACCCGTTTTATTGCCATATGTGTGAGGAAATGTGTTTAATGGAAGGGTGCGTGCGCCCGTATGGCAGTCGCACGACATGGATTTCAGAGCCGAGATCCCAGAAAGTGAATCAATAGCCCTAGGTTTTGTGTCCTAGGACAACGTCGTTGTCATCTTCATCTCAGGGCGGAGAGCTGTGAATCTTGCAGAGCCTCCCGCAGGTTTGTATTGCATACAGGGCCATGCCAAATTTATGTGGGCCACTTTGATGGCTTTATTAGTCTAATTCCGAAACTGGCAAAGTTGAGATTCCCACAAAAATCGACTTTACCCATGGGATCTCCATTGTGCGCATTTTAATGGAAGCTTACAACAATGGCTGAAGTTTAGTGTTTGAAGACCTTCACCATTGACAGTACATGCTGTGAACATACATGCTTCTGTACACCATAGCGAACAGTATTTTTCTTTCCAATGACTGGATGTACAAGCTTCAGCCCCTTCTGTCTCTTTATACTGTGGAAACAAGATTCAAATGAGTTGATTGCTGAGCACCTCTCCAGAGACCGGGCGAAGTGGAGACGTCTGCAAGCATTTTATGCTGCTTTCAAGTCCGTAGAAAAAGGTCCCCATTACACTGGCAATAAAGATTACCCCTGCTAACTGCGCAGGGGGAGTATTAATTCTATTAAAGACTAGGAGTTGAGCATTATGCTTCAACTTCTTTATTTTACTACTACTCAGCAGAAAAAAATGTCTCAACAGACTTTTCTTCCTTTGAAACTACAATCCCCATAGTCTGTGTAGTCCATCTCACTCTCAGCTCAGCTATGACCACTTCCTGTCCCTGAGCTCCTCCTCTCTTTTACTCGCTCTGAAATGTCACTCTTTAACTCCACACAAAGTCCTGCAACTGGCGAAGACTTGAATCACTTCAAACCGAATGTCGAACTTCCTCGACTCCAGGCGACTGCGTCTGCCAATCTCCTACATCAATTGTTTTTCTGCTCTTCCCCTAATGACAATAGAAAGCAGAACAATTAGGGTGGCGCCCATGTATTGCTAAATTTCATAACAGTCTTATCACATGCAAAACCAATTTCTGCGCAATACATAGCTTGGGTGGGAATTTAATGCTCGCCTCCTAGTCTTTAATAGAATTAATACTCCCTGCGCAATAAGCAGGGGTAATCTTTATTCTATGACAAGACTGGAGGCGAGCATTATGCTTGTTCAAAGCTTCCCAACACTGCGACCGCTAAACTCTCGGTCGGCTTGAAATAAAACTCTTTAAACGTTCGATCATTCGACCAGTCTGCTGTTAGCATAATATCTCTAAGGGATACTCCTGTCTTAAATGCCGTAGATGCCATGACTCCTCGCACTGAATGCACCCAGTACTTTCCTATGTCTATCCCAGCTGCCTGCGTGATCTCTTTCACCCATCTGCCAATAGTAGCTGTGGATATGCCCTGAAAAGGCCTTCTACGCGCTATAAGCAATTGCGTGGTATTCGCGGCTCTCTGTTCCGCCGTCCTACTTTCATATTCTCTGACGCAGCTTGCAACGCACTATTTAGGTCAATCTGGAAAATATGGATAGTGCACTGATGAAGTACCTGTCTTGGTCCTCTTCACTATTGTGAACGTTACTCCCTCTGGCCCAAAGGACCTCCTATCTACCTCTAGTGCCCTCACGTCTGACACATGCTTACAAGACACTAGGCATAAAAGCATCGCTAATTTCCCTGATAACTGCTTCAGGGATAGATATTTGTTCCCTGGCCAGCTCTCCAATAGCTTCAGGATGACCAGCACGTCCCAGACTGTTTTGTATAGAGGGTCTGGGGGCACCTTAAATCCAGCCCCTCGAATGAGCCTAACTACTGCTGGGTGTTAACCAGCTGGTACCCCTTCAGTAGGCAGGTGTCCCACGGAAATCGTGGATCTGTGCACGCCTATGGTGCGGAACGCTCTTCCGTCTTGTAAAAGGTGCGCTAAAAAATGTAGGCTCATCACTACAGGGGCTGAAATGGGATGAACACCTCTCCCTTTGCACCAGCTAGTCCACTTGGCCCGAGCCGCGTCGTAGCTCCTTCCCGTGGACGGAGCCCAGGATTCTGCGATGAGCTGAGCAGCCTGATCCGAAATGCCTGACAGCGCCCAACGTCTCCTGATATCCTGCACGCGATGAGCAGGAGTGTCCCTCTCACTCTCAGAGGATATGACATGACCCAGCTGGGTCCGTGAGCAGGTGCTCTCCTTCTGGGAGTATTCTCGGGTGATCCACTGTCAGCTCCATCAGAGTTGGAAACCACACTTGGGACTTCCATAGCGGCGCTACTAACAGCAGCTCCGCCTTCACCCTCCGACACTTCGCTAGAACTCTGCTCAGCATCATGAATGAGGGAAAAGCGTAGTGTGGGCCTCTGTTCCATTCTTGCAGGAACGCATCTGTCCCTCGAGCTCCCGGGTCCAGCCTCCAGCTGAAGTATACTTCTGTTTGAGCGTTCAACCGGGATGCAACGAGGTCCATGTGTAGCGGGCCCCATCTCTTGTTCATCATCTGAAACACTGCTGGATCCAGTCTCCAATCGCTGGAGTCCGTGAGGTAGCGAGAGTTCCAGTCCGCTATCATGTTCAGTGTCCCGGGGAGATCCGCCATGACTGTCTCCGATTGCAGGCAAAAATGCCAGAAATCTTTTGCTAGTTCGGCTAGCATTCTGGATTTGGTGCTGTCTAGATGGTTTATATATTGCACTGCTGATATGTTGTCCATCTTTAATAAGATGCACAATCTAATTTTCCCCTTCGTGAAGGCTCTGATCGCAAAAGACCCTGCTAGCAGCTCTAGGCAATTTATGTGGAGGCGGAGTTCCTCTTCGCTCCATTTCCCTCCTGTCTGCAGATCTCTGCACCTTGCTCCCTAGCCCAGTCGTCTGGCGTAGGATTCTATAATCAGATCTGGATGGTCCCCGAAAATGGCACGCCCATTCCAGGCTTACATATTCTGCAACCACCATTCCAGCTCTGTTTTGGATTCCTGATCCAACGGCACAGATTGATGATACTTCAAGCCCTGCTGCAAATGTCTTATCTTTAGCCTTTTTAACACCCGATAATGTAAGGGGCCGGGGAATATGGCTTGGATGGAAGCTGCTAGTAGCCCCACTATTCTTGACAGAGTTCTGAGAGACACCACTTGTCTCTGTAGACACCCTCACAGATCTCTCTTGATGTCGCAGATTTTTCGCGCCGGCAGTTCGAGAGTCGCTTTCCTGGTATCTAGGATGAAGCCCAGAAAGTCCAGCCTCTCGGCCGGTTCAATGTCTGACTTCTCTACATTCTACCAGGAACCCTAGAGATGTCAATAGCTCTTGGACCCATCTGATCTGGGATATGAGAGCCTCTCGGTCCTCGGCCAATAGCAGGAGATTGTCTAAATGGATGATCAATCTTATCCCTTTTTCTCTTATAGCTGCAGCTACTGGCTTCATCAGCTTGGTAAAGGCCCAGGGAGCTGAAGCAAGCCCGAAGGACATGCTCTTGAATCGCCAGAGCTGTCTTTTCCAGCAAAAAGCTAGGAATATCCTGAACTCTTCTGCTACTGGGATCGTTAAGTAGGCATCCTTCAGATCTAACCTCGTCAGCCAGTCTTTCTCTCTGAGTGAGTCTCGCAGCTGGTGGATTCCCTCCATCTTGAAGTGGCAGTAAACTACCCAACTGTTCAGTTCCTTCAGAATTATAACTGGTTGCACCTTCTCCTTTCGGTGCACCAGAAACATATTGCTTATGAATTCAGGGTCTCTCGGACACCTCTCTATGGCCTTTTTCATTGCTAGGAGGTATAGCTCCTGGTCTAGTAGCTTCTGCTCTGCGCGCTCTAAGCACTGGTGGTGTGGCCTGCGCTCTTGTATGGGTGAGCTCACGAATTCCAGATGCATACCCAGAACCGTCTGCAGCACCCAGGCATCTCTGGAAAGCTTGCGCCAATTGCTCCAGAACATACCAGTTCTCCCCCCTACTGGAGGTTAATGCGCCTCTTGAAGCCCATCTGCTTGAACCCCTGTCCATAGCCGGCTCCTCTTCCTCTGCACCCTCTACGGAAGCGTCCTCTGGTCGGGAAGAAGGAGTCTTGCTGTCTGCCTTCCCAGTATTGAGCGCTGGGATTCGGGGGTCTTCTTCCACCTTGGTTACGACCAGTCGAACTACCCTTGTGGCGACTGGTCCCGCCAAAAACCTGGTTAAGGAAGATCTTGCGGATTGCGGCTTGTGCCTTTTCCAGTGACGTGTCTGTGCCAATGAAGCAGCCCATTTCTTTGCCGAAAGTATCCCCGAATAGGAGCCCTTGTGCCGCTTCTCCGGCCTCGTACGAGGCGAGATCACTGAGCTTTGTGTTGATCTTCAATAGCAGTCCTCTTCGGTGTTCCGAGGCGATGGCGCAGTTAGCATTACCTAGGAGGCACACTGCTCTCTGCGCCCAGCCTACTAGGGCGTCGGGGTCTACCTCTTCCCCCGTATCTCTGGCCCTTTCTGCCAGGTCCATGATTATAGCGAGCGGACCCACTAGGTCAAGTACTTTCTCTTGACAGCTTCTCCAGGATCTACCGATACCTTTGCGGGGGTCCTTGCCCGTCTTTTACACGAATGTCAGCATTTTAGGGTCTAATTCTGGCATTTCGGCCACCTTCCCCGGAAGATCCGGTCTAGGGCATTCTGCTCGAAGGCGCTGACGGACTTCTTTATCTAGCGCTTTCCTTAGTCTCTTGGTCATATACTGCGCTACTCTTGGCGAAGGCTGCCAATCAGTTGACCTTGGATTACGGATGCTGACCGGATCGAACATATCCTCCTCCACCTCTTCGAGGTGTTTCTCTTTGCGGATTCTCTTCCCTCGGCTGGGTTTACACTTCCTCCTCCTCTCTTGATTCATCCTCATCCTGAGAGGGAGGATCTCCTTCTTCCAGCTCCTCTTCCGAGCCCAGGTTCCCTTCTCCATCATCTTCCTCCCCTGGAGTGGGGGTCGTGAGGTCTGGCACTGTGTGACGCCGCAAATACGCTTCGCGGAGCGTTGTGAAGGCGTTGACGACCTCCGGGGCCTTTTCTTTTGCCCCATCCGAAGGTCCCTGGGGGTCGAGAGGGGCTTTTCTCTTTCGGGCCTTAGTACTCCCCATTGACCCTGCTTCTGAGGGTTCTGCGGGCGTGCGTTCTGTCCACCTGGTGCTGTCTAATGGCTGATGTAATATCGCCTCCAAGGACTCTAGTCTGTCCTGCAGGGGTCTAACCCCTTGCGCCACTTCATCTATAAGTGAACATCCCAGCACCTCTTTGAAGCTGGCAGCTAAATCCAATGACTGCTCCTCTTCACTCCACTCAAATTCTGACATCTTGCGAGGCTGCTGTGTGCCTGGTATCCCTGTGAAGATGTCTCCGCACACCCTTTCACTATAGATGCTTCTGGTGACCCTAAAGTGCACCAGTGTATGATCTCAGGGTGAATATATTCTTTCCCCTTTTAAATATTTTTTTTGTTTCTGTAGTGGCTGCACCGGCTTTGATGCCTTCTTATGTGTGCCTGGTATGGGAAATTCGCTTATTGGGCCCCAGGCTGGGAGGGGACACCGAGTACTGCGCAGACTGTATGCCTTCTGATGCTTCACTGAAGATTCTGCACTTACCGTGCGCTACTGGCTGTTCGTGCCAGGTTTGGGCGGGGCTTCAACTGGAGCGTTCTGCTCCGTTACAACGAGCCGCTCTGCTCACGGTTGCTACGACTGTAGCTTTATTAATATTCACCGCCAGGCCCGGCTTCCAACGTGTGCTCTGCTCTGCATCCCTGCAAAAACATGCGACGCGGAAGCGAGCTGTGCAGTATGACTCCTCCCTTCCAAGGGATGGGGTCAGGGGACTTCCGCGTACTCAAACACGGCCCGCACCACATCCGCGAAAGAGGGGGCGATGTCTGCCGCTCCACGTCACCCGCCTCCCGAAGGAGGGGCTGGGGACTCTCTGACCTCGGCTCCTCAGCCGCAGTAATCACTCCTGGTGCCGACCCGCCACCCCTGGCATGCCGGTCATTTGGCACGGGGTGGTCGTGTCACGGGGAGCAATCGCCCTCGCGGCGACAAGCTAATTAATTATAACCGAATCTAAAGTAAACCGCTCATGGTATACGCTAGCTGCTTCGAGCTACGCGCGGCATGCTCTACGCGATCCGATGTTAGGCTCCAATCTTAAGCATTAAATGCTCCTGCACTACTTCTTGATGCGCTGCGCACATCTGGCACACAAACTATACTCTGTTCTACCCCTTAACAATGCTACACTACTAATAGCCACATTACATAGGGAGATGAACATGAATAGTACTTATCTGCTTGAGGAGCAGTAAAAGAAGAGGAGCTCAGGGACAGGAAGTGGTCTGAGCTGAGAGTGAGATGGATTACAGAGACTATGGGGATTGTAGTTTCAAAGGAAGAAAAGTCAGACTTTTTTTCAATATTTGTTATTGGTTTTATTAGTTTGTTGAAACTGCTGAGGAGTAGTAAAATAAATAAGTTGAAGCATAATGCTCGCCTCCAGTCTTGTCATCTCGCAACTACTTAGTGTGGTGATGTAAGGTTAAAGCATCTGTCCAGCCATTGCACTCTAGACCTATTATAAGTCACGTGTGCATTTAGGCCAGAATCACAGCACAGTCGTGGGACAATAGAGTACCAAAAACCTAATGGCACATCAGATGTATGAACCGAGTCGTAGTGGTGTGTAAGTGGAAGCAGTCACTGCAGTCTCCAGCTTTTTTCGTGTGGAAATCTGTGCAGCAACTTGATTTGAGTCCTACCTCTATGTTCACCACTACTGGCTGTGCAGGAGTTAAAAACTCCCAGGACCGCGAAGCGGAGCGAAGTGGTGTGTAAGTGGAAGCAGTCACTGCAGTCTCCAGCTTTTTTCGTGTGGAAATCTGTGCAGCAACTTGATTTGAGTCCTACCTCTATGTTCACCACTACTGGCTGTGCAGGAGTTAAAAACTCCCAGGACCGCGAAGCGGAGCGAAGTGGTGTGTAAGTGGAAGCAGTCACTGCAGTCTGTGCAGTCGGCGGAGGCAGAGGCAAGGCGGGGAACTTCGTTGGACTATCCACTCACCCAAATTACCAGGTAATTGCTTGAGTAATTGAAACGTGTCGGTGATCCCTTTACACGTCTAAAACTTCTGAAAGAGCCGGCGTGTATGAGGAGTTAGAGACATCTTGCACAACGATTACGGGATACATTCCCGCTCGAGTACAACCTCCTTTCTATCCCAGCGCGGGTCGCAGGAGAGGGGCTGAGCGGCGACTGCGGGCTTTGAAGCCTTTGAGCCGCCGGCTGTAGTATTGTGATCACTCTCCGTGCAGGCAGTGGGAGGAGCGCCATTCGGCGTCTGCTCGGCCCTCTAACAACTGAGCCGATCGGCTCCTTTGCGGCTTGAGCTTGAGCCTTTATTGACAAAGCGGGGGTTGAGTAAAGCGGCGCCTCTAAACATTGCAGCCCCAGAAGTGCGATCTCACAGACTCACTGTGCTCTGCGTCCACGCGTGGGCTCTGTTCTAATACACGCAAAAGACGCCGCTGCTCTGTGCCCTACATTTCCCCCTACTGGCTGACCTTTATAATTCCTGATACCTACTCTCATTTCTGCTCTCTTTTTGTAAAACCGTCTCATGAAATTAAGGAGCACTCCATCACAGAATGAGATGGGACCCCTAGAAAGGGAGGATTTGGTATTGAGGAATTCTCAACTGGAAAGTGGAGCTAAATGCCCCAATGATGAAAATAGTACGGATAAAATGACAGAGGTTGGGGAATCGCAAACACGAATTCAAGCGCTTGTGCATGCAAATCCATGCTTCCCCCTTGCCTCTACGCCTACCAGATGTGTAGAGTCCTTGAATTCTGAACCTTCCCTAACTGACAAGTGGAAAAAAGGGCTTGAATATACGATAACAACAAACAAAATTCATAAAAAAATAAAAGACCATTTTGGGACCACTGGAATAGTGCCTAAAGAAACCACTCATGAACCAAATGATATATTATCAATCCCCTCAGAGAATGCCTGTCAGCAGGATGTTTATGACAATTGCCATTCTGCGCTGGACATGAATGCTCCAAGACTGAGCACTCTAAATCTCTCAAGCACGGAAGACACCCAAATACTTGAAAGCCCAGCGCAGGTTCTCCAACTGGCTGAAACACCTGCTGCATTCAGCCTAAATGCAACACAGGAAGAAATTGCAGCTGAGAAAACAGAGTCGAATATCAACACATTAACTGCTCTCAGCTACGTGCTGAATTCTTTGGTCTCTGTTTTTGAACTCCTGAAATCCGAAGTTCAAATTCAATCTGGGTCCATGATGGAATTAACGAAAGAGATAGCCACTTTGGATGGTTCCATAGCAGGCTGTTGCAACGCCGTTAATACATGTGTATTACCAAAATTACAACTGATACAACTGGAAGTCACCAAACAAGGTCTGGATATCTCTGCAATACACAGGTCCATTGCAGATATTCATAAATCCAAAGAAGCCGATAGATCCTTATCACAGGAACTACTAAACCAACTTCAAATGCATAATCGAAACTCACAGGGACACGTGGGAGCAGTGTATATGGAGATATACCCCACAAATGATGGCGAATCATCTCTTTCAGCGTCCACATTGGAAGAATTTATGAGACTGGCAAATATGAATGAGGACCTTTTTCAAGTAACCTCAATGGAAAAACCCTTAAGAACCAATATTGCCAGTCAACTGAACTCTCAAGAGGTTGCAACTGAAGTAGTTGAACCTGCAAGTTCACATCAAGATAGAAAGAAATTGAAGAAGAGGGTAGCGAGAAGGACCAAAAGAAACAAAGAAAAATCCGCACAACGGAAAAGAGACAACTCACAAAAAAAGACAAAGAACCAGAGTAAGGCAAAACAAAACAAATCGGTCACTAACCTTTTTGTCAAGAGAATTGGAAACAATCATTTGGCACCCACAGAGAAGGAAAAGAAGCCTGGCGATCTAACACCCTCCATCTGCTCATCAGGGGGGGGGGATTCACAGAGCAAATATAACTACATAAATCCTCCTCAATCTGCTCATGACAAAGGACTATTGAACAATACCAAAGACATGGCTGAACGCAATATGCTCACGAAGGGATCTCAAACAGAAAATCTATCGGACAAACCTGCTATAGCTCATGCACCATCTAAACCAAAGAAGTCAATTCCTTTGGCCCCCATATTTTTGAAAGGCAAACAAAAGTTGAGAGCAAATGTATTACTGAATACTGGTGAAAATGTGGTGGCGAAAAAGTCTAGCGTGAAGATTGCGCCAATCTTCTTGAAGAAAAAGAAAAATAGCGCCCGACAGACCTCCACTATACTGAGTGACTGTGAACCAAATATTAGTTCAGATGCGAGCTCGCCAGCCAGAGCCCATCCATACTCACCATTGGACGCTCTGGTAAAAGTAATCTCACATAGGAAGTCACAGAGCCCACAGCATTTGGAGGCAGAGCAGACAGTGAGAACGAGAAATACAAATGACAACATGGAAGAAAGATGGAATAGTGGAGAGGATGCAAAGGTCCATAGATCTGAAATCAGGAAAGCAGTAGATGCTTACATGCAAGGTCTCTCCATTCCTCCACTCACAAATTTAACTTCATTAACCAACCACCACAATTTACACAATGATGTTGACAAAATCGTGGAAATTGGGAACCAAGCACAGAAGGGAATCGAAATTGGAGGGGCTGTCCCAATGATCCAAGGAGCAGCAATATCAATGACCAGCGCCACAAATCTAAATGCAAACATTTCAAGGATCCCCATTCCTACACTCGATTCTGACCTAACTTCCCAACCATCATTGGGCTTACCTACAGACTTTTCAAAAGAGGTATTAACGATGATCAAAAATGCACTGGGGGACTTGGTTGTGAACACAAAAGAGAAAACGATCAATGTGATCCCTACAAAAACCGTCAAAACACAGGAGATGTTGGGAATGGGAAAAGTCACTCCACGAGTGACACCGTGTTCTATGATTGTGAAATGCAGACCAGCACCATGCACGCAATATGACCTGAATAGAAGAGCGATACTAGCAATTTTCTCAGACATACCGCTGCTTGAAGACATAAACTCAGCTGATTTAACCTTGGTGGAATTTATCTCAAATCAGAACCTAAATGCAGTTCGAGTGTGGTTTCAATCCAGAGCAATCCGTAATCTAGTATGGCAGGCGAAGAACTCATTATTCGACCTAGGTTTCCAGCTGGATACAGAAATGGAGGACACATCTGAACCGATTGCGTCAAATATTACAGAACTCATGCCTAGGGTAAAATCTGACGTTGTAAGTGGCCAGGATCTAATTCAAGCGTCAAATGACAGGAATAGGTGTGTATGTAATTGTATCAGCAACTCAAATTAGCTATCTAATCCGACAAAGTTATCCCCCCTTACATTGGTAAGCTGGAACTCGTGGGGATTCAAACATTTGCTGAATAACAATGAGAGTGGCCTAAGCAAATTCGACATAATTTTGCTGCAAGAAACCTGGTTAATAAGTCCCATACTTTGGTCTGGATATCAAACACACCTGAATCCAGCTAGGAAGCCCATTATAGGCAGACCCACTGCGGGCCTGCTGGTGGCGGTAAAAGATGAACCAGGAACAATGTCACAGATATGGGCTATGCCGAATACTCATATGCTCCTCATAAGGGCGGTGATTAACGACGACATCTACGCAATCTTGAACATATATTGGAATCCAGTAGCTATTACTACGGAGTGCTTCTTCAGGGACCTGAATTTGATATTTGACATTGTATCTGCGGATGATAAGATTCTGTATTTCATTTTAGCAGGGGATCTGAATATGAACTGCTTGGCAACAAATGGGACACATAAGAGTGAGAAACTGCTACAATGGAACACAATGGTGACTCATAGAAATCTGCAAATGCTGAATGGTGCATTTAATACTGACATGCCTCCCGCACCAACTTGGAAGAGAGGAAACTCTACATCTACAATTGATTATATATATGTAAATTGTGCCTTATGGTCAGCAATGTGCTCCTTTAGTGTGTCCCCGTCTACATTAAGTGACCATAATATGTTGTGTGCTAGTTGGCAGACCAGGGCCAAAATTAAGGTTAGTAACCCTGAGCCAATAGGTGGCGCTTGCATTGTGGTAAATGGTGGTAAGAATCGACTATGATGGTCAGAGAACGCCTTATGGCACTTCAATCAAATTTTATACGATTCAACTAACTCCACAAATTGGCAATCCTCAGATATAGGATTGACATATAGCAACACAATGCAATTATTCAGCCAACAGAAGGCGGGTCACACCAAAAAAGTGAGCCATATCCACGTTTTTGACAATTCTATACTCACAAGGAAAAGAGCTTATCGTGCCGAGGTAAGAAGTCTAGCAAGGCTTCCTCTCGACATTAAACTAGATCTAACTAAAAAAGCACGTTTGAGTTACAACAACTGGGTCAAAGGACATCGAGCAAATCTTTATCAAAAAGATGGAGCCATTATGTTGTCGACTCTGGCTGATAAAAACATCTCAAAAATGTGGGCAATATTAAATCAAACCACTAATGCCCAACAGTTAGATCTGCAATCCACAGTAGTCGAGGCACATCAGTGGGTAGATCATTTCCAATCTCTATACGCCTTACCTATAAACACGATCTCGACCCCAATTGAACAAAATGTGATGAGGTTTTGGTTGAACATTGATAAGAAGGAAATTAAACATCTAATTATGACCTCAAGCAATTCACGCGCAGCAGGCCCCGATGGGATTTCTAATGCCATAATGAAAAAACATCCTGAAGTCTGGAGCTCAATTCTCTACAAGATATTCGCCACAATAAATAAGTATCAGAAATTACCCAAAACTTGGACGGAAGCCGTCACAGTTCCGATCTATAAAAAAGGCGACCGCCAGTTACCAACGAGTTATCGCCCAATCTCCTTATTGGACGCTCCGGCGAAAATATTCTGTAGAATAATACTAAAAGAGCTTAATGAGTGGGTAGATCAAAACAGTCTAAGAGACTTACTTCAGTCAGGCTTTGTCAAAGGCATGGGTACAATACCGAACATTTTAGCACTCTCGATGATTCAATCGGAGCAAGCAGATGGTGGACTCCCCTTATATCTGGGGTTCATTGATTTCAAATCTGCCTTTGACTACATTGACAGAAATATGTTAATAACCAAACTCAGACAACATCGGTGTCCAATTTCTCTCACAAACCTAGTGGCATTACTACACACCTCCACTTCTATGCGAGTTAAATTAAACATGGGAGGAAGACTATCACCTGCCATTCAGACCCACAGAGGAGTGAAGCAGGGTTGTGCTCTTGCCTCTTTTCTATTTAACTTTTATATTCTGGATATAGGCCCTGTTCTAATGAACTGCGCAACAGATGCGCCTCGTATAGGCTCTCAAAGGGTTCCCTATCTTCTATACGCAGATGATCTGGTATTATTATCCTGCACACCTATAGGCCTACAAAACATGTTAAATCAACTAGGCACATATGCAACATCAAACAACCTTGTGATCAACACAGCTAAATCCCAAATATTAGTATGCAAGAACAACTTCACAAAAAAATATCACCTTGAGTGGTCTCTTCAAAACTGTGCATTAACCAAAGTCGTCAAATATAAATATCTTGGAGTTTATATTGAACATAAAAAAACCCTAAGTACCACGACAACTGAAACTAGGCTGAAGTTAAACTCCTTGATCTCACAATCGAAAATCATTCTCAGAAGATATGGGAAATTCACAGTGAAGCACATTGTGCAATTTTATAAGGCCAAAGCAATTCCAATTCTGCTATATGGTGTTGAGGCCCTGGTCCCACAAAATCGCAAATTTTGGGATAGCATAGAAGCTAGATATTGGAAAAAAGTTTTAACACGCTCGCCAGGAACACCTTTGGCCATACTGCGACATGAATTGGGTCTGATCTCCCTATATACCCATGTAATATGGAAACAATGCGCTCTTCTCCGAAAAATGTTGGATGGTATGGGGAAACGCAGCCTACTACATGTATTGGCCCAAAATTTATTAACCTCCAAAACTGGTATGTCGGTGAAATGGAGAAATCATACGCTAAATGCGATTTCTGATGCTTCAGTAACGATCGAGCTTCTATTGACAAACCCTGATCGTGCCAAAAATAAAATTCATCAAGCAGACTGGATATTCAATATGACAATCTGCTCAAAACTTAAGGATTTTAACCCCGAAGCATTTGGTGTCAAAAGGTATGGGGTAATATCAGAATACCTACTAAAATATCCATCACCTTCATGCCGTCAGAAATATCTAAGATTCAGACTAAATCAGTATGAAACTAACGAGATTCTATATAGAAGGAGAGTAATATCAAAAGATCAAAATTTCTGTCGGCATTGTAATGACAAAGGACAGTGTGAAACTTTGCAACATCTTATAACTGAATGCCCCGCCCTATATAACATAAGAGCAAAATGCTTTGGAAACAAAGTGTCGGTCCAGAGTGGTACTAGTCACAGACAGTTATGGAATCTTCTATTTTCTAATCCACGATTAACAATACAGCTTGCAATTGTGCAATTTCTTAATCAAATATTTCCTGATACGAAGATTGCTTGTACCCATGTGAAGTAAAAGGCTATTTGTAGTCGTAATATCACATATTTTACTGTTTTATGCTGCCCTGTAATGATATGTAATGAGATACAAAGAATGATTGACTTTCTTTTAGCGTTGTAAGTATGGAAATGTAATTACAAAAATGATAATGAGTGTAAATATTTGAAAAGTTGGTTTACCAGCTAAAACAAATAATAAAAAAAAAAAAAAAAAGAACCGAGTCGTATATGAAGTATGCCCTAACCGCATAACTGGGTGCACACGCATTCTCTCACACGTAAGATTGTTCACTGAGATAAGCACGTGATGCTGTTATGTATGTTTAACTTGCAGTCTCAAGTTCAAATACCAGCAGGACAGAATCTGCATGTTATCTTTATGAAGACAGAACATAGAATGCTAACAATTAAAGCGCTTAGAAGCAGGAGAGTCCCCAGCAGGGAACACTGTTTCGGTATTTTTATATTGTTGTACATATTTTATGCTGTGTGAAGAAAGTCACTTGGCCTCTTCACTAAAATCACTTTTACAGCTTTCACATGATGTTACTAGAATGTCCCTGTTTTAAATCTGAAAAGGTTGAACTAAAATAAGCTTTGCATATCTGTCGAAAAGCTTATATATTTACTCTGTTTACTGGTCATCAATGCGAGTAATGTGTGTGCTTCACACATGAAATAATGTATGTGTCCGTAGGAACTGATGTCCTTGGACAGGTGGAAAGACTGAAATGCAATCTGTAGAACTCCTTGTTCCTCACAGATGACCATGACCTCAGGTGAAGTTCAGTAACTTCTTTATTTAGTTCCAGTACATTATGATAGTCATGTAATGTCAGGTACATCTGGGTTCAGGGCAACATACACCTGCATCCTCCCAGGTAGGCTTACATCTCCCAACTGACCACATAGAACCCCAGTCACACATAAACATTCTAACCCTTAACACTCCATTGTCAATCAATACACTGACCAAAGGTTCCATTAGGATGCAGGATAATACCAAATCCCTACATATCTCCCTTCCTTAGGGACATAAAAACACAAGTAGATAACTTAACCATAATGGCTAATAACAACATGCACACAAACAACCCCACGTTCAATGTACTTGCCTCATCACTCCTAACATTCTGCTAGTCTCATTACATATTTCAAAACAGTCCACACAGCCGTGGGACACAATTACAATCAATGCCCCTTCCTCTTTCTACCAAGTGAGGAAAAGGCACCAAACTGCTCAAACATCCTTACTAAAACTTTTACAAATAGAGGCACCCATACCTCTCTTCCTAAACTTGACTTCATCGTCCCACAAAAGAACACACACACATCTCCCTCACACCCAACAATGCAAACCGGTATGTACCTAAATACACACCACCTCCAACTAGACTGAGTATCCCAGATACCCAGGTAAATACTTCACTTCTTGTGACACCATTACCCCTAAATTGCCCATGTTGAAAGTATTCCTAAATACAATACAGCTCCTACTGGGGAAACCCACACTTCATTCACACCAGCATCATACCAACATCAATGACTCTACTATAGTCTTTGCTGTATCATCATGAAACTCTGAATGGTTTCTAAACCAAACAACCAAACAAAAAACTTTGTTTGACACTTAGCACTCTAAACTTTAGCATTAAATAAGGTCTTATTACATCTGCATTACAAAAGTCCCACCTGTGGAAATAAAACATTAGTGCACATAACTATACTTCAGATTCCACATACCAAACTCTAGCAATGTTGTCAATGCAACCTATATTTCATTAAATGTCCATCTGTGGAAGGAAAAGCGTGTTAGTTAAACATGACCTTACCACAATTTTTTGCCTTTGCATCATAACATTACCAAGTATTTGTTGACAGAGGTAACAGAGGCCACGACTTTTACACACCCCCCGTGCACACCTATCAAACATGCTTACTAACACTTGCAAGATACCTCTCATACCAATGTACCTACAACATAAATACCAAATAGCATTTCAGAAAACACTATTACTACGCATATCTCAATCTCTTTCTACTAATATGCAATTTTAACCTACTTAATAAAACCTCACATTTGGATCACTTAATCCCTTGGTTGACTAATTACAAACACCCTTGAGACCTAAATTCAATCTAAAAACTATAAACTTTGTTCTCTGCTCTTAAGCTTCAACAACTTCCATGAAGTACCCCTATTACAGGACAACCTATCCCACAAGAAACTACACCTGACAACATACAGGTTCACGCTCTCATGCTGTCCAAATGCCATTCAGGCCTCACATGACAACAGATTCTGAATCAATAACTAATTATAACTACTTAACCAATTCAATAAAGGCAAGACCAAATTGCTTCCTTTACTTATGCTCGTGAAAGCATCATCTCTTAACTTAAAAGTACCTCTGTTATTCATTCTGGCAATTAAGATCATTCACAACTTAAGCTTTTTGAAAAAAAATTCCAACGGGCGGAAATGCAGCCGCCCGCAACAGAAATGGATTTACCAATCCATCTGCCACACTTCCTTTTGTAAATATCACCTCCCGAAGCGTTCCTTTCCTGGTATGTTCATAATGCTGCTTTTCATTGCTGCCAGCCGCCTGCTATAAAAATTGTACTCCCTTTGCCTCCTACCGGATCTCTCAGTTCTTAAGTAGGCTCCAAGCCCCTCAGGATCTACTGACAACATGCCCTCAAAGATCCTCATCACCTCATATAAGTGATAGCTCCTACATGCACCTCCTTAGCGCTGCTGCAAATGGGCCCTTGCCCCTCCAGGCACTACACATGTTGTCTTGGGCAATAGTCTTTCATCTCTGCACATGGGCTCTAAGCCCCTAAGGTGCAGCCACGGGCTACAAGTCTGTTAGGTGCAGGTATGGGCTCCAAGCCCCCTCAAACACTGGAATGGCCCCCCTGGACCCTCCTCTGCTCCAGGCGCTTTTCACCTTCGCCACCAATCTTCTATTTAACATATAGGCGCAGCTTAGGTTCCCAACCTCTTCTATTGCTGCTGCCCCAACTCCAGGCCTCAAGCTGTACAAAATCACTCCTCATTGTTTCTTTTCCCGGCGCAGCTTAGGCTCCAAGCCTCTCCTGTTGCTACTGCCTTGGGCTTATAGTCCTCAGTTGCACAGCATGCCTCCTCATTGCTTAATTTCCAGGCGCAGCTTAGGCTCCAAGCCTCTCCTGTTGCTACTGCTTTGGCTATATCCCTCAGCTGCCCAGCATGGCTTCCTCATAATTTCCAGGCGTAACTAGACCCCAGGCCTCTTCAAATTGCTACTGCCATGGGCACCAAGCCCTCCATGCTGCAGCTAGTGGTCCCAGACCCCTTAAGCAATCAGTCTCTGGGCCCTCAGCCTCTCCTCAGTCTCTTGCTTTCCTCTTTCCCTGACCTGTCCTTCTAGTGACAGGCCAGCTGGCCCCTGGCTCTGGCGCAGCCCCTTACTTTCTGCCCCTGAGCTCCATGCGCTGGGCCCTTCTGCGCCTACAGTTTTACGCGCTCGCCCTACCTGGGAGGTCTTCTTCTTGGGTTGGGGGGAGGTGTATGTGCCATCTTCAATGCTGTCCCCCCAGCACAGCCAGCATCCTCGTCGCCAATGTAGAACTCCTTGTTCCTCACAGATGACCATGACCTCAGGTGAAGTTCAGTAACTTATTTATTTAGTTCCAGTACATTATGATAGTCATGTAATGTCAGGTACATCTGGGTTCAGGGCAACATACACCTGCATCCTCCCAGGTAGGCTTACATCTCCCAACTGACCACATAGAACCCCAGTCACACATAAACATTCTAACCCTTAACACTCCATTGTCAATCAATACACTGACCAAAGGTTCCATTAGGATGCAGGATAATACCAAATCCCTACACAATCCTTTTAAGAAGCCATTCTTTAGGGTGACCAGTCATGCTGGTTTCGGCGGGCGGGGTGGGTGGGGGGACGTTAGAGGGGGCAGCAACAGGCATGTCGTCCTGCCCAAATAAGCTTCTGTAAAAAAGACACATCTCAGTTTGAGGAAACTACTTCAAAGCACTTAGCCTTTTCAGAGGACCTGGAGGAATATAGCACCTCTCCAAAGAAAATGGTGTGAGTGTAAACATCAGAAGATCTTAGTGCTGACCGGAAGAAAGAACAAGAAGAATTGGCAATGCCAACAGTTTTGGCATTTATGTAGGCATGTGAAAGGCATTTGTCAGGCTCTGCCGTAGTGGTAATAACTGATCGTTCATGGTAGCATCTGCCAATGGTGATAGTACCTGGGCACACAATGACATCGGCTGGCAAATGCTTAATACTTACAAGCCAAAACTGTTGGCTTTGCCAAAGCGTTTTTTTCTATGCTGGCATCTGTTAACGTGACATCTTGTAAATCTTCAAGAATAAAAAGTGTACCACACAAGTGTCGTCTGAGGACTTTTCAATTTAGAATGCCTTACAGTAGTAGCCCAGCTTTATGTGGGCCTCCACCTATTAAATCAAAACATTAAACGACTAGAGCACCAGAGGTGGGTTCTGCTTTGCCTTAAAGCAATGGTGAACTAAAATGTGTTTTCCATACCAATGCATATAACACCCGCTACGCACTGCAATGTATTAAACCTTTTTTTTTGTAGACCTTCACTTACACATGTTCACGCCTATGCCTGCACCTGCACCCGCCCAGGCCATCGTGTGATAACCTTATATCAGGGGTGATATCGTAAAGGTTGAATGCGCTGCCGTCATTAACGGGACCACATGCCCCTGCCCATTATATGTGCAGCCGTAGGAGAACAAAATGTAATCAAGACCAGTATAGGCAATCACACGTCGCTACGCAAATGTGGAATTCACTCCCTCCAGCAATGGTTATGCAGAGTCCATGCACTCACGAGAAGAGGCGACCCAACGCGAGGCGGCGACTGCTAGTGAAGAGGCATTCTGAGCGTGAGAGCATTTAAGGATGCCACTGCCCTCCCAACGCTCCTCCTGACTACAGCCCAACAAAAGCCAGCAACTGGCCCACCTCCACATCAAGCGCCCTCCTGTTCAGTTCTCTTACCTGCATAAAGCCAGTAAGAGCCTGTACTAATTAACTTGCAAGTTGGCAATAAAGCCCTCCCCTGTTCAATTAACCTGGGTCCGCATTATTCTTAAGTGGGCCACAACATAATTGGTGACAAGTAGGGGTGTTGCTTGGTCTGGAAAAGATCCGGGGCTGCGCTAATGTCGGGTCTGTTGGGACTCGGGGCTAGCTAGTCTTTTGGCTGGAGCCGCTGACCTTCTATCTGGGGCTACAACCAAAAGATCCGGGGCTATAGCCCCCTCAGCCCCTCCTAGCAACACCTCTGGTGACAAGGATTCATGAATAGCCCACCACGCCACAACCACCATTCTTACAGGCCTCGGGTAGGCCAGTGATTCCATGGCTTCAGTGGGAGCCCCTGTTCATGACGTATTTGGAGGCGATTGGCGGAGCTGATTACCCTGTGATATGAAAGAAGGCCATGCTGCTCAATGCACTAGGGTTTGAAGGCCAGAGGACTTTTGCAGAATTGAATCCTGATGCTGTGGAAGGGGATGATGATGACTCGTATAAAGCAGTGAGGAGGATACCGAAGAAGTTTTCCTCCAAAGAGAACATAGTCCTACATAGAATCAAGTTCTATAGCAGAAAACAAGAGCCAGCAGAACCGGTTGATGAAGACGATGGTGGTCAAGCTAAGAGAATTGGCAGTGATGTGTGCGTTTGGCGGCACAGCGTATGCAGGATTTGCGACATGCTCATCGTGCACACTGTTAAATTTAATTATCTCAATAAGGATGACAGAACTCGTCTTCTCTCAACATACACTTTATTTTAACTAACGTCACCTTTCCTCTCACTACATCACTGTTCATTTAACTCTTTGATGCTCTTCTATTCCTCCTCGCAGCACCTCCCCCTCACATATTGAGGAGGCGTGACACAGACGTAAGGAGATGAGTCTGCAGGGCCTTTTGATAGTTCATTTGGGTCGACCTCCTGGGTCAATCCCTTTAATCCTTCCTGCTGTTATCGGGACCTCTTCCTCACTCTCTCCTCTTCCCTCTTCTGTTGTCCTCAACTCTGGTCCAGGGTCTTCTTCCGGCTTGAAGTGCTTAAAGAAAGACGCATTCCTTGTAACGGCCCTCTGGGTCTTGGCTGCCATCACCATGGTCCCTTTCACGTCATTCACTCGAGGGGTATGCTGTCGTATCTCGCATCCATATTCTTCTGCATCTGCTGCTTCACAAATGCCTCTTCCCCTTCTTCAAATTCCTTGACACTCTCTTTCCGGTTCCGGTCTGTTCTTTCCTTTGCTGCTTCCTTTACCATTGCATCTTTGTCCCTCACTTCGTCCTCCAGCAGTTCCTGGTCTTCTGGCTGCTTCTGGGGGCCAGAGGCCCCCTTGGGGTAAGTGTGTCTTGGACTGGTATGCTCTCATCAGGTCTCTGAGTGGTACTCCAGTCACTGAATGCCATGTATTCCTGTAGTGGCGTAGCATGCGACAAAGGGCCTGCTGGATTTTTATGCCCTCAATAGTTAGCTTCTGGATGGTTCTCTTTATCGATGACATAAACTGCTCTGCTATTCTGTTGGCTTGTGGCCATAGCGGTATTGTCCTCTGGTGTGTGAACCCAATGTGCTTTGTGAATGTGTAGAGGTCATAGCCACTGAATGGTGGCCCATCGTCTGTCTTGACTGTGGCGGGGATGGCCCACTCGCTGAACACCTTGTTTATGACACTGACAATCTGTGTGAACGAAGTGGACAAAGCGTGTGACGATGGGGAATCTGGAAAACTCATTTACCATTATCGAGAGGTAGTCCCCTGTCTCGAGTGGCCCATAGAAGTCCATCGCAACACCTTGCCACACCTTCTCGAGAATATGCGTAGGTTGCATGGGGAGTGGCGGGTCACTCTTCATTGCACACTGACATGGTAGGAAACTCCTCACTATGTCCTCCATCATCGCATCCATGAATAGGAACCATGCTGACTGAGACAATTCTTGGTTGCCTCTATACTCTGATGCCCCTCATATGCCAACTGTACCAGCCCTCTCTGGAGGGATGATGGGATGACAATGTGGCAACCTCTCAATAGGATCCCCTGTTCGGATACCGCCAGTTCTGTGCTTCTCTTTGCTATGCGTTCCATCTCCAGCCTGTTCACTCCTTCATGATGACGCAACAGCCGTTTGTAGTCTCTCCATTTATTTGAGACAGTGAGTTCTCTGGCTCATCTTCTGGTCGGGTCTGCTTGTGTCGCTCTGGCCGGGTCCTCAGTGGTGAGAGCATGTAGTAGGGCCTGCTCTGTGACGTAGCACATGTATTCCATGTCACCTTCCTCAATGTCCGATCTTCAGCCGTTGGATGTCTTGAAATGTAATCTGCAGGGTTGCTGTCTCTTCCTGGCTGTGCATGATGGCGTAATCGTATTCCTGGAGGCGAATGCCTCACCTCTATATCCTGGGTGGTATCTTCATCCTTGCAGTGCCAAACAATGAGAGAAGGGCCTTGTGGACTGTCACTAGGGTAAACCTTTTTTTGATCACAAAGTGGTGGAAGTATTCACCTTCTCCATGTCTATTCTTAAAAACACTTTATTTTAACTAACACCTCTTCCTCCCTGAAGCGCCTCCCTTTCCTCTTGCTATGTCACTGTTCCTTTAACCCTTTAATGCTCTTCCATTTCTCCTTGCAACACACACCAACAATCGCAAGGTCCAGGACAAATTCAACCTTGAAAAGGAGCTTCAACTAGACAAAGCCATCCATATTGCAAGAGCAGTGGAGGAGACCGCCTGCAGGTGGAAAGAGTGGGTTGGTAGTGTCTCAGTACCCGAAGTACAGGTGGTACACTACAAAGGAAGGCAAGATTGATAGCAAAGCGAAGCCAAGGAAGATACCACAGGAAGATGTGAGCCACTCAAGTGCCATAGCTGCACCAGCACCACCCATTTGGCAAATAGCAGAGATTGTCCTGCAAGGAATAGGGAGTGCTCCAAATGCAGAAGGTTTGGACATTGTGCTTTGGTTTGCATGTGGAGAGGCAAGAAAGCAGTGAAGTTGGTCCAGAGTGATGAGGTTAGAGATGAGGCTTCTTCAGAAAGATGTCCCACAGTCATTATGGTCAGCAGTGTCACAGCTAACCCAGAAGAAGGGTGATGAAGAGCGCATTGTAGCGTTTGTCTGAAAAGCACTGTCACAAGCGGAAAGGAATTACCCCACCACAGAGAAAGAAATGCTGCCATGTGCCTGGACAGTAGACTACTTTAGGACGTATGTGTGGGAACGAAATTTCAATTGGTAACGGATCACAAGCCCATGGTTCACTTGCTGTGTCCAGGAGGTACTCGAACATCCACTCCCCGCCTGGCCCGCATCGCAGCAAAGTTGCAAGAATATACTGATGAGATACAGCATATTACAGTGGAAAAATGCCCAAATGGGCTGCATGTCCAGGTTGCATGAACGAAGAGACACAGTAGCCAGCTTCTTCAAAGACTAATGCATAGACACATCCCTAGGCAATCTCGGGAGTAAAGAATTCCTGGAGGTGAGTGAGAATCATTGGAAGGAAGAGGCTGCTAAAGATACCATGACAAAACAGGTAATTGAATGGATCCGGGAAGGATGGCCGAATGAGAAAGCGATCTCTGAAACCCTGCGTCCATATCGGAAGGAAGCTGATGAGATTTATGAACACAAAGGGATGCTAATGAGAGGAGATCAAGCAATCCCATCAGTGACACTGAGGAGAGCCATCCTGTGCAGGGCACATGCAGGACATCCCGGGAGCAACATGATGAGGAGACGTATGAGAGAATTGTTCTGGTGGCATGGCATGGACTCGGACATAAGAGCAATGAGGTGTCTCAAATGCCTTAACAGCAATAAGAGACTTGCGGTCAGGCAAGCCCCATTACAGGCAACGGAAATTCCAAAAGGGATGTGGCAATAACTAGGGTTGGACTTTATTGGTCCATTTGATTTAATGAATCCTGAACACAACCGTGGTATCGTGTTGGTAGACTACCTCTTGAAGTAGGTGGAAGTAGAGTTTATCCCAGACAGCACAACACCCACTGTGATCCACTTCCTCAAAGAGAAGGGCTACCAAGAGGACTGGTCATAGACAATGTGGTCATACTTATCTCAACGGAGATGGATACATTTCTGAAGGAAAATAATATTCACCAGATAAAGGCTATCCTCAAGCAAATGGCCTGGTAGAACGCACACACTGATGGAAACCTTGCCAAGTAATGGAGAGGTAGAAAGGACTTGCCTGCAAAGAATAACGGGGATGACCTAGACATTTGCAGACTATGTGATGGACTAACTCTTTGCTCAATAAAATGTGTTATTTAGATTCGATGCACTTGCGAGAAGTGCACCCGATCTCTTGCAAGAAGACTCGCAGCCCCGAAACTCCTTCTGACTACTGTCATGGCCACTTGCCCAGCATCACGTTGTGGGAGCAAGGGGTACCAAGGTT
The DNA here is from genome assembly GCF_040938575.1 of Ambystoma mexicanum. Lineage (NCBI taxonomy): Eukaryota > Metazoa > Chordata > Amphibia > Caudata > Ambystomatidae > Ambystoma > Ambystoma mexicanum. The sequence continues at coordinate 1,497,444,429 of NC_090921.1, forward strand.
CACGTATGTCCCTTTGGAACGTTTATGCACAGGGGGCCCGGTTGGACTTAGTCCTGGCGCCTTTGGCACCAGGCTCATGGAGAAACATAAGCAAGACTCTTTATTATGGGCAGGAGTGCTTTTCAGGAATTTTCCACGTGTGTGCAGTCAGTCCGGGTATGGCTTTCCATCTTGAGCTGCACGTGCAACTTCAAGGAGTGACAGAGCGTGGCAAGCAGAACAGAACTAGCGGGTGTGGTCTTAAGAGCTCAGCTATAAAACCCAACCCAACCCCAAGGCGCACACTTCGCGTTAATCTGCATTCGCATGCAACGTAACGCTCACTGCCGCCTGGGATAAAGCAGCACTTACCTTTGGAAATCCAGTCTCCTGCCCATACGCTTACCTCCTGGAGTCAGCATTCACCTGCATTCTTCACCACTGAGCCTGGCGTCCATTCTTCATCCTCCGGCACGCAGCACTTCAGCTCTGGGCACTGCAGCACGAAATCTTCTTAATCCACGAAGGCGGACCCTGTAAAAGGACAAAAGACAAGGTTAGACATTACAGACTTTCAGTTTGAGGTCACGCTTGCAAAATTCTTCGTGCTTCTCCTTAAAAGCTCACTTACCTGCTGCCGGACCGCCGTAGGATCCTCTGCTCCTCATCTGGAGCCACCTTGTGCTTTGTAGCTCTGCTGGGCCTCAATCACACCTATTTGGGAGAAAGCTAGACATTATTACAGAGCTGACAAAAGGCTGTGAGAAAGACAATACAAATACTTCAAGACAAAGAGAAAACTGAAAGACACTTACCAGAAAGGTGTGGAATAGTCGCAGCTGGACTAGACACCACGTATGAAGGACCAGTGAAGGAACTCGGTCCTCATCCTTAATGCGCCCTTGCCAGAAGTAGCAGGACGGAGAGCTCACCATTAATAATCTACAGGTGAGCCTTAAGAGGTCTATGTATGCTCACGGAAACCACGCTATGGGAAGAAGGGTTTGAGAGGGAATTCACTCACAGGCCAGCAAACTTATGTCCTCTCATATCTACGCATGAGCAGTGTTCCAATTCATCACAGCGGCCTACAGCCTACTTGCAGTTGGAGACAGCAGACAGGGTGGTTCTACTTCCTGGGAGGCTTCAACCGTGCCCCAACATCCCCGCAGAGATTAGGTGAGTGTAACGGAACGCAAAGCCTCTACGAATCTCTGCCTGGGCGTTATGGATACCTCAGAAACTGACCAATTGGCCCAACTTTTGGGTGAATTACGGGCTGAAGTTCATACTTATTGGCAGGAAACCAATGCCTTAAGAAGGGACCTTATTGTGAACCGAGAGCGTACTGATGGTTTGGAAAGACATTTACTCCAGGCACAAGCTGGTCAGGTCCCATTGCCAGGGCCAACTCCCACACTGCACCAGTCACCACCAGTTCAGGTGGTTCTTCCAGGAGCAGTTCCTATGGCCCCACCTGAATGTTTCACAGGCTACCCTAACAAGTACGCCATATTTATGAATCAATGTTGCTTACATTTTTAGTGCAGACATGGGGCTTTTCCCAATAACCAAGCCAGAGTGCGTTCATACTCTTGTATTTGGGAGGCAGTGCAGCGGACTGGTCAATACCTTAGGTAAATCAAGATGATCCTTTGCTTCGAGACCATAGGGGTTTCAGCACGAAATGGAGAAATTGTTTGCACGACACACTCAAGGACAGGCCCTGGACAATGAATTACTGTCACTCAGACAGGGAAATCAGGATTTGTTAACCTACATCGCATCTTTCAATCGTCTTATAGCTCAAACAAATTGGCCAGAAGGGAAAAGGACTACGCTCTTTTACCGTGGATTGCGTGGAGAACTCGAGGACGTTTTAGCTCAAGTGGTAAATCCCCCAGAGGGCTGTGCTGAATACATTAACCTAACTGTACAGCTCGATCACAGGCTGCAGGATCAAAAAATGGATCGAACAAGGGTTGAAGGGCGACCGGTCTATGTGCGGCCTCGTGATAATTCACCCAAGTCACACGAACAGACCGAACCCATGCAAATTGGGGGACTACGGAGTCCACTCACAAAGGCAGAATGAGAAAAAAGGATACGACAACTCTGCTTGTAATGTGGAAAAGCAGGACATTTTCTTCGAGAATGCCCAGTGAAGCCACCCAGGAAAATAGTCAGAGCAATTAACAAATTCGAAGAAGGAGAAGAAGACTCGGAAAACTCCAACGCCCGGAAAGCGTAGGGGTCCACTTGTCAAGCGGTAAAAAGGAACCTGTGCAGACCTTACATATAGTCATCCCGGTGCTCTTGGTAGACCACAAACAACCGTCAAAAATACATGCTTTGGAAGCATACATTGACAGCAGAGCTGTGGGAAACTACATTGACCAAGATCTGGCTATCCGAATAGGCCTTCCTCTCCGACAAAAGCAGAAATCGGAAAATGTCACAGCGGTAAATGGATCTCAACTTTCATCTGGCCCAGTAACACATTATACCAAAAAAGACAAGCTGTTGTGTCAGGACGGCCACCAAGAGGACATTACCTTCGATCTCATTGGTGCTCCTCAGTTCCAGATGATATTAGGAATGTCTTGGCTGGAGACCCACAACCCTAAGATTGACTGGCAAAAATGAGTTCTGACCTTTCCCCAAGACTGTTTTGACACCTATTACACTCAAAGGCCCACCAACCCGAAGACTAAGAAAGGAATCGTACTGGATCTCACTGCCTGCTTGCTACTTGAATACCTAGATTACCAGGATGTCTTTCAAAAGTAACAAGCAACGTCCTTCCTCCGCACAGGTCTTCCGACTGCCAAATTGATCTCGTACCCGAGCCCAGATACCCTGCAGTTGTATTTATGCTCTAACTGAGCAGGAAAACCAACACCTAAAATCTTACCTAGACCAGTACCTAGCCAATGGCTTAATTCGTCCATCCAAATCCCCTTCCTCCTAAGTGCTCTTTGCTCTTTTTCGTGCCTAAAAAGGAGGGCGACTTAAGAACTTGCATTGATTATAGAGCACTAAACCAGATCACGGTGAAGAATAGATACCCGTTACCACTTATCCCAGAACTCTTGGATCAGATAAAAAACACTCAGATTTACACCAAACCGGACCTACAAGGGGCCTAACACCCTGTAAGGGTCAAAGAAGGAGACGAATGGAAGACGGCATTCCGTACTAAATATGGCCTCCATGAATACCAGGTGATGCCCTTTGGGGTATGTGATGCCCTTTGGGGTATGTAATGCCCCCATGGTTTTCCAGTTTTTTATGACTGACATGCTCCGCGAATTAATGGACGTTTGCGCACTTGTCTATATTGATGTCATTCTCATGTATTCAACTTCCAAAGAAGAGCATATTGGTCATGTCCGGGCAGTTCTAGAAAATCTTCGGCAACATCGACTGTTTGCCAAGTTGGAGAAGTGTTTTTTTTCCTTGTAACAGGTCAATTTTCTTGCCTTTATTCTCACACCACGAGGCGTTCACATGGATACACGCAAAGTGGACGCTATCCTTCAAAGGCCCTCACCGACGTCTACAAAAGGAGTACAAAGTGTGCTCGGATTCGCCAACTTCTATCGTCTGTTCATACCCAGCTTCTCTCAGATCGTCCATCCTATTACCTCTCTGCTGCGAAAAAACAAACAATTCTGCTGGTGCCCAGATGGCGAGTAAACCTTTCAGAAACTGAAACAAGCATTTACCAGAGCACCAGTTCTACGACACCCGCAACCAGACTTACCGTATGTGGTTGAAACTGAGGCCTCCAACATAGCAATGGGGGCTGTATTGTCACAACAGAACCATGAAACCGGACCGTAATACCCCATGGCATTCTGGTCCCATAGGTTTTCTGCTCCTGAATTGAACTATGCAAATCACTGACAAAGAATTGCTAGCAATCCAGGCAGCGTTTAAAGTATGGAGACATTATCTTCTCGGAGCCAGACATACGTCACTGTCATCACGGATCACCGCAACCTACAATACTTAAAGTCCGCTAAGGCGCAATCTTTGCGCCAACTTCGTTGGGCCATCTTCTTTGCGGAATATGACTTTATAATTACCTATAGACCAGGAGTTCATAACAGGAAAGTGGACGCCCTCTCCTGCATGAGCGAGGAAAAGGAAAAGGAAGCTTTCACTACACTGGACCGTGCGGCTATCATTCCTGAAGAGCGGATCAAAAATATGATTGTCGCGGCTACCTGTCTGGACGATCTACATTCCGACTTGCAATGCCAGATGAGTGAGTCTGCCCAACAGGAATGGCTTCAAAAGGAGACTGATACACCATTAAAGATGATCTACCCTACTTGCAAGGGCGACTGTACATTCCAGATAAGAAACTGCAAAAACAAAACATCGCCAACTATCATGATTCCTTGGTGGAAGGACATCCAGGAATAGCAAAAAAGCAGGCTAAAGTAAACGTACACTATTGGTGGTCCACTTGGAGGAAGGACATTACCCACTTCATTGCGACCTGTGGTGTCTTCGCTCAACACAAATCCCAAAAGCTAAATCCTGCTGGTCTACTATGTCCATTGATGGTACCGCCAGTGCCTTGGCACACTCTGTCCATGGATTTTATTACATATTTCCCTTCCTGCAATGGTTACAACACCATCTTGGTTACTGTGGATTTGTTCTCCAAAATGGGCCACTTCATTCCTTTGAAAGGAGTCCCCACCACTTCTGCTCGCCCAACAGTGTTTCTGGAACAGATTGTGTGACTGCATGGGTTCCCATTGGTATTAATATCGGATCGTGGAACTCCATTTGTTTCAGCATTCTGGATATGGACCTCAAAACCGAACCTGAGAACCCAGCGAACATGTCCATGCTCCCCGATTGGTTAGGCAGTTCCATTGCGACAACCCCACCAAACCAGCAGGAGGACCACCCTTGAGAGGGGCCTTGAGGGGGAGTGCTGTCATGGCCACTTGCCCAGGATCACAGGAGCTGCACCATCAGGTTGTGGGAGAAAGGGGTACCATGGTTCACGTACGTCCCTTTGGGACGTTTATACACAGGGGGCCCAGTTGGACTCAGTCCTGGATCCTTTGGCGCCAGGCTCATGGAGAAACATAAGCAAGACTCTTTATTATGGGCTGGAGTGCTTTTCAGGAACTTTCCACGTGTGTGCAGTCAGTCCGGGTTGGCTTTCCATCTTGAGCTGCATGTGCAACTCTCCATCTATAAGGTGCACATGCAACTTCAAGGAGTGGCAGGGTGTCAGGAATAAGGGCAAGCGTGTGTATACTGGGCTCAGAGGGCTAAAACACTGAAAAGTCCAGCAAAACTACAATTCCCAGCAGTACTTGAGAGGCTGGATAGTTTACTGCCGTGCGTGCGTGGGGCCAGCTGATCTTGATTGCTAACGGTTTATGAGCGGCTCACGGCGCACGGCAGGTGTGGCTTATTTTGTTTGGAGGTCAAAGCTGCGTCGGTCGAAGCTGCATCGGAGAAGTCAGGAACCGCCCGCTATGGAATTGGTATGAACGCGGAGGCGGCGAGCGTGAGCACTTTGCAGCGGGGAAAGGAGTGATCCCGACGGCTGCTACGGGCAACAGCATTCAACGTCCGGGAAGGCTCAGCAGCTTCCCGGACACAAGATAAGTGCGGAAAGGGCTAATCTTTTCTTTTGACGAAATGCACATGTGATTACGAGCATGCTAACAGAAGTACCCAGTGTTTGTTGGATGTATGCTTTGCAATACGCAAAACTTGTTTGTCAAAACTATGGGCAGTACGCAGATGTGCCTTTAGAATTTCATTGTCCCACATTGTTCCAACCCAGCAGGGGTTACTACGGGGTATTTATGGAGACAACTACATACTGAGAGACTGTGCATATCTTTCTGTTATGCTGCAAGGAAGCACTTGACAAATCTTTATGTTCTATACGTTTATGTGCTTGTTAGTAACTATAAGTGTTGCATATACCAGCCCAGGGGGCCATGTGTCATGTCTTCATCGTGGGAGTATTCCCATTGTATGTTTCATCTGCTAACCATGCTTGTTTTGTTTCATGTCAATGATACACAGTGTGTGAGACACACGTATTAAGGTGTTCTCAAGGTACAGGTTATCAGGTAACAGGCAGTACTACCACATATGATATCAAGTAATCAAAGTATTGCAGGTTTTGGTGTTACAAGTATTACTAAGTGTAGGATTTTTCCCTGTACTTCCCCCAGTCCTAGCCAAACTAGGTTTTCCTCTACCCTCTATCCGGTGTACCTAAAACTCCTCACCCTGTCCACAACCTCTCCCTAACCCTCTTCCCCCCACTGGCTGCCACGTGGTGTCCTGTCCATATATATATCGGGTACCTGTGCCAACCACGGTGGGAGGGTTGACTTCATTCGGCTTCTGTGGTTCGGGGGAGAGTGTCGACCTCTCCTCCTATTATTGTGTATCTTGACATAATAAGCCACCCCCATATTGGGATACTCAAACCACCCAAGCCAAATGGAAGCGACTCCTCCGCCTTTGGCGGATGTGCTAAAGGCCCTCCAAGATATGCAGGTGGAATTAGCTCAGACAAGACAAGAAGCTGATAATTTGAAGACTCAAGTTCAAAGTTTAGTTGCTCAGAGAACTCCATTGGAGGGAGCAAGTGCAATGGGAGTTGCCTCTTCCAGTCAGAATTCCACGGTAATTGTCCACCCACCCAGTAGTGTCCCTTTGGCAGCCCCCGAACGTTCATGTAGACTACATTTCCTGTGTAAACCTACAGCCTTCGAGACTATCCAGGCTAGAACGGCTTTTGTCATTTCTTATTTGACCGGGGATGCTGCAGCATGGGCGATGCCCTTGGTACAAAAAGATGATCCTCTATTATATAACTGGGATGTGTTTTTGACGGAATTTGGCCGGCTATTTGATCGCAGAGAGGTGTCTCTAGCTCAGGATAAGGAATTGTGGGGATTAAAATAAGGAGTGCGGGATCTAGTAACGTATGTCACTCAGTTTAACAGGCTAGTCATAGAGACGGAGTGGCCAGCAGCCAAACAAACAGTATTATTTTATCAAGGATTACGGGAGGAACTAAAAGATGCCATTGCACAAGTGGAGCCTCAACCGCGCACATGTACTGCTATGATAGATTTAGCGCTGAGGTTGGATCATCGCATGAACGAAAGGAAAGGTGATAAAAAGAGACCTGAAGTAACACCTTTTGTACGACTAGACAGAAGTAGGGGAGGAAGGGCAAGTGAAGTAGAACCAATGCAGATTGGAACTGTCAGAGGGCCATTATCGGCGGCAGAAAAGGAACAACGTAGGTCCCATAAGTTGTGTTTGTATTGTGGGCAAGCAGGGCATTTTATACGGACATGTCCCAATACCCCTCAGAAGAGTGGTGAAAAGAGTTCGAAGGAGGCGGTAAAAGAATTGGGCCGGCCTTGAGGGGAACACAGGTGTCAGGCCCATTAGAAGTAAGATTCCCCAGGTGGATTGCAAACACGGCGGGTGGTACAACTTCCCATTTCTACATTCTTGTTACATTATGTTTTGCTTTGACGAAACAGGAGGTTAGGGCTATGGTGGACTCAGGGGCCACAGGTAATTTTGTAGACATCTCACTGGCTACTCAGTTAGGGTTACCTGTAGTTGACAAGCAGCAGGTAGAAGGAGTCCAGTCAGTAGATGGTTCAACATTAACATCAGGTCCCATACGACAACAGACTGAGAAATTGGAAATGATTTGTGAAGGAGGTCATCAAGAGATAATTACCTTTGACCTTATAGCAGCCCCGCAATTTGGGTTGATTCTGGGGATGCCATGGTTAAAATTACATAACCCCCACATTGATTGGGTACTACGGACAGTAAGGTTTGATGAACAACGGTGTCAAGAACACATTCTACTCGAAACAGGCCCCACAGCATTGTTAATTGAGAAGGTAGTAGGGTCCCAAGTGGTGGGAGCAGTGGAAAAGAGAATTTCCCTCACAGTACATGGGATTTGCAAAAGTGTTTGACAAAAGAGTGGCGGAGCAGTTGCCTCCTCATAGGACCTATGATTGTGTTATTGAACTAGAAGAAGGGGCGAAATTACCTTGTAGTAGAATATATGCCCTTACGGAGAAGGAAAATGAACACTTACGAGAGTTTCTTGATGAAATGTTGTCTAAAGGATTTATTAGGCACTCTACTTCTCCAGTTTCTTCTCCATTATTTTTTGTCCCTAAAAAAGAAGGGACGTTACGCACTTGCATAGACTATCGTGCATTAAACAAGGTGACCATCAAGAATCGATTCCTCTTACCTTTGATTCGTTATATTGGACCAAGTAAAGAATGCAAAGATTTATACCAAATTGGATCTAAGGGGAGCCTATCATTTTATACGGGTAAAAGAGGGTGATGAGTGGAAAACGGCATTCAGAACAAAGTTTGGATTATTTGAGTATCTTGTCATGCCGTTTGGTTTATGTAATGCTCCTGCCGCTTTTCAGTTTTTTATGCAAGAAGTATTGCATGAGTTTATTGATCTTTTTGTAATTGTGTACATTGATGATATTTTGATTTACTCAGATTCCCCAGAACAACATGTAAAACATGTAACAGCAGTGTTGAAAAGGTTACAAGAATATCAATTATGTGTGAAATCAGAGAAATGCGAATTTCATGTAAGCCAGGTGGAATTTCTGGGGTTTATATTGACAAACACCGGGATTGTGATGGACCCAAGGAAGGTGCAAGCAGTGTTGAATTGGCCTTCGCCACAATGTATAAAAGACATACAATCTTTCTTGGGGTTTGCTAACTTCTACAGACGTTTCATTGGCAATTTCTCCAAGATCGTTAGTCCAATTACCCAACTACTAAAAAAGGCAGTGAGATTTACATGGAGTGTGGAGGCAGAGCGAGCATTTCAACAACTAAAAACAGCATTCACTACCGCTCCTGTGTTAAGACATCCTAAACTAGAGAGAGCCTTTCAGGTGGAGACAGATGCTAGTAATGTGGCAGTAGGAGCTATTTTATCACAGAAGGATGAAGAGGGAATTTTGCATCCTGTGGCCTTTTTCTCTAAGAAATTGTCGGGGTGTGAACAAAACTATTCTATTACGGATAAAGAATTACTGGCCATTCGATTAGCATTTGTGGAATGGAGACATTATTTGATGGGTGCAAGACATCAGGTGGTGGTAGTAACAGACCATAAAAATTTGCAATACTTCACAACGGCACAATCACTAAGCCCTAGGCAGCTACGTTGGTCTCAATATTTTAATGAATTTGACTTTGTGGTTACATTCAGACCAGGTAGTAAGAATGGAAAAGCGGATGCTTTATCGAGACAACAAAATGTGGATAATTCAGTAGGGGAAATTAAAACTGTTATTTCACCTGATAGAATTGTCGGGGCTATTACACAGAAAGTCATTGAACAGGTCAAGAAGGCATTACCAGTTAGACAACTGCAGGAATGGAGTAAAACTCATCCCGCACGTACCATACGGGAAGGTTTGCCCTATCATCAGGGTAGACTGTATTTGCCCACCAAGGAATTACAGAAGCAAGCATTATACTGGTGCCATAATTCTCCATTGGCAGGGCATGCAGGTTTAAGAAAGATGCAAGAGATGCTAGGGAAATATTTCTGGTGGCCCTCTGTAAAACAAGACTCTGAGAAGTACTTAAGGTTATGTGAGAATTGTGCACGTAACAAGGCAGAGCATGGGAAGAAGAGAGGGTTGTTACAACCCTTACCAACCCCAGGTCAGCTATGGACTTCCATTTCGATGGATTTCATTACGGATTTACCTTCTGATAATGGTTATGATACCATTTGGGTAGTAGTGGATTTCATGTCTAACCAGGCTCATTTTGTTCCATGTATAGGAATACCAGGAGCTGGGAGGTTGGCAGAGATATTCTTGCAACATGTGGTCAGATTGCATGGGCTACCAAAGTGTATAATTTCGGACAGAGGTTCACAATTCACCTCCAGGTTTTGGCGTGCCTTTTGTCAGATGCTGGGAATCAACTGTGCGCTCTCTACTAGCTATCATCCTCAAACTGATGGGCAGACAGAGTGCGTGAATCAGACCCTAGAGCAATATTTAAGAGGGTACTTGGAAGATGGCAGAGATTCTTGGGTACAAGCTTTATGGTTGGCAGAATTCACATACAATAATACCTATCACACTTCCCTGGGGATGGCACCAAATGAATGTTTATATGGACAAGTGCAAAATATGATACCCGAGCATTTGCCAGAAGTGGGACAAATCCCAGCGTTACAAGAGCGAAAGCAGTTGCTTCTGGAGATCAGGCAAAAGGCACGGGCAAATCTAGAACAAGCAAAAAGACAATATAAAAGTCAAGCTGACAGACATAGACAAGCAGGTCCTAAGTATGCAGTGGGAGATAAGGTGTGGTTATCCACACGAAATCTAGCCCTGATAGGCTCGCGGAAATTTCTGCCTCGTTTTATTGGGCCCTACGTGATAATTAAATGTGTGTCAGCCACTGCTATGAAATTGCGTTTGCCAAAAAATGTACCTATCCATCCGGTATTCCATGTCTCTTTACTTAAACCCGCAGCTCCCGGGATGACTGCTAAGAGACCACCAGCCATCATGAAAGAAGGTCAGATGGAGTAGGAAGTGAAAAGTATTCTGGATGCCAAAAAAAGGAATCAACGGTTATGGTACCTGATTAACTGGAAAGGTTATGGGCCGGAGGACTGTTCTTGGGAGCTGGCGGAATCAGTACATGCTCCAGATTTGGTTAGACAATTTCATCGACAACATCCGGGTAAGCCAGGTCCTGGGAAGGGCCCTCGGAGAGGAGGTAATGTCAGGAATAAGGGCAAGCGTGTGTATACTGGGCTCAGAGGGCTAAAACACTGAAAAGTCCAGCAAAACTACAATTCCCAGCAGTACTTGAGAGGCTGGATAGTTTACTGCCGTGCGCGTGGGGCCAGCTGATCTTGATTGCTAACGGTTTATGAGCGGCTCACGGCGCACGGCAGGTCTGGCTTATTTTGTTTGGAGGTCGAAGCTGCGTCGGTCGAAGCTGCATCGGAGAAGTCAGGAACCGCCCGCTATGGAATTGGTATGAACGCGGAGGCGGCGAGCGTGAGCACTTTGCAGCGGGGAAAGGAGTGATCCCGACAGCTGCTACGGGCAACAGCATTCAAATTCCGGGAAGGCTCAGGAGCTTCCCGGACACAAGATAAGTGCGGAAAGGGCTAATCTTTTCTTTTGACGAAATGCACATGTGATTATGAGCATGCTAACAGAGGTACCCAGTGTTTGTTGGATGTATGCTTTGCAATACGCAAAACTTGTTTGTCAAAACTATGGGCAGTACGCAGATGTGCCTTTAGAATTTCATTGTCCCACATTGTTCCAACCCAGCAGGGGTTACTACGGGGTATTTATGGAGACAACTACATACTGAGAGACTGTGCATATCTTTCTGTTATGCTGCAAGGAAGCACTTGACAAATCTTTATGTTCTATACATTTATGTGCTTGTTAGTAACTATAAGTGTTGCATATACCAGCCCAGGGGGCCATGTGTCATGTCTTCATCGTGGGAGTATTCCCATTGTATGTTTCATCTGCTAACCATGCTTGTTTTGTTTCATGTCAATGACACACAGTGTGTAAGACACACGTATTAAGGTGTTCTCAAGGTACAGGTTATCAGGTAACAGGCAGTACTACCACATATGATATCAAGTAATCAAAGTATTGCAGGTTTTGGTGTTACAAGTATTACTAAGTGTAGGATTTTTCCCTGTACTTCCCCCAGTCCTATCCAAACTAGGTTTTCCTCTACCCTCTATCCGTGTACCTAAAACTCCTCACCCTGTCCACAACCTCTCCCTAACCCTCTTCCCCCCACTGGCTGCCACGTGGTGTCCTGTCCATATATATATCAGGTACCTGTGCCAACCATGGTGGGAGGGTCGACTTCATTCGGCTTCTGTGGTTCGGGGGAGAGTGTCGACCTCTCCTCCTATTATTGTGTATCTTGACACAGGGCGTGGCAAGCAGAACAGAACTAGCGGGCGTCACCTTAAGAGTTCAGCTATAAAAGCCAACCCAACCCCAAGGCACATGCTTCGCGTTAATCTGCATTTGCATGCAGCGTAACGCTCACCGCCGCCTGGGATAAAGCAGCACTTACCTTTGGGAATCCAGTATCCTGCCCATATGCTTACCTGCTGGAGTCAGCATTCACCTGCATTCTTCACCGCTGAGCCTGGCATCCATTCTTCATCTTAAAACCAGATATTATGGAGAAACCTAGTTTGTTATCATTAGAGATGTATTACCCATTTAGTTATCCATTATCCACATATTATGTAGCCATTTGCATTTGCTATAGAATGAGGCATGTTATATTTGAAGTACCTTACTAGAGATATGTAGAGATATGTATGCATTTTAGAGACATGCATGAGTGTGCACTTAGAGTATGCATTGAGCTTTGAGTATGGCACTTGCCATTGCGAGAGAGAGAGTAAATGATAGAATGCATGAGGCCTATGGCATTTTGAAGCCATCCTGAATGAGACAGAACAGAAGCGCCACTTGGTTCTGCAGAGAAATGTTATGGTACACTGGAACAAGGAATGCGTTAACAGTTTGGTTGTTGAGACACAGATGACGTGACTCCTGTCCGAGTGGAGAAGCAGAGAAGAGCTGGCTTATCAGGCCTGCCTGGGTTGTGTTCGCAGACAGAAAAGGTGGGGGCAGCAGAGAGCGAGGTGCTTTGCAAAGAGAGACGGATAGAGGGATTTTAGAAGCTAACAGTGGAGGGAATAGAGGAATATTGGAAATGGATGGTATGATAACATGTAACACAGATAGCATGTACAAGATATAATGTACAAATGTCAGGATGACAGAACACACAGTACAAGACCTGCATCAGACTTTCAGACACTGCTCGGATTTAGAAATGCAGACAGATAGATGAGTGAATGCTTAATGGAACCATAGAGATATATGTACATCATTTGACACTATAACTGAGCAGTAGGAGTGTATACTGCTCTCTGACTCTGAGATTTTGTATGTAGATGGAGCTGACTTAGATTTTAGATGTAGATGGAGCTCTGACTCTGAGATTGAAGGGAGGTGTTTGGTGTGGCATTGATGGAGGCTTCGTGAAGTGTTTTGGGTGCAGCAGAATCGGATGGCTTCGGGAGTTCGGTAGCTTGGGGAAGCATTCTGATGAGAGCTGATGAGATCGATCTGGCAGAGAGTTGGCAGGAAGACCAGACCACTGAGAGGCCAAGGAGAGGCCCTGAATGACTGGCTGGTTGCAGAGTTAGCTGGAGAGGAGAGAGACGTGATTGGGAAGCTTGCACATGGCAAGAGGGGAGTAGTGCTGATATGAGGCCTAATTGATCTGAATAAGACACGTGCATGTGGAATTAGGACAGACACTCACACAGAGCTTTGGCTGACATGATAGATGGGGCAATCAGACAGGGATTGTCTTAGAGAGAGAGTGTGAAGTTGTAACGCTCACCTGATTCCCGCAGAGGTGCCGGTCTTGACTGGGTGAATGCTGTGTCTTCAAAGGTGATGTGTAACACACGGTTGGTTCCTCGGGCTGGACCTCTGTGCACTGTGTGTCTGACTCGGAGAGTAAGACGTCTGCAGATAGAAAATATGGGATTAATGAACTGGGGTTATTGGGTGCCTCTCTCCTCTTCCCTTTCTCTTCTCCTGTAGGACCCCAAAGGTTAACGATCTCACCTTAGTTAGGTGAACGCCGAGCTCTCCATCTGCCTCGGGGGCAGGGTGCCGTAACCAGTTTCTTCACTGGATAAGGGTGCAGGCCTCTTGACCTCAGAGGACTGCTGTCCGTCGTTTACTGCACGAACGGTAAGTTCTGGGTACTTCAAATGTCTTAAAAGTCTTTAAGTGCGTAAGGCGTAGCTGCTGTGGAGCGGTGCCGAGGAGCACGTGAGTATGGCTTTTGACTTATGTAAAGTTCTTTTGTAATGATACCTCTTGTTTTGCAGGGTTCCGGCGATAGCGGATGGCGGGCTGAAGAGAGTTGAGGATCGAACCCGCGTGAGGAATAGAAGCGCTTGGAAGCACGTAAGTGAGCGCTTGTTGCCTGCTTCACGATGCGCACTAACTGTCTCTTTTACCTTGCAGGTACAAGTTCGGAGCTTCAGAGAAGCTGAAGGGTGCTGGGATACCCGCTGATTTCGGCGTGAGTAGTAAAGTTGCCCAATGTCTCTAAACGCACCCTCTTTTGCCTTTCAGATGCGGGATGCAGCGTTGAAGGCCTCCGGAGCGTGCGAAGAGCCGGTAAGCTTTTGTCTTTCAGATGCCGGAATGCAGCGCGAAGACCTCCGGAGCGTGCGAAGAGTCGGTAAGCCTTTTTCTTTCAGATGCAGGTATGCAGCGCGAGGCGTTGGTGACAGCCGCTGGACCAGGTAAGAGATGCGCTGCCACTGAAGACCGTAGTGCTAACCTGTTATTTCTTTGTCTTTATAGGTGCTGCTGAAGACTGGATTCCAGGATGGTAAGCCTTTGTTCCCTTAGGCACAGGATCAGAAGACACGGTGAGCGTTCTGCTGCAGAGAATGCAGAATAACGCAAAGCAAGATTCATCCATCGGGTGTGGTTTAAATAGCCTCCTGTAGTGCTTAGGTGTCTCCTTCCACGGCCTCGCCTAGGTAAGAAAAGAGTTCGTGCTTTCCAGAAGAGTTCCAGTGTTCTGAACCTAGGGAGTGGCTCCTGCCCCACCCAACAGGAAAAGTAGTCCCAAACAGAAGAGGATCAGGGGCTCAACTGGCAGGTAAGTAAGCAGCATGGTCTGCTGCAGGTAAGTCCACCCAAGCATTACGAGCCCGGTGCTTCCAGCGCTGGGACTGGGCATATTTATGAGCCTGGTGCCACTGGCGCCAGGACAGGGTCCAAAAGGTCCCAATTGGGACTGGCCTGCACCCGGAACCGGGGTTATGGGTCTGCTTCCAAGGGAGTTGGGTAAGTCCTGACCCTTTGGAAGCAGAGATCATGACAGAAGTGTGGTGTGGATTGGAGAGGAATGCTGAATGCTGATGCTTGCATTAGGCTGCATTAGACATGATAGATCGAGCAGGACTGGATAAGTTGCTATCAGATGCTATTAGATTTGCACCAAGAGCATAAAGGTGCCAATTCGAGATTTGCATTAGAGTAGTGTTTGCATCATGCCTGGCTGTGCATGAATAAATGTATTCTATTGTTATAATTGAAACTGACTTGTGTCTTTTATTCATGTCCATTGTTATCTTACTTCTGGTGTCATTTCTTAAGTGTTAGGTTATGTTTGTGTGTCCATAGTATAGTAACTTATGAGTAACACAGTGCACAATCTCCCTGAGACAAAAGAGCAGGGGGGGGGCATAGTGATCCACACCCCCCGAGGTAGATTTGGAGACTAGCAATTAGCAAGTGGTCGCCCATAAGGGGCTAGGTCAAAGGTAATTTTGTTTTACGGACTAACAATATGCTAGACTCTAAGGTGGTCCGATCCAAATTATACTACCTCATAGACTGGAAAGGATATCGACCTCAAGACCGAATATGGGAACCCAGCAAACATGTCCATGCTACCTGATTGGTTAGGCAGTTCCATCGCAACAACCCCACCACACCAGGAGGAAGACCACCCTTGAGAGGGGCCTTGACGGGGAGTGCTGTCATGGCCACTTGCCCAGGATCACAACAGGAGCTGCACCAACAGGTTGTGGGAGCAAGGGGTACCATGGTTCACGTACGTCCCTTTGGGACGTTTATACACAGGGGGCCTAGTTGGACTTAGTCTTGGCACCAGGCTCATGGAGAAACATAAGCAAGACTCTTTATTATGGGCTGGAGTGCTTTTCAGGAACTTTCCACGTGTGTGCAGTCAGTCCGGGTGTGGCTTTCCATCTTGAGCTGCATGTGCAACTTCAAGGAGTGGCAGGGCGTGGCAAACAGAACAGAAATAGCAGGCGTGGCCTTAAGAGCTCAGCTATAAAAACTAACCCAACCCGAAGGTGCACGGTTCACATTAATCTACATTTGCATGCAGCGTAACGCTCACCGCCACCTGGGATAAAGCAGCACTTGCCTTTGGGAATCCAGTCTCCTGCCCATACGCTTACCTCCTGGAGTCAGCATTCACCTGCATTCTTCACCGCTGAGCCTGGCATCCATTCTTCATCTTCCGGAATGCAGGACTTCAACTCTGGGTACCGCAGCACGACATCTTCTTCATCCTCCGGCACGCAGGACTTCAGCTCTGGGTGCGCTTGCAAAATTCTTCACGCTTAACCTTAAAAGCTCACTTACCTGCTGCCAGACCGCCGCGGGGTCCTCCGCTACTCGTCTGGAGTCACCTTGTGTTCAGTAGCTCTGCTGGGCTGCAATCACACCTATTTGGGAGAAAGATATACATTATGGCAGAGCTGACAACAGGCTGTGAGAAAGACAATACAAATACCTCAAGACAAAGAGAAAACTGAAAGACACTTAACAGAAAGACGTGGAATAGTCACAGCTGGACTGGACACCACGTACGAAGGACCAGTGAAGGAACTCTGTCCTCATCCTGAAAGCGCTCCTGCCAGAAGTAGCAGGACGGAGAGCTCACAATTAATAATCTACAGGTGAGCCTTAAGCGGTCGATCCATGCTCACGGAAACCACGCTATTGGAAGAAGGGTTTGAGATGGAATTCACTCACAGGCCAGCAAACTTACGTCCTCTCATATCTACGCAGGAGCAGTGGTCCAATTCATCGCAGCAGCCCACAGCTTATTTGCAGGGGGAGAAAGCAAACAGGGGGGTTCTACTTCCTGGAAAGGCTGCAACCATGCCCCACCGTCCCAAAGAGACCAGGTGAGCCTAACAACTACAACTCCAACTGGCCCACCTTCACATCAAGCACCCTCCTGTTCAGTTGTTCTGTTACCTTCATAAAGACAGTAAGAGCCTGTACTAATTAACTTGCAAGTTGGCAATAAAGCCCCCCTGTTCGATTAACCTGTGTACACATTATCCTTGAGTGGGCCATAACAGCTTATCAACACAGCTTTTGCCTAACATCAACGCAAACACAATTTTCATCAATTTTGAAACAATATTGAAAACATTCAATGTTATAATATTACTTAATGGGTTTTTTATTAATGTTTAATTGTAGCAATACAGCACTGAAAGATGTCCGGTAATCACATTTAGCATACATTACAGCTTTTGAATCCACACTTATCTGTAAAAGGTATGAGCATTTTAAAAACGCTGTATGAATATTCATGCCAAAGTCTTCTAATCGGTTAGGTTTTCGAATCGTCTGGCCAACATGGCTTTAACCACAGAACATTCATTGTCATTTTTAGGTGGTATTTAAAATGCCTATAAGCCACAAAACTGATTGAAGACAACCTCTATATATTCTTTTTATCTGTAAAACTGATGTGATGCTGTGTCGTTTTCATCTTATGTTTCTCAGAGCTGTATCCGTGTTTAACAGCTGTTGTGTTTGTGCAGTGCTCCTTATAACTGGAAACACGTTGGGGCATAATGCTCTTTCAGGTATTTCCAAATCCAGATTGCCCATTTGGAAGGGAGTCTGTACAGTGGTTATTGCAGGTTCTGTTAGATGGTCTATTGGCACCATGACACAAGCACGTTTGAGGTAGTTACCTGTGGGTGGAGAAACAACAAATTAGCATTCAGCACATGTTCCTCGTATTTCATGTCTGGCTCCCAGTAAATCAGAGAGGTCACAATTTTTTATATTTATAATCTCAGAATTTCTCATAATTCTGTCATTAAAACAAACATTTTGCATTTTTAAATTGCATGCTGCTATTGGAGAACACGACTACAGGTTCCTGCATGCAACACGGACCATGACCTGATGGAGTTTTGTATTTATAACTGCAGATTTGTGTATACCGTCTCTGACACATGTTGCAGTGAAAGTGCCACCTGTGAGCCACCTTATTGCTGTATATGTGACAGCAATGAGGGCATACATTTCGAGCTCTTAGGAAGCCCTGAAGATGTAAGATCCCATAATAGTGCAGATTGTGGTGTAAAATATATGCAATGTGCTTATTAATAAGACACTGTTAACAGTGTCACCTGCTGGGATGTATTTCCAAAGCCTGTCCTCATTATACAGAATTTTGATAGGTACTCCGCAGTAGTCTTCAAATAAATGCAATTCGTTAAAACCAACCATGATATCCGGGGACATACCCAGAACTTTGTGAACCTCCAAAGCCTTTGTATGTAGCCGTCGGTAAACCCAGACACAACAGTAATATATCATATGTGATGCACTCCCCAATTCCTCGAACTCATCCGAGGAACCACATCTCCCATACTGCAATAACAGACACAGACAAGAACATACTACCTTGCAACACTGCCCATGCGCAGAGTGGGAGTATCTCCCACCTACACATGTGCACCAGTGAACCACAACCAATGTAATAGTGAATTGAACCGAGGCAGACATGGCCAACGGACCGAGGACATATCAACGCCACACTATACTCAATACCAGGTAAGCGTTGCTACCCCCGACGACACGCAGCACTCCGCATTCAGCAGGCCCCCTGCCCAATGCCACCAACCCTCACGGCTCACATCTTGAGCCCACAATAGGACGTGGAACATACCGAACGCACAAGCCCCCCATTAAGGGATACAGGCTCACATACCCAGCACCTACTTGAACGCAGAACACACTGCATGCAAAACCAACCATAAAGAGATACGGGCTCTCTGCTCCCAGTATAGACGCAGGATGGCCTAAATCCACAGCACAATGACCCTCCACTCACAGGAATCGGCCCACCACACCAGCAAGATGTGGGACACACCGCAGGACATAGCACGGCTCCCCTTGCTAGGACCACTGGGCATATGGACCACTTCACCCCAATTGACCTGGCTTAGCCCCCACCAACAGGAACTGCATCATGCCAATCATATGTGGCAGGGATGGCACATTGACTAAAACATGTAGCAGCCCTTCACAGGAGTGGCGCCCCATGGGCTCCCCTTTCACACACAGAACTATCACCTCCATCACTGGGCCCAGTCCTACCAGGACAACCACATGATACCAAGACGGCGCAGAGGCCACCGGTCACAAGGACATGTCACCCAGCACACCACACAGGTCACTCCAGGGCATGACACCCCACCACTGAGACACCCAATTTAAATTGTGCTTCAGCAGTGCTGTATATGAAACCAATCATACCCGGGTCACAATTCGGGCTACAGAGTATACCAGTAACCAGTTTCTTTACCTTAAGGAGCCCTCCCCCAAGTTAGACTAAAATGCACATTTACTTACAGGGCCTGTGAGGAGCCCAGCTGTCACGCACAGGACTGACTGTGAATAATAACACAGGACCCCACATGGGGCAAGAAAACACCACCACTAGGTAAGAGGACTCCTCACCATCCAAATTAAAATGCTTTGTCCCGACTGTACCTAATTAACCCAGCCTCTCCCTCTTCTTCCACTCTCTCCCTCTTCTTCCCCAATTTACTGACCACTGAATTGTCTTTACATAATCATATGTATCAAAATGTAATATGTTCTATGGAAACTGTTATGTGAATTTTCACTTGACTCAATAACAATAATATGTTACCACACCACGCACCGGCACACATATATTATGTCACACATGTCACCCCACAAAACAAACAACTGGGGATATATGTGTGTCATTTTAAACTTGCATCAGCCTTGATAAAGACCCACAAGGTGGAAATACGTGTTGGCTGACTATAACGGGGACCATGAGCCCACACCACTACTAATTTGATGAATAAAAACCTGTAGTTATCACTAAACGCAAGCTAGCGTGGAATATCTACTTTCTGAAAAACTGTATACTGCAAGGTATCCAGGAAAGCCATTATAACCAACCCTGGTGAGCTGGCAGCATATCTTTTTGATGCTGGTCATGACATTTCAAGCTTGCAGTTTATAGACGTGAAAACAGCGTGCCTCTGCTGGAAGTACACTGAGAAGTACCCAACGTGTTCCAACAATAAAAACATATTTATTGCATGTTTCACAACCGCTCATGCCTATTTCGAACTGTATACAGTAATGGATGCTCACCAAGAGTGGTGTTTGTACCACAACACCGATTCGGTCATTTTTGTTAGTGCCCCCTGGCAGGAGAACCCCCCACTGGGTGATTGTCTGGGTAATTTAAGAAGCGAATTAGCTCTGGGTGACCGCATTATAGAATTTGTTTCTGCAGGGCCCCAAACCTATTTGCATCAGACATCCACGGTGGCGGTCTGCATGAAAGTAAAAGTCCTCACTTTGAACGTCAGCAACAGCCTAAAAATCAATTTTGACAGTCTGAAAATGTTAGTGCAGGAGTACACTTTAAAAAACACTACCAAGACTATTGTGGTGCAGCAACCATCCATAGTGCATGAGAAAAAGCACTGGGAAATTGGTACCCAGACGTTGCAGAAAACTTTGAGGGTAGTATCTGATAAACGTGTGCTCACAAATGACTACAAGACATAACCCCATTGCTATTCAAAAGGAAGCATCACATCAGATGGACACACGATTTCAACACTCTTCTTTTTCATGTGTGTTAGTGGGTCCTTCCTGCTGTGGTAAAAGCTATTTTACTAAACAACTCCTAGAAAAGGCCCCCACAGTAATGTCGGCCATGCCTGATAATATTATTTGGTTTTACTCTTGCTGGCAACCTTTGTATAATGAGCTGAAGTTTGTGGCAGGCTTACCAGATTATCTGAATGACGACCGCTTCCTACCGCCAAACCTTGTTAATATGATCATTGTAGATGATCATATTAAGAACCTCACCTAGACCAACAAGAATGGTCAATGCAAATTGCCTCTATGTCCCTCGCTTTAAACGTGCCACTATTGGAGGACATAGCTTCGCAGTCAAAGCAGCACAGCTTTGGAACTCCCTACCACATGACATAAGAGAACCCCAGCCCTTTGCGAAATTCAGGCAGAACTTGACCAAGTGGCTGAGAGCTAATGGCATCTAACTAATCCGACCTGCTTGACCTGACTGTCCCTACTAGCGATCCACCTGCATGCCCCAGCTCTGATACCACATTTTGTATTTTACACCATTGTATATTACTGTACTTATTCCACTGTATATCACCTCCACGTTGTTAAATATTCCTGTACCCTTATCACCTCTTGTCTGGACCTAGCTCCAGCCCTGCTCATTCTTGCTTATTGTATACTGCATTATGACCATGCACATGTACCTGTATATATTTTATTTATTGCAGAATGTACTATGATTATGTAGATGTACCTGTAGCAAAGTTGAGCATATTCTTGTCTTGTGCGCCCTGATGCTCCAGGGCTTGGCGCGCCCTACAAATAATAAACTAAACTAAACTAAAACTAAACTATATGGTGGAGGGTGGGCATAGCTCTAAACTGGAAAAAGCATTGATGTGGTATTCACGCCGTCGTAACTGTAGTATCTGCTATATTGTTCAGAATGTATTCTACAAGGGCAACAGCAACCATTCAATAACACTAAACGCCAGCTACATCATTCTGTTTAAGAACCCTAGAGATAAACGACGACTCTCTGTTCTAGTGCGACAGATGTATCTGGGTAACAGCCAGTTATTCATGGAGGCCTTTGAAGACGCTACCCAGAAACCTTATGGTTACTTATTGTTGGATTTAAAAACGAACACCTTAGAGGACTACCAATTGCGCACCGGTCTTTTCCATCCTGATTTACCAGCTGTTTACATATAAAAGGCCTCTAGAAAACTCTGATGATGAGAAAGCCTTCCCTCATCAGTACCCGCGACAGGCCATCATGACGGCACGTATACGTAGGAACTATGCTCTCCTTAAAATGCTAGTAACAGTGCTGCCCCAGCAACGCAAGGCCATTCTGTGCTCAACTTCTGATGATTTAGTATCAGCTATAGCCGAGATTGCCTTCAACACCATGAAGGGGAACGTTCCACTATCCAGCAGCCAGTTAGGAGCCTTAAAAAAGAAAACGTGCATCCTCAAGAAGTTGGGTAACAAAAGGGCCTAAAAGCTAAAACAAAACGTTTAAAGCAATCCGGTGGTTTCATTGGCTTGCTACTAGGTTTTGCATTGCCTCTGATCACCAGGATTCTAGGGGGCGGTTAATGGAGTACAGTCAGAAGATGCATCTGGTTGACAAACGGCAGATGGATGGGCTGAGCACCCAGAACCTGATATTTGAATATCAGCCGCTCGGTGGTTCGATTCTGAAATGCAAGAGGTCCTGCAGAATCATGATTTATCAGACTACGACACGGTTACCCTCTATTCATCTATTCTCCAAAAATACTTAACAAACTTTAGACAACCCAAAAATGAGAAGAATAAACAAACCTTGTACATGTCCCCTGAAGAGACCACACGTCTCAACAGCACAACCCCCAGAAGCCCCGTTTCAGACCCCCTGGTGGTGGAAGTCCTGAACACCATTAATCCCTACTATCATAAAAATGCTGAACTATTGCCGAACATGATGACGAGTGACAGGGGGATGGCTGTAACTCTTACCTGGATTCATCGGGATCGTAATACCCCTTCAGCCTGTAGACCTGATACCTGCAAGTCTTTAGGATTCTTTTTCTGTTAGGACAGATAGATAACAACAATAGATATGCTGTAAAAATGATTAACTGTGATAACTACTGGAGGAGGTGTGTATCAACCCCTACAAATTACCGCCTCCCTTCTAACTCTAGTGCTAAATTCCCTTCTCATCTGTGTTTTGTAATTGTGGAGCTCTCCATCCTGCTTTCAACAGGGGCGCATTGAGATGATGAAACAATTGCTAAACTTGGAAAACTGAAGAACTCAATAATTGTTTGAAGGATCTTTAGGTAGGTAAGCAGATGAAGACACTATAGTCCTTAAGAGTTTTAAATGATTCCTACGTTGGAGAGATCTCTCATGCTAATTTCTTAGTCTGTAAAGTTGTTTTGATCATTTAAATACCTTTTGTGTGTTCTGCAGAATGTTGGAACACTGAGGGAAGACCTTCAGAAGTGAGTGAAAACTTCTGACTGAAGATACTGCAGTTGTGAGTAAAACTTCTGACTGAAGATCCTGCGGCTGTGAGTAAAACTTCTAACTGAGGAGATGCTGCAAATGGACAAATGTTAAACGATAATGAAATCGGCGGAGGAAAACGTCTTTTGGGTAAGTCTTATCTGTGGTCTGTGATGCTCTGTAATTGTTGCAAGAACTGATATTTCTCTTATCTTTGGTTTCTTTAGGTTCTGTGAGGGAAAACTCCAGTAGCGTTACACCAGTGTCAGCGGAGCAGACGTGAAGGGTGCGTTCCAGCAGAGGCTGGGCTTAAGTAGCCCCCAATGGCAAATGAATAGTACTGTGCTGCTGCTTGTCAATGGATCCTCCGGGCGGCCATTTTAGGAATATAGAATGACCACTGAAACCCATGGAAGTATATTGGATTGGATGCTGTGAATGTGTAAATTCCATATGTGCCAGGCTAATGCCCACCTTTTACCTGCTGATTGATGTAATGTGTTTTGCAAAGCCTGAGTGTCTGAGGGAAGACAAGGTTTTCTGACTGGGATCATGACAGTTGCCTCCCCCCACCCTCAAAGCCCCTCCCAAGGACGGACCCTTCGGCCTTGGCTTGGTTGGGTAATTCTGATGAAACTTCTAAAGCAATTTGGGAGCATGAATATTTGAACTAGGTTCTAAGTTCTGTCTTGTGGACCAAACCCTTTCCAATCCACTAAGTAGAACAATTTTCTTTTGACAATTTTGGAATAAGGAAATATGAAATACAGGATGAATTTGCATGTGAGATGGTAGGTTTAGCTTTATTGCTACAGGATTGATGATAGCTTACACAGAAAATGGGACCAGAAACCTAGGCTGGAATTTATGTGGGCCCTTAAGTGCAACGTATTTAGAAGCTAACCACACCGTGTCTACCCTTATAATCTGGAGGTTTTCTTTGAAGTTTATCCATGAATTTCTTTTGACTTTCTGTTGCCATAGTTAATGCCTCAAGACCTCCTTCTGTACTTGAGTAATGTTCTCATGAGGATTTTGTACTGCAGGCATCTCTAAAGAATCTTTTGGATCGAAGGTAGAGGTCCGAGGATGTGAACCATTAAGAATGTAAAAAGGGGTATAACCTGTGGAGGTGTGCTCAGAGTTATTGTAAGCATACTCTGCAATCCAGAGGATATCCACCCATGAATAACCTGTTTGGTGGAGAAGACATTCATGGTATTGCTCTATGGTTTTATTTGTTCTCTCAGTTTGACCATCAGTTTGTGTATGGTTACTGGTAGATAAGCATACTTCAACCTTAGCCAACTCACAACATTTTTTCCAGAATTGAGAGACAAATTGACTCCCTCTATCAGAGATCACTGCTGACGGAAATCCATGAAGACGTACAATTGGTTCCAGAAACACTTTTGCCAAAACTGATGATGAGGGAAGTCCTTTACGGGCAATAAAATGAGCCATCTTGGGGAACAAGTCCTTGCAGCCCTGATTGTGATGGTGTTGCTTGGATTCTGTGTGATTAGGATAATAATCTCATAATGCAAAAAGACTGCAAAGAAAGCCATAGGGATGAAAATCACAATCGATGTTGAGTCAGGCTTGAAGGCCAAAGATCTGACAGATGAAGAAATCAGAGACTTTGTGAAAGCCAGTATCCATGCACCTGAGGGAACGAAGTTCTTGTATCCAAAGAACCATAAGAAGTATGTGGGAAAATGGATCTATTGCAGTCCAAGTGGACAGTGCATGCCCATGACTTGGAACAAAGATGAGCATGTGAAATCAGCTGGATGCCTGAAAGGAGTAATAAAGATATGGATACCAAAGAAGCATTTCTTCAGACAATGATGTCTAGATGCGAAGGATGATGGGAGAGTGGTCGATTAATCGCCCAGAGGGGGGAGTCTAGAGAAGGAGCCAAGTACCCCCACTGCATCCCTCTCGCCCATATTGCCTACATGTTGGGTACCAGAGTGTGAGAAACATGCAGTACCAGTGAAAATACTGCAGAGACTCCTGGAAGTAAGGTTCCCATTGTGAAAGCCATACCTGAATACACAACAGTATGATGGCCATTTGAATGAAATCCCAGAAGCAGGACCAATGAATGAAAGAGAAGAATGGTGATGTCACACGAAGCAAGCCTGATGTACATTGAAGAGTTGCAGAGACTAGAGAATGCAGATATTCTATAAGGCATCAAGAATGTATCAAAGATAAGTTACATCTTGGGCTCAAGATGAAGAAAATTATGCTACAGAAACGATGAAGATATCAAGTTATTTTACATGTGTACATATGCAAAGAAATGCAAGCAGATGAAGTATTCATGAGGCTAGCTAAGTAGTGAATAGATTGCAGCATACGCCAACGTATACATATATAGGAGTGAGTAAAGAATAGATGTTTCCACTACATGTTATAGCAGTGCTAGACCAGGAAAAGGCGGCCTTTCCAGTGTGTCGCAGTTAGTAAAGCAATTGAATTACAGAAGCAGATCTCAGAAAGGCGAGTATGAATGAGCACCAAGAAGCCAAGGTCGTATCATACTGGGATGAGCTGAAAGTAGTTACAAATAGTGTGAAAGAATGAAACTCATGTTTAGAAGGCATGGACAAAAATAAGGAAGACGTCAGAGGTCTATTAAAAATAGTATTTTAAATACACTAGAGCTCATATTTGTGGTCTTCAGTCACGTGGAAGGATGAAGTTGGACAACCATGGCAAACCACACCTACGCATGGAGGCAGAGTGTGCCTTCAATCCCCTGAATTCTCCAGAGCAAAGAACATTTCCAACGACAAGTTCAAAGCCTTAATTGACAGCAGACCACTGAGGTGATGATAGATGATATGCTAATTGGTGGGAAGCAATGGTTATGACCAGCTCAACAGCACCTGGAAGTCTAGCCTGCGTGCTGCTAAACGTAGGTGGAAAAGTCCTGACGATGTAAGAGTGCCAACCAATTGTAGGGGGCCACGTAATTAAGGGCCCTATAACTTGTGTAACCAATGGGACGTTGTGTATTTAGTGACATTCATAGTGACTTGTTTGAGGGGAGGGCTTAGTTGCCCCAGCTGATGTTGAGGAGCCTATCACTTTCTTAGACTAATATGCAACATATACTTAGATGTTCTCTCTAAGCCTGTCACAATTGCCACTAGGTTTTTTTAGTTTGCCACGTAGGATGACATTAGTAAATACGTAGGTTAACGTCATCGATGACAAGTTTTTACTATAAGATGGTTTTTCTGACGAAAATTGAGAGACCATGCTATGAGATGTTCATAGATGTCCGTTGTACTCCCTGTTTTAGATAATTGATATTAAAACAGTCAACCTTTTTGCCAACTACCTCAGCCATTTCGATTATTGATGTTTGAGAAACTTCTGCATACCCATTCATCTCGTAGTATTGCTACATTATCTTAAAGGCCTGGGGCGAATCCGCCAGTTCATGTGGTAGCAGAGGTGATGGTTAAAAATCCATCGAGATAAGTAAGCTTTGGGTTCCTGGAAATATCGAACGTCCTCTGCCATTTAACTGGAAGGACATGAAGCTCCATGTAGATGGCAGAACCAGTTTAAAAGAAAACAACAAAGCCTTGCAAGCACAGGTGGGATGGGGCCCTTGTTTTCAGGCAAAATTCCCCTTTCGACTTCTACAGGAAGATGAACGGACGAAAGGTTGAAGCGACTGATAGAGGCGTTGATCCCGAGGGTCGGAAGTCAATAAAGCGAATGGTGAGTAAAAACTGAGTGAGGTGGGGAAATCGTGAATGGGCAGTGAGTGGAAAAAGTGATAAGGGGAAAATGAGTAACGGTGGGAGGTTGGGATAAAGCAACTTGAGACGATGAGCATCGAGTTATTCAGTAATTGACTTGATGAGAGGAGCCAAGCAACTGAGAAATTGTGATGAAAGGAACCATGATAGAGTAAGCCCAGTGTCCTACGTCGTAAAGACGTAACAAAAGGAACCACATCTAGAGTCCCATTTGTGGATGACATAGATATTTATTAGGGGCATGGGGAAAAGTCTCGAGGATCGTAGACTAAGATATATGTGGCTGGTTGAGTACGTCTGTTTTTCTGTTTGTTTTGTGATTGTATAGCTATATATGTGATCCAGAAATAATAGAGGAGTTAACAAACGTGACAAGGAAAACATGATATTTGAGAATTATTTATTTGTTGAGATTGAAATTGATGGTGTTTAAGTGAAATAAGTAGATTGGAGTAAAACGTGACATAGAGGGTTCGGAGCTGCGATGATTGGTGCACGCTCATATTGTATTTTCTTGAAACGTAATTTTTTAAAAGTGTAAAGAGTAAAGGTGAGTATTGACAGTCAAGTGTGACGAGTCAAAATGGTGGATATTACTCCACTTATACATCTCTGCTACATCAGTTGACGAAACACGCACCCAAGCTTAAACAGTATAGTGCGGAATGGGTTAAAGTCACGGCAGATAAGATGTTCATGCCGTGGCCACAAGGGGGGATCACTATCGAAGGCAGTTTTGCAGTATATGACGACATATTTGCATGATGCATACACAGGGGAAAAGTTAGACAAGAGGTTAGCTTAGAGCTCCTGAAAATGTACCAGGAGGAAAGAGAAGAACCACCTCCTGAAGACTGGATACTTAATATATGGAAAGAGGGGGGTGAGGAGCATTCTGCTCTCCCCGCCGTGCCTGAAGTAAACGACGATAGCGGGATTGTACCCATTCAGAGAATTTAAGGCAGCAATAGGGTACAGCAATCCGGCATATGAGTTGCCTGTGCAAAGCAGCAATGAGGGTGCAGAGAAAATTCCTGAAAGAGATGTTATCCCTAAAGGGACAAGGAGAGAAATGACAAGGAGAGAAGTGATCGACCAAGTAGAGCCTTAGATATAGAATGAGAAATAAAGAGATGGAAATGAGAGTAAGATCAAGCTGATGAGGTAGCGCTCATACAGAATGAATGGATGGGTGGCCAGATTTTGCTCAAACCCGATGGTAAGAGCAAACACCATTGCACATTATTACAGACTGTTGCAAGAAAAGAATCGAAATAAAGACGATATTAGGAAAAGGCGAAGAAGTGAAATTGGTGCATAAAAAATTATCAAAGTACGCAATTGAAGGGGCAATGTTGACTAGCGGAGAAGGGACAGGGTCACAGCAAGCAGCAGGCATGCCACAGGTGAATAACCAAAGGCAGTATGATCAAGGTAATAGTGGATTCGTAGCATGAGGTAGGGGAAACTTCAGAGGTAGCGGCTTCCAGAATAAACAGGGACATTTTCAGAATAACTAAGGTGGGTTTCAAAACACGCAGATTGATATTCTAGGCATGCAGAAAGGGCCAATTAGGAGACCTCCTGTATGTTGGACATGTGGTATGTCCAGGCACCTTGCACGCATGTGTAGAAGCCAAGGGTTCGTGCAAAATGGGCAATTCTCAACAAGGGGGGTATATACGCGCCTGCATACACTCAACAGACTTGAGATGGGCTTGAACAGAATCAGACAGTGCAGCAAACACGAGCGCTGAGAGCACAGCAAGATTTATAAACACAGCAGATAATGAAACTGCCACAAGGGCAGTCACAGCATTCACCCATGCAGATACAGCAGGGCACAAGCACAGGACAATTGACTCCTAGAATAGAGGGTGTCACTGTTGATGGAGGGAATCCTTTCACAGGTACAGGGATGAGAATGTATCCACAATAGGACAGCTCACTGGGAGACTTGATGTGTTCGATACTATCTGTGACGCCTAATCCTCAAGAGGAACCAAGGGTTGATGTCAATATAGGAGGCAAATCGTTTTCTTTTTTAGTAGACACAGGTGCAACACACTCATATATATGGGAGAGAGAACATTTGCAATTTCTGGAAATACTATGAATACTCAAGGTTTCACAGGAACTACAAGTAGAGTTCCTTTTACTGAAAAATTGCCAGTCTCTATAGGGGAGTGTGACATGTATGTGCCATTATTATATTCAAGACATACACCTATCAATATGTTAGGTTGAGATTTAATGACAAAGTTGAACATGATGTTTCATTCAAAGTTTCATTCACTAATGAAGGCATAGTGTGTTCAAGACCAGGAATGCATTATTTAAATGTAAGTTTATTATGCCATTTGCTGGACAAGTGACCATACGAGGTATACCATTAGAACCAGAGGTTTTTATACTGTGGGGTCAGCATTCTGTTGACATGGCTACCAGGCTTAGTGGGAAGAACTATGAGAATACCTGATGAGTTTTTATTTAGGCCAAGGATACTTATGGATGAAGAGGAAGGATGAGTCTCTCCTTTAGAATTACAAGCAGCCATAGTGTGAGGGGAAATGGCTCTGCTTGACAGAACTGATTATGAAGGCAGACGATGATGCACAGTGATTGCCATTGGGGAAGGTTATTGATTGACTGATGTCACTGATGAGGATATGTTTGGGGACCATCCGTCAGATGATAAAGTGATATTTAAAATGAGTATTACATATTGGGTACGAGCAATTAAACGTGGGGTTCCTCAGAAATTGATGTTCGCTCAGAAGCGGCCTGAGTTTTTGGATGAAGACATGGCAAAAGTGCCAGTTGCATTATGGACAACAGGCCCCTATGACGTAGGCCTATTAAAGGGGCCTGGGGAAGTAAAGATTAAATTGAAACCAGGAGCAATGTTACCTCGAGCACGGCAGTATCCCATGTCTCGAGAGGCAGACAAGGGTATTTTCAAGACAATGTTCGCCATGATGGAACAGGGTATCTTAGTGACATCAAAGTCACTGTGTAATACGTCAGTGTATCCTATTTTTAAAAAAAGTAAAGGGGGTTGTGGCGTTTAATTCAAGATCTTCACCCGATTACCCAAATTGTAGAGGCAGAGTTCCCTCTAGTTCCTAACCCTGTGACAATTTCATGTAGTATTCCTGTTGAAGCATGATATTTCACTGTGATTGACTTGAAAAATGCATTCTTCTCAATCCCATTGCATAAATATTCACAAGATCTGACGTCATTTACTTTTCGTCACACTTGACTGAAAAGTACTCACCTGTCCCAGGGGTACTGTGAGTCTCCATAGATTTTTAATAGAGTCCTGCAGATGGACTTAAGCAATATTGATTTGGAAAGTGTTGTGTTGCAGTATGTAGATGACATATTGGTTCTGTAGCACATCAGAGGAAGAGTGCAGATGTGATTCAGTTCAATTGATGATTATACTTGCAGAGAAAGGATATGAAGTAGAGAAAACGAAATTGCAACATTTTCGAGAAGTGTTATACATAGGTCAGTTAATTTCGCGTGAAGGAAAAAAGGTTACTCCTGAGAGAGCTGAGGCTATTTTGGAAACAGCAAAGCCACACACGATAAAGCAAATGCAAAGATTTTTGGGACTGTGTAATTATGTGGGAGCATGGGTCTTTGACTATAGTTCATACATAAGGCCCTTGTTGCAAGCTTTGAAAAAGGCACAGGCAACTCAGTAAACAATTGTCTGGACTGAAGAAATTGAAGTAGGGTTTGACGAATTGAAAAAAGCTATTTGCATAGCTCCAGTGTTAGGGATTCCCAATTATGCTGGGGAATTCTTTTTGATTTCGCACACAAATGGCACTGTTATGACAGCAGTACTCATGCAGAGAACCATGTTGGGGTACAAACCCCTTTCATATTACAGTGGGATTTTAAACCCAGTAATGAGGGGTCACTTTCCTTGCAAACAATCTTTGGCAGCTGCCGTTTTTCGCCATTGAGAAGGCTGCAAGCATAGTAATGGGATGTTGCATGACGTTATTTGTTGAACATGCACTGTTTGCCTTTTTGGAAAAACCTAAAGGCACTTTGACTTCTCAAAGGTGGTCATATCGAATCAAGCGAGTAAGATAGTTCGATGCAGAATAGTGAACCCTGACATGTTTGTAGCAGAACCACTGGCAGAGGAAGAGCATGCACATGATTGCTTGAATTATGAGGAATTCTATAATGAACTCCCTCGGTTGAAGGAAAATGCATTGGCAGCTGGGGAGATTCTTTTTATTGATGGTTCTTCTAGAATCAATCAAAATGATGGACAAAGATATACAGGTGCCGCTGTGGTGAAGCACACGGCTAATGGAGTATATGAAGTTGTCGCGCTCGAGAATCATGCAGACCAGGAAGTAACCGTGTACAGTGACTCTGCTATGTGATGTTGACAGTGCACGCAGGGCTAGCACGTTGGAAAAGAAGGGGCTACCTACGAGTGGTGAGCACTACAGTGCAACATGCCGCCTTATTGGACAGACTTATTAAACCACTACAACTCACAGTAGCCATCGCAGTCGTTAAGTGCGCAGCTCACACCAAAAGGGCAGATTTGACATCACGTGGAAATCAAGCAGCAGACAAGGAAGTGAAACATGCTGCATGTTCAGAGAACATAATGAAGTTTGACATGCCTGATGCAAATGAAAGCATAGTGGTGATGATGAGTATGTCTAATTGTTATAACGATCTGTCTAAGACACAGTAGGTAGAAATTCAAGGGGAAGCGCCTTAGGTTGAGAAAGATCTGTGGACATGGAGGGGATGTTCTTTAAGCCCTTCTGAAAGCATTGTGGTGACAGGAAAGCACTGGTAAACTGGTGATGCCTGTAGCCTTATTAAGGAAGGCATTAGAACAGCTTCACTACCCTGCGCATGTCACTAGAGAAAGCCTCACCGCAACAATAGTGGAGGACTGGTTCATGCCAAATTTAGTTTAACACATTGCATTTTATGTAGTAAAGTGCATCATATGTCAAAAGTTTACCGCTGGGCACACACTGCACACAGTTAGAGGAGTTATTCTGAGACCTAATGGTCATTTTCAGCATTTACATATCGACTATGTCAACATGCTGCAAGTCTGTAATGGATACAGATATATGATTTTAGTGGTATGTTCCTTTTCAAGGTGGATTGAAGTTGGTCCGTGTACACATCCTGAGTCCAACTGTGCAGCGAAATTTCTAGTATGAGAAGTGTTTCCTAGATTGGGGAATATGTGAAGTATTGAGATCAAATAATGGCCCTCATTTTCTTAATGAAGTCTTTGAACAGATAAGCTTGTTGCTTAGTATAAAGTACAAGTTTCCATCGGCTTATCACCTGCAAATGAACGAGATCTGTGAGAGACTCAATGGCCTGCTTAAAGAAAGAATAGCCAAATTTAAGCTTATCTGAAGGAAGGATGGTTGCATTGCCTACTACTGGCATTGTATGCATTGGGAAATCAGTGAGGTTCCAACCAACATATTACCCACTATGAAATAGTGACACGGAGGTGGATGAGGACACCCTTCACACCTCCATCTAGAATTAGAAGTGATGCCCAGACGACAGCAGAATTGTTAGGAAAGGAATTTCGTGACTACTTAACATGTATGACTACAAGTATCTCTGTCATTTCAGATCAGCGCAAGCGGAAGGGTTGTGGGGCACAGAACACTGAAGAAGATGTTACAACAACTGGAGTTGAAGGTCTACGTCTTCCCAAACTTTTGCCAGTGATCAGATCCTGATGGCACGAGCCACGTTTTAATGGGCGTTTTAATGGACCTTTCATTGTAGAAGATGTGACACCGTCGGCAGTGAAAGTGCAAGGCAGACATGCATGGATATTTCTTGGAGACATACAAATCTATGCTGGAGAACCCCCTGGGCCCCAACCCCTATCAGAAGCAAGCATCAGGGAAGAACCTCAACACATGCAGACTAGATCCATGATGAGGAAGAAGGACGCAGAAGCTGCAGTAGATAAATAAGGAGTACAT
The DNA here is from genome assembly GCF_040938575.1 of Ambystoma mexicanum. Lineage (NCBI taxonomy): Eukaryota > Metazoa > Chordata > Amphibia > Caudata > Ambystomatidae > Ambystoma > Ambystoma mexicanum. The sequence continues at coordinate 1,497,477,329 of NC_090921.1, forward strand.
TGGACTGTGGCTTTTCAGCTACTAAAAAGGAGCCAAGAGAAGCTATTTGTTCTTGTGCCACAGGAGTTTGTTGACATTGTCATGAACCGTCGGATGCGTCCCTTTTGGACTTTCTGGTCCTTGACACATCGAGGCCTGCACTCAGCAGTACTACCATCATGGCCGACAGACACGGAACGTTGTTTACCAGCTTCCGCGTCGGACGCAGCACACTCTATAAAGAAGCCACGCCCCTGTGGGCCCGCGCGTCTCAAAGCTACCGCTTGCAGTGGCTAGACGTGCGTTGCCGAAGTTTGTTCTCGCTGACTACCTGTTCCCGGTTCCTGGACCCTTTGTTCTTCCTCCTTCAGTCCCTTCCTTTCCTTACCTCCTGTATCCTGGACCCCATGTACCTGTCTCGAGTACACATCATCATTTCATGGATTTCCCGGACATACTGAACATTCCAGGAGTCGAAGCGCCGATCACACGCTGGAACCAAAAAGAAGCCCACACGGGGCTGTACAATACCCGGACTGTACGCAAGAAAACTCCTTCAAGGAGCTCCAGTAAAACACAGCAACATGTGAGAAGGGGGGAAACCTGTGACAGACATTGGACTGAGACACGTTTAAGTCTTGATCAAGAAGGAAAGGATGCCAGATTTGGAGTTCCTTTTTAATGACTGGAAGAGGGAGTAGTTCCCAGATTCCTTTCTCAATGAGTTTCTTTTTGGAAGTGCCCTTGGTGGTGCCCAATGACAACGTTCATCGGATCATCCTTGCTGTTTTTGCCTTCATTCTTCGTTCTTGCCCGCGCTGGTGAGGAGAACTTTTGACATTCGTCATTTCCTGCAAGATCCCAAGTCTGGTCACATCATAAGGAGATTGCTTGCAGCGATAATAGAGCAAGTTCCTCAGCTTCCTGAGTACAGTGGGGAAAACACAAATACCCCTATCGGCTGATAATGCGCATAGACAGGTCAGCATGGTATTATACTACCTGATTGAGAAATGCCCGCATCTTGGTGGAAGAAAAACTGATGTTTGCATAATTTTAAGAGACCTGAGGAATAACGTGGCACTTCATGAATTATTACGAGGTATCATTGAGCAAGTCAACCTGTATTCTGAGAGAACACTTAGAACTGAATGAGACTTACGAGGGAGAAGTCTACTGGTTGAGGTACTTTATTTCTTGCTGGGGGAGCAGCCGCATTTCATCTGGTGAAAGGAGGAGTCCTTTGTCTTCACTGGGAACTCTGTTTAATCGTCCAACAGCAACTAGCTGATCGAGAAACGTATGAAGCAAACTCAGCAGCTTCCAGAGTACTGCATGATGTTGCCTGATTAAAAATTGGTTTTTCCTTGCTTAAAATAAGATTAAGAATGGGCAGCGCCAATAGCAACAACGTAATGACTAACACTCAGAGGCCTCCACAATGTACAAGAAGTTATTGTTGTAAGAAATGGGTCCACATGTACGGTATTTACACATGCATACTTACAGTGCGCACTGTTTACTATATGAATCCAAACAGCGAAAGGGTTCCTGTGTATCTTCCTATGCAGAAGGAGGTTACAGGTCTGGCAACTACAAGGCAGCCGAGACCTTATATGAATGTCCCTACTTTGGAGGTACCTTTATAGGCACCTAGTCCTGAAATAGACAAATCTGGGTTACCTTTTGGAAGGTCACGTACAGAGGTTATAGTGGACTCTCTATGGCCATCATTCTCTGCTGCTAGAAAAAGGCTTCAGGATAGGAAGAGGCTTTTGGACCTTTCTCCAACAAAGGTAGTACAGGTAAAAACACCAGGTCCACTGACAAATGTTTCTATGATTGGTCCAGTTAGAAGGAATTATGCTGACCTACTTCATGAGATAATTATAGTTGCTCAGAAGAAAAGAATGAGACCTAAGAGAAGTGCTAGGGAAGATGATCATGAGCTAAATGATTCACTGGACAGTACAGTACAGCACACTTGGGCAATAACATATGGTATCAGCATATGAAAGAATTGGAAAGGAGGAATGCTTTGTATGTGCACTCCTGCCTTATAGCATGGGGAGGACTAAATTCTTCATAGCTATTGATATAGACGTTCAGACAGCACATTGTCTATCACACATAGCACTCTGCCATACGAGTGGCCAGTTCATGGGCCGAGATGCCTATCTCAAATGGGCAACTGAATGAACAGATCCAGGTGAAGATGATTATATCCAAGTTCCTTGGAGCCCTGATTGTGATGATGTTGCTTGGATTCTGTGTGATTAGGATAATAATCTCAAAATGCAAAAAGACTGCAAAGAAAGCCATAGGGATGAAAATCATGATTGATGTTGAATCAGGCTGGAAGGCCAGAGATCTGACAGATGAAGAAATCAGAGACTTTGTGAAAGCCAGTATCCATGCACCTGAGGGAACAAAGTTCTCGTATCCAAAGAACCATAAGAAGTATATGGGAAAATTGATCTATTGCAGTCCAAGTGGACAGTGCATGCTCATGACTTGGAACAAAGATGAGCATGTGAAATCAGCTGGATGCCTGAAAGGAGTCATAAAGATATGGATACCAAAGAAGCATTTATTCAGACAAGGATGTCTAGACGTGAAGGATGATGGGAGAGTGGTTGATGAATCGCCCAGAGGGGGAGTGTAGAGTAGGAACCAAGTACCCCCACCTCAACATCTCACCCATATTGCCTACATGTTGGGAACCAGAGTGTGAGACACGTGCAGTACCAGTAAAAATACCAATACCGTGGAGACTCCTGGAAGTAAAGTTCCCATTGAGAAAGCCATACCTGCATACATGACAGTATGATGGCCATTTGAATGAAATCCAAGAAGAACCAGGACCAATAAACGAATTAGAAGAATGGTGACGTCACACAAAGCAAGCCTGACGTACATAGAAGAGATGCAGAGACTAGAGCATGCAGATATTCTATAAGGCATCAAGAATGTATCAAAGATAAGTGACATCTTGGGCTCAAGATGAAGAAACTTATGCTGCAGAAACAATGAAGATATCAAGTCATTTTACACATGTACATATGCAAAGAAACTCAAGCAGATTAAGCATTCATGAGGTTAGCTAAGTAGTGAATAGATTGCAGCATGCGCCAACGTATACATATATAGGAGTGAGTAAAGAATGGATGTTTCCACTACGTGTTATAGCAGTGCTAGACCAGGAAAAGGCAGCCTTTCCAGTGTGTCGCAGTTAGTAAAGCAATTGAATTACAGAAGCAGGTCTCAGAAAGGCGAGACTGGATGAGCACCAAAGTCGTATTATACTGGGATAAGCAGAAAGTAGTTACAAATCGTGTGAAAGAACAAAACTCCATTTCAGAAGACTTGGACAAACATAAGGAAGATGTCAGAGGTTTATTCAATTTTTTTATTTTAAATACACTAGAGATCAAATTTGTGGTCTTCAGTCATGTGGAAGGATGAAGTTGGACAAACATGATGAACCATACCTACGCATCGAGGCAGAGCATCCCTTCACTTCACTGAATTCTCCAGAGCAAAGAACATTTCCAAGGACAAGTTCAAAGCCTTAATTGACAGCAGACCACTGAGGTGATGATAGATGATATGCTAATTGGTGGGAAGCAATAGTTATGACCAGCTGGCCAGCACCTGGAAGTCTAGCCTGCGTGCTGCTAAACATAGGTGGGAAAGTACTGACGGATGTAAGAGTGCCAACCAATTGTAGGGGGCCACGTAATTAAGGGCCCTTAGTTTCTGTAACCAATGGGACGTCATGCAGTTAGTGATGTTCATAGTGACCTGTTTGAGGGGAGGGCTTAGTTGCCCCATCGGATGTTAAGGAGCCCATCACTTTCTTAGACAAGTATGGAACGTATACTTGGATGTTCTCTCCAAGCGTATCACAATTGCCACTAGGTTTTTGTAGTTTTCCACGTAGGATGAGGTTAGTAAATACGAATGTTAACGTCATTAATGACAAGTTTTTACTATACGTAACATGTTTCTTCTGAAGCAAATTGAGAGACCATGCTATGAGACGTCCATAGATGTCCGCTGTACTCCCTGTTTTAGATAATTGATATTAAAATAGTCAACCTTTTTGCCCACTACCTGAGTTGTTTCGATTATTGATGTTTGAGTAACTTCTGTATCCCCATTCATCTCGTAATATTGCTACCTTGTCTTAAAGGGCTGGGGCGACTCTCCCAGTTCACTAGTGAAAAGCAATATTGCACTGAGCTAGCTAACGTTCTTCCCCATCCCCACTTTCTAGTTTTATTATTCTGTAATGTGAAGGAGTGAAATAGACTTGATGAAGTGCAGAAAGTGAGTCAAGCAAACGAAAGTTATATCGAGGGATAAAAATAGAATATAGAACGGACTGAAAGGTTGGTGAAAGGGGAGTGATGGTGGACATACTGCAGAAGGAATCGGGAGAGTGGGCATCGAATTTAGACTGAAAGGGATCTGACTTGCAAAAGGGGTCAGCAAAGAGAACGTGCTCGGGAAGTCTGACTGCCAGATGTCTTTGGAGTGACACAGACGCTTTGGGGAAGTTTTTGTTCGAACTGCATTTCGTCAGTAAAGGGAAAAGCCTAGATAAGAGGGTGGAGGCGATGAGGCTACTTCCTGTTGGCTGACAGCGGACATTGCAGCTTAAGTAACAGTCTTCTAAACCTCACCAGAAGAAGAGCAATACCATTCCTGAGACCCCCCACGGAGCGATCACATTTATCTAACCGAATACACGTTTTCATTTCAAAGAGAAGTTCCCGTACATCAGCCAGTCAGCTCACATCCCCTGGTGTGTCCTCGATTCCTTTGGAGAGCTGCAAGAAGATGCACGTGTGGCTGTATATCGTGGTGGTTCTGCTGGCCGCCGTTGGAAAAGCAGGTACTACTTGGAGTTAAACACATCATGAATTCTGTGTGTTCATTATTAGCGCGCCAGCCAGTGCAAGCAATAGGGAAGCGAGGGTGCCTTAAAACGCACATCCTCTTAAGGTACACATTCGAGCAAAAATGCCATGCCCGCGACTTTTCCCAAGGTCACTGGAACTCTTCTCACGCCTTCCCGCACGACTTTGCTTTTATTGACTCTTTTTTTTGGTAGCTTTCGGAGGATGTCCGTTAAAGCTCCACAACTACGGTTGATAGTATCATGAGTCAACAGTAATCAGCAAAAGCTGTTTAAAAACAGAAGTTGGGGAACAATTGTATGAAACATTGCGTGCACATCAGGTTTTCAACCATTCTAGCTAGTTCATAGGCACACACATGCATCGACCTCCCGCACACCTGTCTAGTCTAGTCTACTCAGTTGGACCAAGCAGTTATTACAATATTCGTGCATAAGTAACACGCTGCATTCTACAATTCGAGAACTTTCTAGAGACCCCCAGCCTATGTATATCTGTGTGTATATATATATATATATATATATATATATATATGTGTCCTTTCTTTACTCTGATGTGAATCAGGCAGGGCGAGTGGCTCTCTCCAAAGCGATTACAAAGTTTAATCTGAATACAAAAGCTCCATGAAACAAAAACGTTCCTTTATTAGTGTTTCTTCAAACAAACACAGCAATCAAAAATTTGATTTAAAATCCATAAAAGTATGGCACTACAATGACAGTGCAGAGCGTCTACGCGTTTCGCGGCAAACTCCCAAAGTACAAGAACCATTTCCAGAACCGCCATATATATATATTTTGGTCTCGCCATCACTCTACATTACTGAGCATTGTACAAACTACCAAGATAACATTTTAAGGCCGTCCATCATTTCGGTCAAGCTTCTGTCTCAGCCTTTGACCATGAGAATCCACCCCATCATTTTTGGGGGTCTCGCACACTGAATGCAGACTGTGACTATCTGATGTGTGCAGTAACCTCTTCCGCTCAGCTACTTGCTAAAGCTGGATTCGTGCTCGTAAATAACCCAAAGTTGAAATAAAATAATAAAAGAAATGTTGCACTATGCCATAAGGCTCCACTAACAATATATGCTTTCATAATGCATGATGTTCATAATTCTCAAATCGAAAAGCAGCTGAAAAATGTCTGAGCAGCGGATATACAGATTTCGAATTCCTTTATGATTTAATCTCTGGGAGAAAGAAAACTCATGCTGCTAGGGCTCAAGAGGTAATGTTGAGGTGGGAGGATTGTAACCTTTTTTTAAAAAAAATAATGTTTTAGAGTAAAACAAAAAGTAATTCCCTTTTTCAAAGAGGGTATTTTTGTGAATTTTTATTTTAACTGTAGAAAAGAAAACGTTTGTAATCCATACTTATTTGCACCTAGTAGTTCATACAAACGAATGTCAGATCAGGCAGTAATACTATTAGAGTTGGTTCCTTTGGCACTGCTCTTCTGGGACATGTCCGTGGAGCTGGGTGTGTGCAGATAGGGGACAGGCGCCTAGGAGCCTGTTTAGATGTTTGTAATTGGGAGCATTTTAACACCATTTTAGGATAGGGGGTTGTGTCTGTTTAAAGGGAGTGAAAATGATGGGATTCTGCCTTTGGGGCTCCATGTGCCATTATGACAAGGTGCAGTTGTTCCCGGTATCTCAGACAAGAAACCCCCCTGTTCTTGGTGTCATTTCCTTCTTTTTGAATTGTTTATGTAGGTCATTGTGGTCATTCTCGGCAGAGCAAGCTTCTGTCTAAATACAGCAAGGCTCTGCCGAGGAGAAGCATCGACGAACTCTTGACACCGACGTTATGTAGAATTTCCCTGTTTTCTGCTTTGAGCTCCCATTTAAATATGTTGTTCAATTTTATAGACTATCCGAATAGTGCAGACAGTTAGAAAGCATCGATATTAGTTTTCACAGTGAGTCTTTCGAGGAAGAAATTACTGTTACATTGGAATTGTAAAACGCCAGCATATTAAGTGGCAGGCAGGTAGAATTTGGAGTGGTAGTAGAACTACACAGAGTAGACGAGCACGGGAGAGGAGTTAAGAAAATGGGCCTGATTTACAACGTGTTTTTCAATGGAATTGTACTATTTTAAAATGTTTTTGCATATCAGGCCCACTGTATTGATTTATGTGGTATCTGTGTTTGGTCTTAGAGCCATTACCAACTAGTGGTGGCAATTCAGTTCATCTTTATTTTTGGTATGAAAACGATCTAAGATACAAATACACACAAGCATAGACGCGTTTGCTAAAATATACAAATAGACAAGAAAAGTACTATAATCCAAAAATATTAATATTAATACCAATAAATCAAATAACTTTATTTTCAGGACAAGCCGTAAAAGCGTTGCAAATTCATAATAAAACATTTCTTAAACAATACAGTAAAAACATAACATGTAATTAAAGACACCTCTGTTGCCAATACAACTTGTAAACAGGGAAAGTTAAAGTGCAATACATCAACTGCAATTCTGTAACAGGCATCGATTTTTCCAAACAACATTTATTCCAGGCACTCTTAGAAAGAAAGTGGCTCAATTGGAAATCGTCCCACAATTTGAAAGTGATCATGACTTGGTAGCTATTGCGGTAGACAAACCAGAAAGGCTAAAACTAAGACAAATAATAAACCCGTTGGAAGTGACCGGGGCCAGAAACAGGCTAAGGGTATGTAAGAAAGACTTACTGTCACTTTGTGGGAAGTATGAGAAGTCAGTTGAAATGAATCATTCCAATGTTGAATATAATTGGATGTTAAAACAATTCAAGCATCCGATCAAAAATAACAACGTGTATGAGCATCCTCCTGAGCATCAGAGAGGTGCAAAAACAACTTCATGCTGACAAGACAAATCAAGGCGGTCCAAACTGCTGATACATCGGAGTTGTGTTGATGCCGGAGGCAAAAATACAGAAATTGGCTCATAGCAACTAGAAGCCAATGAATGCAGTCGAATGCAGAACACATGTTGAGAGTAGTTTGCAGGAAAAACACCAGAGATCTATGGGAACTATTAAACAACGGAGGTTCCTTTAGAATAGATAACATGATGAGTCAGGTAAGTGAGGCCAGCTGGTTTGCACTTTATTCCAAATTCTTTGCAGATCCTGGTGATCGACTATTTAAAGATGACAGGAGGAATTTGCAACAGTGCGATATTAATGTGGAAAGGGAAGATCTGGAAGTGAGAATAAGAGGGCTTAATGCATCTAGAGCCGCAGGCCCCAACGGCATCTCAAACCAGTTACTCAAACAAAATCCGGAGGTATAGAGCCAGCTGGTAACCTTGGCTTTTAACCATTTCTTGAGAACGAAACATGTTCCAGCTACCTGGCGAGAGGCGATCATTTTCCCCATATACAAGAGGGGCGATCAAGCTGATCCCATGAACTATCGGCCGATTGCCCTTCTTGATTCTCTGGGAAAGATTTTTGCGATCGGACAAGATGGGCCTCAAAGAGAGGAAGATTAGACCCCCAGAAAACAGGGTTTGTAAGAGGGGTGGGAACCTGTTTGAACCTTTTAATTCTTGGTATGTTTAAACAAGAAGCGCTCAAATCTCGCACTTGTATCCACATGGCATTGATGGATCTGGAACAAGCGTTCAATTACGTAAATAGATCCAAGTTGTGGGCGAAATTGAGAAACTGGCAATGCCCTATGGATCTATTGGCAGCTATTCGGACCTTGTATTCAGATACATCAGTACAGATTAGACTCAATTCCACAGGGGTTTTGTCTGAGAAAATCCTGACTCACTGGGGATTGAAGCAAGGATGTACCTGGGCTTTGTTTTTGTTCAGCCTGTACATCTCTGATTTGGGTGAATCGCAGAAGGAAGTGAGAGCTTTTCCACCAAAGCTCAATGGTGTGCAAATTCCCTGGATCATTTATGCTGACAACATCATACTCATGGACTTTACGCAAGTTGGCCTACAGAGGTGAATCAAAAGTTTAATAGATTATCTAGCCCTTAATGACATGAAAATCAACATCAATAAATCAAAAGTCCTGAGTATGATGTCTGCACAAAAGATCAGGATAAAACAGGTGTGGTGGTCTCGAAGTGAAAAACTAGAAGTGGTACAGACCCTTGTGTATTTGGCTGTCGCCATTAACAAAAACACGGGCGACAATGCCAACTTCCTTTCACTTTGTGCCAAAACCACGCAGCTGGTGACACAAGGATTGAAAATTCTGCGCTTGTATTGCAAATTTTCCCTTTGTCCCTTGTTGGCCTTCTTACGCCAAAAGGTAGTGCCTATTTTGATCTATGGCTTAGAGGTAATGCTCAGTCTCTCATGGAAGGTGTGGGAATATACCAGAAGGCCAATTCTGGCACAAAACTATCAGGCTACCTACCTCTGCCAATTGCAAACATTAGACATGCGCTTAGGCTTCAATCCCTGGAGTCACTTGCCCTTTGGAAGTCTATCTCGCTTTACAGAAAATGCTAGATGGCAGAAAGAGGTACTCCATTTGAAATCTTTGCCGCAAGAGGTAAACTCACCAAGAGCGCACTTGGAGCCTGGTCGGAGAGGCTAGCAACAATCCTATGTGAATACATGGTAGAGAGGAAGGAGTTAATCACAAATCCCATGAAGATCAAAACCAGACTTCAAGAGAGTGACTGGATCGAAAGCATTAGGAAAAGGAACTTAGACTTGATAAAACCTTGTCTAGAATTAGAACAGAACGGTTTAAACAAACCTCCACAGTACTGAATACAATTTCCCTCATATCATTGCAGGGACATGCTGATGAGAGTGCGCTTAAATCTAATGGCCACTGCAGAAGTGAAATTAGCTAGGAAACAAATAAAACGAGCCCAATCACACTTCAGATATTGTGGTTCAACAGGTAAAACTGAAACCCTATGCCATCTTGTGACTGCTTGTGTAGCCCTTAAGCAGCTGCGAACAAAATATTTACAAGATAACGGTATGAATCGGGCTGCCAACTTAGATCTGCAGTGGTGGCAATGGGTCTTGATGGGGGACCGAGTAAGCTTATGTCTAGCGGTTTTACAGATGATAGAAGTCATGATATGATATGATATGGCATTTGAAACGCGCCTATACACAAGTGTTGTCAAGCAATTTGAAACAATTAATTGATTTGATATTGTGAGCTTTTATCCGCTTGTTAAGATCTTTAGAAGAACATTAGAACTGGTGTTAAGGTTGAGAAATGAATAATCGAAATTTTGCTGCTGAGAATGTTTCTTTTTTCTTCATGGGTGTGATTGGAAATTGTGATGTTTAGTGATGCAATTCATCAGACTGTTTTGTGAGGAGTTGAAATGGACATGGATTGTATTTGAATGTAAATGGTTAATTAACTTAATTGTTTAAGTGCAACCAATAAACATTTTTTTAAATAACATGTAATTAAAGACACCTATGTTGCCAACAAAGCTTACAAACAGGGACATTTAAAGTGCATTAGAACTGCAATTCTGTAACAGGCATCGATTTTTCCAAACAACATTTATTTCAATATCTATTGAAACCTAATCATAACAATGTAGCTCTATTCAGAGATTAGTTGAGAAATAATTGTATACACATTAAAATGGGTTAAGAATAATAGAACTAAAAGTGGGGAGAGGGGACTCACAGCCCCACAAAGGATCGAATGATTTCCCATCTAAAAATGACTTTCAAACGTTGTTTCCAGTTACTGGGTAAAGCTTCCGTCTACATAGCCAAGCACGAGGACATGGCACGCTTTCCTTGTCACAGAGGTAGGACTGTTGGTACTTTTGCAACATTTTGAGGCATCCGCTGCTGTGCGTATGCCCTCACTTTCTAATAATGGTTTAAAAAGCTGTGCTCTCACCGATTTCAATGGATCACCAAAGAATAAATACTGTGCTATAGTTTCCTCTCCTGCTGTACACAGGGGCCAGGGCCACCCCTCCACTTTCCCAGGATTCGGTGAATGCAGCAGTTTTTAGTGTCCCCATCCTAAAACGGACAAATAAAGCATGCACATACGGAAGATTTAAAGATTCCACATAGTTTTCTTGGTCAAATTCTGGCTTGCATGCTAAATAATTCGGACCTAATTTTAATTTTCAATATACCTGCCGTTTCCACTCATTTTCTCCTGGTTAGGGTGATCGCTTTTTCTTTCAACCGAAGTTTGTCACTCCTAGCAATGGTGTGTGGATCCTCCCAAAGTGAAGATACATTTAAGCTGTATGATACCTTTCTCACATGGGTAGGCCAGGGGATGCAATTACCCCCTTCTAAGGTCAGGACATGTATCATAGCATCCCGACATTTCTCAAGTCCTTCAGTGCTCCACACCCTCATCCAATAGAGTCCTGGGTTTAAAGCAGCCTGATCCTCAGTCACATCCGTCTCCAGGTGCAGCAATGCATTTGCAGACACTGGAGAGATCTGTAGGAGTTGTTTTGAATGTTTATTTTCTACTCCATCCCGAGTTTTCGGATTTACGTATCCCAGCAATTCAGCATGCGTATGGCTTGTTTACAATACAGTTCTAAAGCTGGGGCTGTTGCTCCCTCCCACCCCACCATGTCTTGCATGGTGGGTGCCTGGTATTTCCCCAGGGTTGTACAAGCCTTGTCTAGGTGGACAGTCCAAAGTCTATCTCGTGGAATCTAATTCCTAGGTAGTCAAAGAACGGAACCTGTTCTAATCTTACCCTCTCCACACTGATGAAAAGCTTTTGATGTGGTCTGAAAACCAAATCTTTGATAATCATGTGTTTATTTATATAGCGCCTTAATACAAAGCGCTTTATAGAGCACATATTTGCATACAATATCACCCAACCGAAATTGGTACTCATTTATGGACCTCGGATGGATGAAAGGATGAGTTGGCCTTGCCCGGATTCAAATCTGCGACCTGCAGATCACGAACAGATCGCAGCAGGGAGCACTGAACTCGCTGAGCTATCTTACCGGCTTAACTCTGTTTTGTCAATGTGTAATCTAAGATTCGACTCTTCACATTTTAAATATAAGTTGGGCCCAATGTATTGATTCATGTGGTACATGTGTTTGCTCTTAGAGCCATTACCAACTAGTGCTGTCAATTCAGTTCATCTTAATTTTTGGTATGAAAACGATCAAAGATACAAAAACAAACAAGAACAGACTCTTTAGCTAAAATACAGAAATAAAGAGACAAGAAACGTACTAAAATTGCTAAATATTAATACCATAAAACATTCATTCAATAAGTAGATTTGACTCTAGTAAATTCCAACATTCAATAATTGCAAAAATAAAAATCCCTCCTCGTACATCATAATTTAGGATCCCTGTTTTCCACGTTTACTGATTTGTAAACATGAATACAGACGGAAATCACTCTTTTCCTTTCAATATTTATTTGTAAAAATGGAAATTCATGTCTCTTGGTTGGGTCTTTAAATTGACACCGATTCATTGGAGGTCCACGCCTGTGCAAGGTAAAATAACAGAGGTTGAAAAAGACATGGAATTCCTTTACATTTGTTTAAAGGGCTGCAGATATGCAGACCCTCACTGGTTGTGTGTGAACATGGCTCTATCAGCTTCTCATTACCAGCTGATGTTATTTCCATGTAAATAAATGTGGAAAAAGAATAGTCACAACGTATTTTTCTACATAGCAACAAAAAAAAGTGTATAAATATAATCGGGAATGCTACAAAAATAAATACCATAATACCGAGAGCATTTCTTATAATTGACTATTAGTTATTTACAACATTTGCCCAAGCAGATAATTAAATTGCCAATTTCAGAACAGTCAGTTACCCCTTTCTTTAGTACGATTAGAGCAGGTTTTCAGACCCTTTTACGCAAGTTCTTTTTCTGATGATTCATAAAAGGATAAAAGCTAATTATCAACCACAGTTACTTGTTAATTTTAAGACCTCAACAGTTGTGCTCTCATAATTCATGATAATACTAAAAATATTCATTGTATAGTGGGTAATGTGCAAATTAGCTGATGACTGGGTCGAATAAATTGCATCCCTGCTTGGCCAGATATCCAAGTTTATAAATTGTTGTAAAAACTATATTTTCCCAGGCGAGTTATTAAAGGGACAAGAAAGTAAATAATATTTAACACTTTACTTTGTTCCCTCCTGAATCTGGCTGAACATTATTTCTGGACTTTTTGAAAGTAAAAGAGGCTAACAGCAGTTTTCACAGCAGACATTTGGTGTATAATATTCAGTTAAAAAACAGGACCGGTTCCTCCAGATAACCTTCTAGTTTAATTCCCAGGTAATTTATTAATAATTTTCATGGAGCAGGGTAGCATACTCTTTAGCCTTTTAGACCAAGGAAGTGACATAACTTTTGGGGAGCTCAAAATGCCATTAGCTGCCTCCTTAAATATTATTTATTCTGGTACTCACCATAACCACATCCAGCAAAGAAGGGATTTCAGCCTAATTTGATTTTCTATTCCCATATACCCCAGTTCTAGGAAAATAGGAATAGAAAGGGCACGCTATGGGCAGGCCGAGTAATCGTTTATTTGTCAATTTCGTTATCAGTTGAATGTCAGAAAATACAGGCAAGCTAAGGCAGCTTGAGCTATATATATATTCAGTGAAAAAAACTTTGTTAAAGGGATGTTATGGTTAAGTTGTGCTACTAAAAACCTATGAAATTCAGTGAAAAAACTTTGTTAAAGGGACGTTATGGTTCCAAGTAAAACCGAAAAACCCTTGAAATTCGCCAGTTATGGTAAGCTAAGCAACCATAACTCGCGCCACCACCATGCACTGCTAAGACTAACACCCAGGACATCAAAGATGACATCACAAATGTCATTGATGACATCACTGATGACATCACATGTCTGGCTCCCCCTTTTTTCCTTTACTGACATATCTAGGCCACAAGGTTTTCTTCAGTAACAGTCAGGAATTAAAAGTGGAAAAGGTAGTATATTTGTAGACTTATCCTTCAAGTATGTTCTTACAATAATTCCCTTAGGGTCCAGTCATATCATATGAAACATATACATAGGGGAAGGCACAAACTTGAAAGACAGCAATCCTTTCTGTGCATTAAAATAATCAGTAGAGTTGTCAGCACTTTCTGATAGTTCTGTTGTTTTTTATTACTGTAATTTCCCTGTATATGTTCCTATTTTTATATCTTGTATTCACACTAATTTCCTTAGAGTCCAGGCACATCATGTTATGTATTTATATATACATTGGGTAAGTAGCAGGTTTGAAACAGAGCAATCATTTCTCTGCATGCATGTTAGGTTATGAACACTTTGTGCTACTACTGCTGTTTTTTTTCTTACTTCAATTTCCTTGTATATACTCATATTTGTATGTGGTGTTGTGTTTGTGTTTTGTCTATAATAATGCAATTATGTAGTAAGTGGGTTTTATTATCTACTTATCACATGTTTCACAGTATGCAAAAGTCTAATAAGAAAACAGTTATCATTTCACTATTCAACATGGCAAGTTTATGAATATTGCACCTCCATCATGTATGCTGCACACAATGCCTATGTTTCTACATGAGCACCTTAGTATACTGGATGGACGAATTAGCACTTGATATTTATTCCAATGATCCTTGACACTTTTTTTTATTAACATTACAATAAGAAACCCTTGTACAGACTTTTCATGAAAGATAAATGCACATGTGATGTCATCAGTGATGTCATCAATGACATTTGTGATGTCATCTTTGATGTCCTGGGTGTTAGTCTTAGCAGTGCACGGTGGTGGCGCGAGTTATGGTTGCTAAGCTTACCATAACTGGCGAATTTCAAGGGTTTTTCGGTTTTACTTGGAACCATAACGTCCCTTTAACAAAGTTTTTTCACTGAATTTCATAGGTTTTTAGTAGCACAACTTAACCATAACGTCCCTTTAACAAGGTTTTTCACTGAATTTCATAGGTTATTAGTAGCAAAGCTTAACAATAGTAACTTTGACTTTATGTACATGCAATATGGAACATACTGAACCACTTCTACTGAATGTGATGTCCGCAAACTTTTTTGATGTCTACGGACATATTCAGACAACAGTACCACTACCTAAAAAGTCGGGGGGGGTTTTGTTTAATTGTTATATTACAACATGATAACATTTACACAAATTCACAAAGTAGTATACATACATATTATATGTAGTAATACATAAGAAATGTAACCCATATATGTACCGCACTAACCATTCATTTAAATACAATATGTTCTAAAATGGAATATACCAAGAGAAGATAAATTGGCTTCCAACATAATTACCTCACAGACACTCCACAACTAAGACCAAGACCAGACCTACAGAGTACTCAGAACATATCTTACCTGAAATAGTAAGTGTACATCATTTTACTCATATCTTTATAAACTTTCTGTATTAGATTAAAAAAAAAAATATTATATATTTTTTTTTTCTCACAGAAATGTCTAGTACTCTGGAATGGCTAGAGGAGCACTTCCCACATGACGAAATGTCAGAAAATAGTGAAGCTAATGGTACACACTTTACAATATAAACCATTTAATTGTTATTATTTTATATATATTTAACATATATATTTCTTTTTGTACAGAGCATACCAAAATAGAAAATATGTCTGAAGAAACTGTTATGGAAAACACGCTTGACAGCTTAAAAGAAAAAATTTATTTATTATTGAGCAATTTTAATAATTTGAAAACTTTTGTTGAGGATCATTTTAAAACAAAAACCTCATACCATTGTCCCACATGTACTTGTCCCCCTCACCATATCCCAGTCAATTATCCCCAAACCCTCTCCATAATCCATTACGTTTTGATGAGACTTCCATCCCTTCTTCACCTGATACCAATCATGTTGAAACCCCTAATTGTCCTGTTTTTGTCTGTTTCTGCCTCACCTTCTCTGTCATAAATTATTAATATATGTGAAATAAAGTAAAATTGTTATATTGTGTTGTAATTAGTTCCCATTTTTTATTTTTTAAAAAACAATGTAGATGTCCGCGGACAGCCCGGGAGTTCTGAAATGTTCGTAAATAAACGAAAATGGAGGTGTCCTAAAGAACACTATACCTGTCCGTACTGTTCGCTAGCAAGTTGAAACTGTTCTAAGAACCCAATTGGTGTCCTGAAATGTTCGTAATTAAACGAAAATGGAGGTGTCCTAAAGAACACTATACATGTCCGTAATGTTCGCTAGCAAGTTAAACTGTTCTAAGAACACAATTGATGTCCTGAAAAGTTCGTAATCAAACGAAAATGGAAGTGTCCTAAAGAACACTATATCTGTCCGTAGTGTTCACTAGCAAGTTTAAACTGTTCTAGAACACACGCGTTGTCCAGAAATGTTTGTTTGATGTGTGACGCACTTTTAATTAATTCAGGACCCGAACACTGTCCGTAGAACATCAACGCGCATGCGCAAACCAATGTCCGTGTATTTGGTGTCCTGCGGACAGGAGCTTCCTTCGCGGACATGTTCACGAAGGGATCATGTGACCGCGCCCCTGCTGATCGCGTGTTCTGAATGCGGACACTGTTCGTGTCCCCGAACAATTTAAAAGTACATTTTCAAGTAATCCACAATATTTTTCCATAAAAACTCATCATGGCACAAGTCCCACATAGTAATCCTGAGTTTCTACATATCTTTTGAAACTTTTTTAACCCTTTTTTGTGTTTGATCTGTCCGCGGACAGCACGCATGTCCGCGAACCGCGTACAAGCACCCCTATAAAAGACCACGCCCTAGAGCTTATTCTCATTGTGTTTCTGGCTACTCTTCAGAGAACAGCTATTTCTCCAGCAACTTGCTGATTACACCATCGAGATGGCATCCCTGGCTGCAGAACTGCCACCTGATGCTGCACCTGCTTCAGCACCACCCCCACCCCCTCCACCACCACCACCTTCCCAAGGGCCTGAAGAGGGGAACAGGAGTGAGGATGCAGAGGAGGAAGAAGAGGATGATGAGAATGAGGTAGAGGAAATCCCTACTACCCGCACTAGACGTGAGTCTTGGGTGTGGCGGTTATTTTCCATTTATGGGAATGGTCCTAAGGCTCGTGCGAACTGTGTTATCTGCAATGAATGCAAAATGATACTCAGTCACGGGAAGCACGGTTCGTACAGCTTTGAGGCCACGACCATGAAGCGCCACCTGAGGTCATTTCACTCTGGGGTTGTACATTGGGAAGAACATAGTAGGTTGATTTCCTCTACTTCATCCTCCGTTTCTGATCCTGTCACCACAAGGACCACCTCTGTGGGACAGCGTCTTCCTCAAGCTGCCTCACAGGCCATACAGAATTCTGATGACCCTTACCTTTCGAGGGTCACAGCTGTATGTATGTACTGTGACACAGTACTCTGCAGGGGGGAGCGACTTTGGAGTGCTTTTGAGACTATCGTCTCAAAGCACGAGAAGACCTGCTCACTACCCAAATAAAACCCACTCTACATCTTCCTCTCTCAGCTCGCCCTTTCTTATCCCTGTGGTTGGTGTCCCCCCTTTTACCCTCCTTTCCCCTCCTCCCCTAGTGTGTCATGTCTAAAACACAAAAAAAATACAAAATTACAAAAATAAAAAAAAATAAGTCTCTTTTCAGAGCTGCCTTTCACAGTTAAAAAATAGAAGTGAAGATAAATAAAGCAGGGCCCTTTGTATTTCTTAAAAGTCCGTGGACAGTTTGCGAACATTAAAAAAACTGGGGTGCTACCCTATTGTAACCATTGCATTTTTCTATGGGAGGAAGTGGTGGCTCTGAAAAGAGCCTTTGGGAGGTGTTTGTATGTCAAAAGTTATAAATACTTAACACCTACTTCAAAATGGATGCTGTATTTCTAAAAAAGGTCGCAATGCATTTTGTACATTTCCCAGAAAAATCTGATTGCCAGCATAAGTAAGATGGACTCCATCTCTGCGAAAAATGTATGTACTACGAAACATAATATTTTCATTGTGAAAAGAGGACATGCCAAAATCTCTTAGAAATGCACAAACAGCCTTATTAACATTGCGCCTTGCTTTTTCCATTTGTGGACCAAATGAAGAAGAACGAAGCCACATTTGTCTCTGCGCAATCCGTGAAAATATTACTTGAGAATTAGGAAACATGTCCATGACTTTCCCAAGTCCTTCTTTCATAGCAAATTGCAAAGAAATTCCAGACACATGCCCTAAACTGTTCCCTCCACAATGAATTACAATTTTGTCTGGATGTTGCTCTGTTTCCAAAGTAGCCCAGAGAGGTAGCAAGTCCAACCACTTCATTCCACATACTCCATGCCAGTGTACTTCCACATGTGAAAATCCAAGATCTACAGCTACTCCACAGCTTTCTGCATGCACCTTCAACCAATGTATCCACGAATCTCCCAAAATCCAAACAATCTGTTTTCTGAAACACACAGCCATAGCTATCTGTTGTTCTCTCTGCTAAACGAGTATCTGAGAAACTCTCTCCTGGCACAACACACCCACTAAACTTTCCTGACCAATCCCTTTCAGTGCTCATTCTCATTTGCATGACTTCTGAACCCAAAAATCCCCAGATGTAACTCCCGATGTCCGCGAACTACCGCCATGTCCGCGGACATATCGTAACATGAACAGCCCTTCTACCATTTCCACTTCACTCTCTGTGCCATTCCCTCATTGGATGTAGCTAAGAAATCACATGACCATGCACTAATCACATTCAAGACCTCTACATCTAACTGCATCATCATAGATCAGCACTGCAAATGTACTGTGAATCTCTCTGAGTACAAGTGTCATATGATTGGCAAGCACCATCTACAAGAAATACTGTACCAGTCTCCAAGATTTCTACTTGCAGCTCCATGCATATCCATATGCATGAACACAAACTACAGGTATGCATATTTTCTGTACAGTACATGAACACATTTTCAAGCTGACTTTTAGCTTGTGTAATCTGTAAAATGAATCTACTGTCTTTTTTCCAATTTCATAAAATCAACTATCACTTATAAACCTTTATACTATTTACTTTCTTTATACACACACTATCAAATCATGTTAAACTAACATTTTTTAAATGAAATTTATAGACTACATATATTCAAACAAAATTGCATGCATGCACACTCTATGTACAAATCTCAAAAAATACTTGTACAATTACATTTATTTATTTATTTATATGATTACTTTAATTTAAGCATGACATTAAGGGACTATTACCTAGAACAGCTTAGTTACAGAAATAGTGGTATTCAGTGGTACATTATGAATTTCACAAGACATACTAAAGATATTTTGTTTGTTACAGTTACTTGTTGCAATACAATTTGTTCATTAAGAACATATCATATGTATTGAACTGGTGTGATGTATCTTATGTGAATAAGATAGTTTTAATGGTTTTAAGGAAGGTGCTGAGGATTTCAATTAAAAAAATCAATATCTAAATTAAAAACAATGCTATATACAAACAAAATTACTAATTTGTTTCTTTTACAATTGCGTGAAGCGCCATTCTCCTGAAAAGAAGCAGCCGAATTTGAAGAACAAAGAAGAACTAAGACTTAAACTGTTCATTTTAGAAAAAAAGTAAGTAGAATATCACCATAATATTTGTATTATTACTCAAACATACTGTAATGTTAATACATGCTATTTCTGTGCCTAAAAATAGAGATTGTGCACCATTCTGTCGAAAAATCCCCATGTCTTAAACAGCGATTTACAGCCAGAATGGCACACAAATTCCTACTTTTTGAACACAAATTACCCAACTCAACCGCTAGAATTTTCATATTATAGAACAAACAACTGTTTTAATTGTATACATTAGATTTACTATTTGTACTTCTCCACACCACTAGCTTAGTTTTTTCTGTCATCTGAACGTGAGTTTAGTAACATATTAATTGAAGAATACACATCCCTACTAGTTGTAGTTCCCAATGCACAATCAGACACCATTACATACATCATCTTACTCAAACACTCATGCACACAGCACAGATATATTGCAGAACACCCCAACCCATACCTTCTTTATTTTTTTCAACAGACCCTAAAGAATGCCTACCAAAAGTCAAGTCTGTAGAAAGCAACGCAGAAGTAGAGCAAATGAAAATAAAAGTGTCCAACATAAGCATCCATCTCTAGCA
Organism: Ambystoma mexicanum; assembly: GCF_040938575.1. Taxonomy (NCBI): domain Eukaryota; kingdom Metazoa; phylum Chordata; class Amphibia; order Caudata; family Ambystomatidae; genus Ambystoma; species Ambystoma mexicanum. Next base: position 1,497,497,386 of record NC_090921.1, read on the forward strand.
AAATTGGTAAAAAAAAGTTGAAACAAAACAGCTAATACAGTCATTTAGTGAAACACAAGAAGTTTCAAGTACAAAAACTTTGCCTCCTCTATCAAAATGTAAAACAAACCAAAAAACAATTAACAGAAAATCAGCTATCACTACAGATAAAACGGCTTCTTTAAATTTTAATATAGTGCAAAGTAAGCATACCAAGAAAAGTATTTTAGCCAAAATGTTCCGTCACAAAGTCCTTCAAAATCTTATAAACACAGGAGAGAAATCATGTTCAATGCTTAAAACCTATCGTAGGAAATTAATTTTAGAAGCGTTGATAGATAGTGCAATTCTTCTCAAAAGAAAGTTATTTATTTTAGTGTTTAACAAAATGAAACCACTAACAAAACTAATAACTAAATTACAAAAAAGACTTCTCAATAAACTAAATATCAACAGAAAAAACTTCTTAAGTATCTGCGGAGGTGAATGGAGTCACACTATGAGCACAGAACCATACTTTAATGAAGAAGCATACAAACAAAAGCAAACAAATACAATTACCATACATAGCAGTGGTCGAGGTTATGAAAAAGTTAATAATACCATAATGGAACAAGAAGTACTCCTTCCAAAAATATGCCTGAAAACTTAGAATTACCCCTCCATTCAACTGAATCAGAGCGTCCAGTGTACACATGGCCATGCACGTCAATATGTAATATTCCCAAACAATTTTTCAAGTCTTTACGGCAATTCCTCAATCAATATGTAAAAATCAAAGACAAAATCAAAATTAAACTACTGCAAAATATGGATACCTGTCCACTGCGCAAATACACAAGACTGCAAGGACATTCATTGGCCTGCATTACAGGACCTACTTGTAAAACCATCTTCCATGATATCAAAAGAATATCAACACATCATTCAACTATAGGAAATCTAGTCTATAAACTGTACTATGCTAAAAGTCCTGCTTTAGCACTAGCAAATTTAAATAACATTCTTCTACATGGAACAGTGAAAGACCTACTTCAAGAAATTGACTATATCCAGAAAACATATTTTGGAAGTGAAAGCCATTCACAGAATGAAATAGCTTTAAACCAAATTAGCAGCAATTCTACACATGGCAACCTTTTGCTAAACACATACAAAAAAGAAATACTAAAATTTAAAAGTACATCAGCTGAAGTACCAAACCATGTATGTGTATGTTGCTGCAGAACTTTTTATAAAAGTAACACAAAAACTGTAGACCTATCATACACAATAGAAGACAATGAAGATTCTAAATGGTTTGAATTAGCTCTCTACCTTGTAGCTGAAAACAAATACGAAATAAGTGACCCCTTAATACTTTGCAGTTACTGCGCTACAAAACTTGACAACAACCAAACTCCTTCACGTGCTATCACAAATAATTTGGAATTATACCCACTACCAAAACCCCTACAACACCTTAATTTATATGAGAGCATCATAATTCAAACAGTACACCCATTTCAAACAATAATTCACCTTCAACCAAAAACAGCAAAATTACCTCCCTCTGAATTGGTAAAAGGCATTTGTGGAAAAGTAGTTTATTTACCATTAGATCTAAAAGAAAATGTGCATACTCTAGGAGTGCAACGTCCAATGCAGCAATCTTTAGTTATCTTAGTAAATGGAGTACCTACAAAAGACAAAAAAATATGGCAACAGCTGGTAGATTTACATAAAGTTAGACAAGCCTTCCAATATCTTAAAGAGAATAATGAATATTACAAAGAAATTAATATTGAAGAAAACTTGAAAGATACAACTGAAATAATTCAAGAAACACAAGAAGCTGGTCAATTTGAGCTACTAGATCCTGCTACAATATCAAATATTTTATACCATTATACAATTCATACTTTGCACTCTAATGACACCATAGAAGATGCACTGGAAACATACCAAATGCGTCAAACAAAAGGATCACCAATCAGCATATGGGAAAAAAGTATAGAAGCACGTGCTTTTCCTCTACTCTTTCCTACTGGCAAAGGAGGAAGGTATGATGATAGAACTATTCAAATATCAGCTTCAGAATACCGCTCATTACGGATGTATTCTGAAGATCCCAGATTTAGACAAAATGTGGAATACATATTCCACCTAATCTTTGAAAGTGAACTAGCAACTTTATGTTACAGAGTTGCACACATATTAAAATCAGGATCACACTTTCAAAATATGACAGTTACACAATTATTACAAAAAGTGCAACAAAAGGATCAGGTTTTACAATCAAATATTACAAATCTATTAGCAAATATGCGTGGTACTAAAGAGTACTGGTTTCAACATCATGGAGATGTACGTTGTATGATCAGAAACCTTGGCCCAACCACTTGGTTTGTTACATTAAGTTGTGCAGAATATGCATTGCAAGATTTACATGATTTCCTACGCATATCAAATAAAAAAAAAACAAACATAGATATACCAACACCAGGAGGACTTTGTTCTTTTATATCCTGTTAATGTTTCAAGATATTTTCACCATCGCTTCATTGCTAGGCTACATTATATTTGTAATAAAACTGTTCCTCCCCTTGGAGAAGTGCAACACTTCTTTTGGAGAAAAGAATACCAAGCCAGAGGAGCACCACATATCCACATGCTTTTATGGATTAAAGATGCTCCTAAATTTGGTCAAGACAGTGATGCTACTGTTTTACAGTTTATTGAAAAATATGTCACTTGTGAAATTCCATCAGAATCCACAAATAGTGATCTTCATGCACAAATTTTACAATTTCAAAGACATAAATGTGGCAAATATTGTCGTCGCAAATACAAAAACAAAGGGAAATACTACAGCAAATGCCGATTTGGTTTCCCTAGACCAGTTACAAATACAGGTCAAGTGAACAACCTCATCTCTTCAGTTAGACATAGTGTTAAAGGTAAGTCACCTAAAAATACATATTGCATAAAAAGAAAAGAAGAAGAAAAATATATCAATGATTATAATGCAATCATTGCCCACTTATGGAATGCAAAAATAGATATGCAGTACATTGCAGACAATTCTACTGCAGTTGCACGATATGTCACAGCATACTTAACCAAAGCAGAAAAGACAGAGCTCCAAGACCTCTGGAATGACCTGTCATCAGATAAAATTATACAGCTTGGGCATAAAAATGCTCTCCCATAGAGAATGTGGATCATATGAAGCAGCTGATCGTTTAACTGGTACTGCATTGTATGGTAAATCTGAAAATATAGTATGGCTAAGTCTTGGTCCAGCTAAATCTAGAAAAAGAGTTCTAAAAACATACGAAGATATAGAAACAATAGCCAAACATGATCCCAACAGCCAAGACATTTTAAAAAAACAATTTATTGGACACATACTACCCAAACAGAAGTAATACTTTGGAAACCATGTGGAAACCACATAGCCCAAAACTACACATACACAAATAATATAAAACCTGATGAAAAAACAGGTAAATACAGAGTGACAAACTGTGAAGGCAGCTTAGTTAAACTCACTAAACCAAATTTAATTAATCATACCAAATTGTCATTGAAGACTCCTCAACATAAAGAAGTATATTACATGACCCTGCTACAACTCAATAAACCATGGAGAAAAGAAGAAGAAATACGTGAAAACTATGACTCATATGAAGAGGCTTTCAAAGCAAATGAAAGCACTATAACTGATGTAAACTTTACACAATACAAAACAATGTTGCACAATGAACAGCAACATGAAGAAGAACTCCAGGCCCAACTAGATAAAGACACTCCTGACAGTAGTCAACCTTCTGTAACACGAAGCCAAGAACCACTTGGAGAACCACTTATAATACATGAGGTAGAATTAGCTATGATAGAAGTAGAAAACACCATGGCCCTCATTATAACCCTGGCGTTAAGGGGTTAACGGTGCCGCAAAAGGTAGTGGCGCCGTTAACCCCTTAACGCCTGATTACGAGGTCCCTTTGCGGGTTGGCGATTTTAACGCATGCTTTTTGCAGGTGTTAAAATCCAACCCGCAAAGGGACCTTGGTGCTAAGTACCGCACCGTACTTAGCGCCTTCCCCATTCCCATTGCGCCCTATGGGGCAAAAATGGGAATGGGGAAGTGCCATGGCGGCATGGGGAATTACCGCCCCGCCAACCTCGGAATGGGGCGGTAATTCCCGCATTCCGCCATGGCGGAGTCGGTAAATTACCGGCATGGACCATGGTGCTATTAGCACCATGGTCCAACGCCAGGGTCGTAATGTCAGTAAGAAGATAAAGAAGACTTAACTATTCTACAATCAAATCTAAACAACGAACAACGTAGAATTTTTGAATAAGTAACAAAACAAATTGCACATGGTGTACAACATGAAAATAAAGAATGTCCCTGCCATAATTATAAACCTATACTACTGTACGTCAGTGGTGAAGCTGGTTCAGGCAAAACATTCCTAATCAAAATCATCAGTAAATTCCTTCAACAATTGACAAACAACAAACTGTCAGCTGTTGTCACTGCCCCCACAGGTTTAGCTGCCTACAACATAGTTGGTGTCACTTTACACCGATTACTACTATTGCCAGTAGAACACCAGAACAAATTAGACTATTACAAACTTTCTGCAGAAGCTGCAATGGAACTACGCAGAGTATTGTAACAAATGAAAATGCAACTAATAGATGAAGTGAGCATGGTCTCCAACCTAATGTTGGCTTTGATTCACCTCAGATTACAAGAAGTACTGAAAACCTACTATGAAGAGCTCTTTGCAGGAAAACACATTATTGTTTTCGGAGATCTTCTTCAATTGACACCAGTAAAAGGTGAGCCTATTTTTAAAACATTAGGAGACAAACTCTGCCGTAAAACTGTTGGCAGCATTGGAAATGTCAACCTTTGGCAACATTTCCAATACAGAGAATTAACAGAAAACATGCGGCAATCTGCTGATCTCACTTATGCCAACATCTTAAAAAGTATCAGAGTTGGTATACTCTCTAAAGAAGCAGAAACAATATTGAAAACCCGGCAAATTAATGCACTTTATGGCGATAATGCATGTGCTACAGATGTTATGGAACAATTAGCCCACAAAAATGTCAATTGTATGGCCTTAATGCCAACTCTTGCAAGCTGTTTCAAATTCATTCAATGAAATAATGTTAAGTAAAGAAATGCAACCAATAATGGAAATTAGCGCCACAGACAAACTAGATGTACATGGTATGACACTACCTATATGTGACCAAGCCACAAAAAGACTAAATAGTTTAGAAAAATCAATCTCAAACACAGCAGGCTTAGAAAAGATATTAATATTATCCTTAAATTGCAGAGTAATGCTTAAACGTAACCTTGACGTGCACCAAGGACTAGTTAATGGAGCAATGGGTACAGTTGTTGGCTTTCAAACATACCCACGTGACAACAAAATTCAGTTTGTCAATATACTCTTTGACAAACTTTCAGAAGTTAAAAGGATAGGACGCTCAACAGCTCGATTCCTTCTCTTCAAAGACATGTATGTACGCAGAGAACAATTTTCTCTAACTCTTGCATACGCAGTCACGATTCATAAATCACAAGGTCTTAACCTAGACAAAGCAATGATAGATATTGGTAACAGAAGGCATGAGCTACGTAGCACTATCACGCTTACGTACACTTGACGGTCTATTTCTAATCAACTTTGATGCAAGTAAAATAAACGCTGATATTCCTTGCATTTTAGAATACAATAGACTTCGCTCACTATACACTCCCCATCTAAACACATATTCTGTTCCACAAAAAGTAAAACGTTATAAAAGAAAAATAAATCAAACAGAAAAGCAACAGGATGCCACTGCAAATCCTCCAAAGAGAGTAAAAGAAAGTAATACTTCATCAAGTACCACAAGCAAAAGAGAATTAATAAGGGAAAGTAAACCAGGTACCTCTTCAAAGAAGGAAGACAAACTCCAAAAAAGCAGTCAGATACAGAACTACCTGGTCCATTTATACTCTCAAATATAGTTGGTGTAAGTTGCTACGCAAATGTAGCAATGAATATTCTATTTCAATTACCACCAATTGTTGACAACATTTACTTACACAGTACAGACCCATTGTGTATGCAAATATTAGTACTTCACAGAAATGCAGCAAACAATCCTGACAACAAGTATAGTGTTTATGGAATAAGACAACAATTGGACTACTGTGCTGGAATGGCGAAATTCACTATAAAATCACAGGAAGATCCACAGGAATTTCTAATGTACTTACTACAAGTACTGGAAAACAAAAACATACCTATAAATGAAATCTTCCAGATTTCATACATGTGGAAACATACATGCACTCTCTGCAACAATGTGACACAAGAAGAAATCCCCAATGAACGCTTCGTATATATATATCAATACCTAATTGTGAATCCATTCCATTTCAGCAACTTGTACAAAATGCACACCATGGTAGATTATGCTCTACCTGCAATTCAGATAATCGCTCCACGTTAGTAACACAAACACATAGTAAGTACATCATACTAATGCTTCTACATTACAATGCAGATGGTACCAAAAACAACTGCAAGCTGACTGGATTCACACATGGTCAAATATCACTTGGTACGAAAACCTTCACAACAATAGGTATGATCTACCATGCAGGAGCCACAACCAATTCAGGGCACTACACTGCATATATAAAAAAGAAATGTGGATGGTTTGAATGTAATGATAGTACCAGTACTCTAAAGCAGAGATTACCAGCAAATCTTACAAACGCTTATTTAATGTTCTTAAAACCAAAATTTGATAAATAAACTGTACTTAAACCTCAAGTAAACTTGTAGTAAAAAATATAAACTGTTAGAATATTCCAAAAGCTATCTAACTGCCCAAAGATTCTACAACAATTAATCACATAAATGAATACCACTAAATTAGAGCAAGAAATAGATAGAATATGCCAATTTGTATCTAACTGTCCCAAAAATTATACAATATCCAAACAGATAAATCAATACCAGTAAAATATATAAAAAAAATAGACAGTTAGAATACTCCAATTGGTATCTAACTGTCCCAAAATTTAACAATATCCAAACAGATAAATCAATACCACTAAAATATATAAAAAAAATAGACAGTTAGAATACGCCTACTGGTATCTAACTGCTCCAAAATTTCATAATATCCAAACAAATAAATAATATGTTACTGCTCCAAAAAAATGCAACAACCCAATGTATAAAGAATTAACCAGAAACAACAAATGAACACTGAAAACAAACAAACAAATAAATTGTAGCATAACAGAAAAAGGTTTTTTTTTTTAACCCAACATGGATTTTTTTCTCTCCCACAGACCCAATGATTTTAGCAACGGACACAGAAACTGAGCAAATTGCACAGTACTCTGGTTTCTAATCTACTAAATATGAGGGGCCAAAAAAAAATGTTGATTATACAATGTAAAAAGTCATTGCAAAATACTAATACTAACATGCTATTTTCTTTCATCACAGAAATTAACAAGAAATACATGTACTCCAGTTACTAAACCAAACAGTAAGTATATTATACACTCTATGCCCTGGCCACAACCATTGCAGCATATCACACCCATAGTATCTTATAACTTTGTTCCTTATAAATTTGTTTTTGACCCAAAGTTATAAGCAACTATAAATGTGATATGCTGCGGTGGTTGTGGCCAGGGCATAGAGTGTTGGGCGCATGGCCAAATGCCATGCTTCCAACACTCTATGCCCTGACCACAACCACCGCAGCATATCACACCCATAGAGTAAACTTTTAATGTCCGCGGACATTACCAGTGTTCTTAGAACACTTTCAACTTGCCATCGAACAATACGGACAGCGTCTTCAGGACACGCCCTACGAACATTTCAGGACAACGCTTGAGTTCTTAGAACGCACCCCCATTTTCTTTATTTCCGAACATTTCAGGACACCAAGACAGTTCTTAGAACACTTTCAACTTGCCATCGAACAATACGGACAGCATCTTCAGTAAACCCCCTACGAACATTTGAGGACACCGCGAGAGTTCTTAGAACACTTCAGGACAACGTGTGTGTTCTTAGAACACACCCGCTTTTTGTTTATTTACGAACATTTCAGGACACGAGACAGTTCTTAAAACACTTTCAACTTGCCATCGAACAATACGGACAGCGTCTTCAGGACACCCCCTACGAACATTTCAGGACAACGCGAGAGTTCTTAGAACACTTTCAACTTGACAACGAACAATACGGACAGCGTCATCAGAACACCCCCATTTTGTTTATTTGCGAACATTTCAGGACACCCCGAGTGTTCTTAGAACACATTCAACTTGCCACAGAACAATACGGACAGCGTCCTCAGAACACCCCCATTTTGTTTATTTGCGAACATTTCAGGACACCGCAAGTGTTCTTAGAACAGTTTCAGCTTGCTTGCGAACAAAACGGACACATATTGAGTCCTCAGAACACCTCCCATTCAGTTTATTTTGAACATTTCAGAACACCTGTGATGTCCGCAGACAAATCGAACACAAAAAGAATGTCTATCACATAAAAAAGCACAACATTTAACCTATCTCATACCCTCACATCCTCCCCAAACACTTCTACACACCAACACACTCTACTAAATACACATTTTGAACAAACTTTCACCGCGCTGTCTGCGGACGTCTGCAAATCCAAGATGGCGGGTGCTACCGTTAATCTGACACGCTTCACGCTTAACACCGTCCAATCAGTGAACACGCCATATGTCCGCGGACATGACGTTAGCCACTCGGCCAATCAGGACACTGTCTGTGGAGCGAACAGAGAAGTGTGTCCGCGGACCGAACACAGATATCACTAATTTTTTTTACCTACTTTTTGGTCATTTAAAAAAAAAAACTACTGGACGGATTTTCACCAAATTTGCAAAAGCATGCTTTCGGGACCAAGCCGCTGGAAAATCCATCCAGCGGTTTGGGCTGTAGGCGCGAGCAAACATTTTTTCCCATTCAGTCTATGGGAAAACAAGAAAATTTGGGACCCCCCTATAACCTTTCCCCCCCGGACGAATCCTCACCAAACTTTGCAAAAAAATTCAGAGTGGGCCATATACTTTTTTGCAAAGTTTGGTGTGGATTCGTCCAGGGGGAGCGAAGTTATAAGCCGCCCAAAAAGTGCTCTTCTTATGGAAACACCAACTTAACCATAACTACATGGCCACTAACGTGGCCATGTAATAAATATATATGCTCATAGTGCATCACAAAGCTTTCCCACCATATTTTGTTTGCAAAGGAGCTTATAACTCCTGCTTGTCTGGCCAGGGTGAATTCACCTTTCTTTAACTATGCACCCCACTTCGTACCACTACTAAACATAACACCTAAGTAGGTGAATGGATCTACCTCTTTCCAGAACAACTCCATTACACCTAATATATGGGTTAGGGGTTGTAAAGAGAATAGTAGCCCAAAAACTGAACAGTAAAAATAATCCAAAGACCAAAAATTACAGCACCTCTTTGCAAGGGAAAACAAGGTTTATTACATGCAAAAAGGTCTCAGATGGTCCCGTAGAACCGAACTGACACAGTGCTCGTCACACCCTAAGAGGTTACAGGTTATATAGTGTAAAAACCGCAAAATCTCCTTTCATAGGTTACAATGTTATCCCACCTCCCTCGTTGGCTACCACCTATAGAACATGCTAATACCCCCTAAAGCCCCTAGAATGATTGGCCTCACCTTATCTAAACCCCTTCTCCTAAACACGTGGCCACCTACATCGTCACTATTAAATACAGGTACGGGATTGCCTCGTCAATTTATTGACACATTAATAAATTGTGACCATCACATGATGTACTCCCCTATGATCCTGATGCATTCAAAGAAAACTGCTGCGGCCAGTTCTGCTTTGATAAGACAATAGACCTTCCTATTATGCCAGACACCATGGTGCACGCAAGCTGCACCCCAACCTTGTACTGCATTTATTTGCATCACCTCCGCTCCTCCTTATCCCAAATCACTGAACATTCCAGTTATGGCTCTCCCCTTAGCTTCTTCAAACCCCAGGTGCCCAGTAGTGACATGATCAAGGTAACACTCTTGAGTCTGAATTTCAGGGATTTATTGGCTTTGATTGTGCGTCTACTTGTAATTCATGAGATATGACCGCCCCTGGGGTGAGGCAGTAGTGCTCTAAATCTTTGCCGGGCACCCCATGTCCTGTTCTCATGAATTTTGTCCTTTAAAGGGTGCATCCCGACCTACCATCCTTACAACAAACATTCCGTTCCCAATTCTCTCAGTAATTCTCTGGGTCTGGTGGGGTGCACTATCCTTGTTTTCACAACCCCATCCGATCCCATCTATCAGTCTGAGTGTACTTATGTTTTGTGAGAGGAGGAACTCTACCCGTTGTTATTGATACCCTCATCGTTGCGCTCTTTAGCAGGGTCTTTGTACAGCATCCCAGGATTATTTGACACAAACAAAAAGACACGAGCAGAAAAGCCGCGATGGAAACCAATAATTTTATGGCTATTTCTAATCACAACGGGCCCATGAAAAACATTGAATCAAACCAGTCACCAGCATTTACTCCAGCTTCTTTTTCCATGGCGATCCTCAAATTGTGAAGGGACCTTTTTGAATGGCTCAAAGGCCCATTGTCCACATCATTTGGGGGAGTGTACGTACAGCAAGACAGATCAATTTTCTTGCACCCCAACTCCTCCAAAGCGAAAGCAAATCCAGAACGTATCTGTTCTGAAGGGTCATAAGCCTGATTGCCCATAATTCAGTCTTTATTGAACTAAGACCGTGCTCCATTTGGTTCGCCAACTGAAGCATCGCCCACCTGTTGATCTGCAGCCATTTGGCGTTTGCTGCAGTCTGGATACCTGGCACCAGGAGGGAGGTAAAAAAGGTTTCAGTTTTAGTAAACAGTTTAAACTGGTCTGGGATCACCTTCAATTTTTCAGATGAGTCTTCAAACAAATAGTTTGACCTTTTCTGGCGACGAAGCATTGGTGAGTGATGGGCACGCTTGGTAGATGGGGGCTTAGTTAGTTCAGGGGACGGCACATTTAAAACAGTCAAATGGATGTCAGGAACTACCAAGACTGCTGAGTGCAAGGTGGTCAGTGACCATACGTGTAGCATTAATAATGAAACAGAAGTTGTATATATATAACTTGGGATTTATTAATATGTTTAAGTATTATAAATATGTATTAAAAGGGGATATAAAAGGAGTCTCTGAAGGAGATGCTTCAGTCTCTCCAACCGTCTTCTCAGTGTCACCTCTCCTCCTTCACATTCTCCTTCTAGAATCCCTGTAGATTCCACACCAGTGTAGCAGCAGATGTACCATGCTACACATACCTTTCCTTTCTAGACAAGTCTTTACTCTCCATAGTCTGCAAAGTACTTCTGTCTTTGATACTTTCTCCCAAACCTTGATACCGATGTTTTCATCATAGTTGGTACATATATGGAATTTACTGGTAAGGAAACAACTTTCTGGTTCTCTCTACTTTCACCAACATCAATTCTGTCCATACTGTCACCACTAGCTTTATTATTCAGTTCCATGATTCTACCATTATTCCATTCTCTTCCATCACTTGTTCTTACCGCATGCTTAAACACTTCAATAACTTGGATAGGATCAGACCACTTGATGTCTTTCACTCTCAAAGTTTCCAGAAGCTTCACCTTCACAAAACAACCTACTTCCAGTGTCTCATTACACCTAAATCTTTTCCTGTCATGCCATGCTTTATTCCTATTTTGACTCTGTCTAATCATACCTACAGCATTACTAGTTACTACTCCCACATTTATCACTTCACCCATCCATCCAGGACATAATTTGGTAGTTGCATTTCTACCTCTGCTCAATTCGAATGTTGATATACCTGTAGAACTGTGCGGAGTGAACCTATGTGCTATAATGACATTCCTGACTGCTTCTTTCCAACTCATTCCATTGGCCCATGCCCATCTAATGGCATCTTTGAGAATCCTGTTGTGTCTTTCTACTACACCATTAGTCTGTGCGTGAAACACCACACTAGTCATATGATTGATCGATTTTTCTTTCAGGTAATCTTCCATCTCTCTCGAGACAAATTGGGGACCATTATCTGATAGGATAACTCCAGGATATCCTTCTCGACCACATACCTCTTGCATGAAATTAATAATATTTTTAGTTGTGATATTCTACATCATTTTTACTTCTGCCCACTTTGTTAAAATATCAATCATTACCACACAAAATTTTGACTTCCTTCACTCCATATCGGACCCATTATATCAATCCCTACTTTCATCCATCTACTCGGCACATCAGTCATAACCATTGGATACTCATTACCCACACAACTCTTATCAGACTTATTACAAAGGATACAGTTTCTTATGATCTTCTCAATTTTCTGCATCACACCCCGGCTACCAGTATGTATTCCTTATCCTGGACTTGGTTTTGGAAATGCCTTGGTGGCCTTCATGTCCCAGATCAATTATTTTCTTCCTGACATCTTCAGGTGGAATTAATCTGTCTCCTCTAAGTAAATATCCATCTTGTACGCTCAACTCATCCCTGACATTCCATAAATCTTGCACATCTGCCTCCTTGATCTTATTGAAGGAACATGTTTATTGTTGATATTTTCCATCATAAACTTTAATTTTACGTCTTTATTCATGCCTTCCATCCATTCTTCCTTAGCAATAGCTATGTCCTGCAACAAACATATAATTTCGTGTTGATTCTCTTAATCTCCACTTCCACTTTCCTCTTGAACATTCGTAAGCCTGGATAAACAGTCTGCAGCATAATTCCTTACTCCTGGAATATACTTAACCACTACATTGAACTCTTGCATCCTATGCACCCATCTCTGTATCCTTGCCGACACCTTGTCCAGTCCTTTGTTCATGAATAGTTCCACAGGTGGTTTGTGATCCATGCTTATCTCAAATTGTGTCCCCCAGACAAAACTTCTGAATGTGTTCACTGCCCATACAATGGCTAAGGCCTCCTTTTCGATTGTTGCATATGACTTTTCTGCTCCCTTTAGCAGCTGTGAAGCAAACGCAATTACCTTTTCCTCTCCATCATGTAGTTGCGCCAACACTGCACCTAGGCCCACATTACTGGCATCCGTTGTGATCACCGTACGCTGTCCTCTTACAAAGTTCTTCAGTGCCGGCGAAGTTGTCAGGGCATTCTTTATGTAATTGAATTCCTTCTCACAATCTTCATTCCATTCATATTTGACATGCATCCTGGTGAGATCCCTCAATACAGCTGTGTGATCAGCAAACTTTCTAACATATTTAGAATAATACTCAGCCATCCCCAAGAATGTCCTCAGTTGTTCTTTGTTGCCAGGTGTAGCCATATTATTGATTGCAGACATCAGGTCCGGCTTGGGCATAATCCCCTGCTCTGATATAACATGGCCTAGATATTCAATTTGCTTCCTATGAATCTTTGACTTCTCTCTGCTCAATGTCATGCCCATCTTATGCAATTTTGTCAATGCTCCATCCAGAATTCTATCGTGCTCCGCTTGATCTTTAGCAAATACAAGAATATCATCTTGAAAAAAAATAATGCTCTCATCACCATCAAAAATGTGATGCTTGGTCTTCTGAAACACTGAAGCTGCTGATATAAGACCAAATGGCATTCTCCTACATTGATGCAAACCCTCTGGGGTTATAAACGCTGTCAGATGCCTTGAGTCCTTGTGCAGCCGAATTTGGTAATATGCAGAAGTAAGCTCTAGGGTGGAAAACACTTTTGCTGACCCCATTGTTGATAGCAACTCTTGAATGTTGCGAAGCGGATGTCTCTCAGGGATGATGCACTTGTTCAGTTCTCTGAGGTCGATACACACTCTCACCTTTCCAGAGCTCTTCCTCACCACTACCAACGGTGATACCCATTCTGAAGCATCAATCCTTTCAATTATGCCCTGCTCTTCCAGTTTCTTTAATTCGCTTTTGACCTCATCTCTCCTGGCTAAGGGCACATTCCTCAGCTTCTGTGCGACTGGTTTACAAATTCTCTCTGAGCTGTACCCTGTGCGTAATCCCTTTCGCACAGCCTATTTCATCCCTGAACACCTCCTTCTTCACTGCCTCTGTAGACATCTCATTGGATTCAATCACATAGATTGACTCCTCAGCACTGGCATCCAATCTGACCTTCAGCCATGCCTGATGTGTCCAGCTAAGTAGAGGTGTTACTCCTTTTCTTGATACATAGACTTTCCCTTGGCAATTCTATCCTTGAAGGCTAACTTCGCCTCGAACCATCCAATAATATCTATTTTCACACCACCATAAGCACTCGGATTAATGTCTGATTCATGAAGCCATCTCGGACCAATTTTTCTCCATATCTTTTCGGGCAGCAACGTATATTTCGCTCCTGAATCAGTGATCATTCTTACTGGAGCATCATTTATCACAATGATGGTCTTGGAACTCTCCAGTTCCGTGCCATTCGCAGTATCGCTGACAGCAAAGACACATTCTTTCTCTTCATACTCTTCTGCACCTCCAATCCAATTCATGTTTCCTTTATCAACCCTACAACATTTGGCCATATGGCCCTTTCCATTGCAGTTTTTGCATATAATGTGGATGGCTGGACACTCAGGACTGTTAGCCCAGTGCATGGTACTGTCGCACCTAAAGCATGTCCTAATCCTTCCCCTGCCTCTCTGACTCATTAGAGGCCGTCTATTACTCATGAACCGTCCTCTGATGTATCCTCCGTATCCACGTGCACATCCTCTACTTTTTACATCATTACTGTATCTGTAAGTGCTTTGCATCTTGGGTTCCTCTTTCCGTTTCACCACAGCATTTTGATTGTTCCCATTATCAACTTTTGTCATTTGAATTGCATTGATATGATTTTCTGGCTTTTGAGTAGTACTCTTCACCCTATTCTCTAGCGTCTTGACACAATTCTCCATATGTTCAACCTCTTTGGCTATGCGCAGTACTACATCCAAATCAGGATCATCTTCAGCCCATAGTCTTTCTATAACCTTAGCGCTATTACACTCCAACATGAATTGATCTCTGAGCCTTTCATCTAGTTGTGGCCCAAATTTGCAATTCTTTGCTAATTTTATCAAGGCAGTTATAAATTGTTCCATGCTCTCTCCACTTTCTTGTGACCTCTTACCAAACTTATATCTTTCCAAAATTGTACTCAGTTTCTTTTCATAATGTTTATTCAACTTAGCAATACATTTTTCATATTCGTTCATATCCCCTTCATCAGGTAGATTTGGCAAGTCCTCATACTTTTCTTGTCCTGCTGCTCCCAAACAATGAAGTAGCAGTGACTCCTTTCTTTCCACACTGTAGTTTGTCCCACAAATTACAGAAGCATAATGCTCAAATGATTTTAAGCATCTTTTCCATGGCAAGTTGGTTCACCAGCCTCAAGCAAGAACATGGCTGGCGGTGGAACAGTGTGCATCGTCATGTTTCTGGCAATGGGTAGGTCACCCTCTCCTCTGTTGTCTATGATTGCTGCAGGTACACTTGTATAGACCATGGAACGTTTCTTTCTTCTAAAACACAAACACTTCCTTATGTGGTTTAGTGTGTTATCTGTACACTATCTCCTTCTAGGAATATCACCCTATAACTGCTCAGTTATCACCAGCTTTATTTTATCTTTGTTTCTTTTTTTCTATATATATATGCCAGTACAGAGACGAGTAAGAGCAGGAGCAGATCACTCGATCCTCATTCTGCTCTTTTTTTTTTCACACGTGCGATCACATGCACTGCTGCACTCTGCAGTCGTTCATCAGAGGCACATGTACCGTATCCCAACTGGAGATTACTTTGATGCCTTCCAGACACCGTTACAGCGGCTGCTGTAACCGCAATAGTCTTGTTATGCTGTTGCTACGGCAACCCGACACAAAATGGCCGCACATACACAGCGCACGTCACGGCGTTGTGGGCACTTTCCTCTAAAGGATCAGCTCTCCTACACACTGCAAGCTCGCGACCAGCTCGGGAGTGTGTTTATGTTCAAAGAGTGGCTCGAGGTGCTCACGCGCATGATAAACAGACACCGTAGGTTGCTACTCAAGCATGCAAATAAATACGATTGCTCGTTTTTGCTATAAGCTCGTTTTTTTAATCATAGATCATGCACAAAAACAGGGTTCTTGGCAAGCTCACCTGCAAATTTTGATTTCTCCAATTCAATCGGTGATTGCCCTTCTCAACTTCCTCGTCGCCACATGTAGCATTAATAATGAAACAGAAGTTGTATATATATAACTTGGGATTTACTAATATGTTTAAGTATTATAAATATGTATTAAAAGGGGATATAAAAGGAGTCTCTGAAGGGAGATGCTTCAGTCTCTCCAACCGTCTTCTCAGTGTCACCTCTCCACCTTCACATTCTCCTTCTAGAATCCCTGTAGATTCCACACCAGTATAGCAGCAGATGTACCATGCTACAGTACGCCCATCCATGATGACGAGAGGTTCATTAATGCTGCTGTGCTACGGTCAAATCAGGGGTGTAGAGTGTTTTATTACATCGAAGGTTCGTTCCTACAGGTATAGTACACTTTCCTTGATAACAGAATGAATACTCTGGTGGCCTCTGTACTTTTGCCGGGGTTTCACTTAACTTGATCCATGTAAATTCTGGCACATAATTTCCCCATGTTCTGCCACAGTTCTGATTGACACGTGCCACTACATCTTCCGAGAACCCCAGTAGGCCCCCTGCTGAACAGCTCACTACTCCTACCACCCCTCTATCATTATAAAATAGCGCTCCTTCCATTTACAGCAATGGTCTTATTTTAGACTTGACTTGTTCTTTCGTCTTTGCACATTCTTCATCATCTCTCTCCATTAATACTGCTTGGACCATGTGCCCTCAGAAAAGATTTTACACCCTGCACAGGACCAGGTGTAACAAAAAATTGGGCTGTAAGAGGTGGAATTTCTTGGTGTATAAACATCTTGGGTGTGCCCTTTGCATGAAGTATCAAATAGCATACATAGTAGCTCTCATTTGATCTCTCCCTCCTCACTTTGCGCCTGTGATTGAACCCACCACATGCACATCCACTACAGTGTCCAGTATTACCCCTTTACTTTCATTACCTATTTCTCTGCCTCGGTTTCCCTGCCAGTTCGTGTCATCCCCAAAGATACATCTGTATCATTATCACTCTGATACTCCCTTTTATATACCCAAACCATATAAAATAACCCCACAGAAACACTATACATACTCCAAAAACAAAACTGATATAGCATAAGATATATGTCATTTAACGCTTGTAGTGCTGAACCTGCAGAGAGATAGGAAAAACAGACAAACATGCAGAAACATCCCAAATCTTCATTATAGCATAAGGATTGAGCAATTGTAGTATCATAAGGAAAGGTGCTGCAAAGTATATTTTAATATCACTCAGTAATTTGTTCATTGTTGTGAGACGGTGGAGCAGTGCTGGGTGCTTTCCGAATATCAAATAAGTGGACCCAGTACCATAACTCCTTCACCCAAACTTCAAACCGTGTTGCAAAGATGACAGTAAAGGGTCTCTGGAACTGTTGGTCAATCGAGCAGTGGAAAAAGTTCTGGATGAAGACCTCGTCACTGGGATTTGAGGCGCTGGTAAATTCAGTGGATCCGCTAGCAATGCTTCAGCTGTATCTTCTCTTCTAGTGGCAATCTAGCAAAACAAAAGCTTTATACTTTTTATTAACTCCCTCAAATACCCCTGAAAATACCCCAATCTCCTGCTGCCCTGTGAGCATCCGATGCTGTGTTTGTAGGTGTGAGAGGTGTGTGCATTCTTCTCCCTATCACTAACCTGTGTAGGGATAAATGGTAATCTTTGCTTAGCTGCGTTCTCAAGCTAAATAAGGGCAAAGGGAGACAATCAGCATGGAGTTCCCGGAAAGGTCCAGTAGGACGGGGCAACGAGCAGTGCAACGTCCTGACAGTTAGTCCAGTGCTGTAAAGATGACACATTGTACAGTCTGCTAACTGATTAACACATTCATTTAGGTTTTTGACAAACTGGTCCTCCAGGATATCAGCTGAAATATGCTTTTTCGAAACATGTGCTGGTTAATGTAGTTGCTCAAAAGCAACCATAAGCTACTCCTGTGGCATTACTACTTTACCTATAATGTTTTGTCTCCATATCAGATAAGTCAGGGACTGTGAGCACCCCTTTTAACACATCGCTCTTTCTCCTCCTGGGGCCCCTGACCTTGTAGCTCAATTACTTGAAACTGTTGATTTGCAACTCAGGGTATGTAGTGACATCTGGGTCCCTTAAATATGCTGCGTCATTGGTGGCCTTATCTGCTGAACCATTACCAAATGAAATGGGGTCTGTATTTTGGGTGTGGGTGGCGTAGTTAACCACTGCTACTAATGTTGGGTGGAACAAAACATAAAGTTATCTCTCCTACAAGGCTGCATGCTGCACAGACCTGCCATCTGACCTTCCAAATCCCCTCCTTTTACATCTGGATGACCCTGAATGTACGGTGATGGTCATGTACGCAAAATCTGAATATATGGTCACTAAGCATCCTTAGGATGCTTCTAATGCTTCAATCAATGCAGTCAGTTCTTCTGCCTGGGCCAATAGTGTGTTGGCAACCTCATATTCCCCATCTACCAAGCGCACCACTGCTGCACCTGTGTGTCTCTGGCCAGTCTCCTGACCAATCATTGATGACCCATCAATGAACAGGGCCTCCCCTTCTTGAAGTGCATCCTCCCTTGCCTGTATTAAATCCTCTTCAGGACCTTTTGTATTTAACACAATTGTGCACATCCTCATCTGGCTGGACAGGTATTGCATAAATGTGGCAGGGTTCACTATGCAACACCTCACAATGTGAATGGAGAGGCTTGACAAAAGCATGTCATATGCAGAGGTCCTTTGTGTACTCAGAGTGGATTTGGATCGCTCAAGAATTGCGAAACACTGCATGCTCTACACATAATGTCACTGAGCAACCCATATTGATTGTTGAAGATTATTCAATGGCAAAGGCTGCAGAGGCCAGTGCCTTTTTAAAAGGGGATTGACCCTGCATCACTGAATCTGAAATACCACTGTAATATGCTAGGGGTTTGTTTTCCATGGTGCTTTGCTGAGCTAACACTGCAGTCATCACTAGCCCATTAGAATTTGAGAACAAATGCAATTCTTTTGTGTATCAGTAGTTGCCAGCACTGGTGCATTGTGTATGGCATTCTTAAGTTTCTGGAAATATGTCATCATTTCTCCTGTCCATGTTGAGTGTCCCTTTGCTTTTGTTTGCTTCTTTGAGTCTCTGTAGTAGAGGCGTTGTGTAACTAGAATAGTAAAAAAAATCCATGCTCTACAATATTTATACAAAGCCAAAAACGGTTGCATTTCCTTAACCGTTGCTGACGGTGGTGTGTTCTGTACTGCAGCTGCTCTTTCTGGGGTTACTCTTTTGCCTGCAGATTATATTATCTGTCCCAAATATACTACCTCCTTCTGACAGTATTGCATTTTTTCCTTACCTACTTTCTATCCTTATCCGCAAGCAGTGATAGCAGTGTAATTGAATCTGCTCTACATAGGTCTTCTGTTGTGCTGCACACTAGGAGGTCATCTACATACTGAATGACAGTGCTCTGTATGTGTATGTTACTCAAATCCATGTGGAGTACTCTGTTAAAAATGCGTGGGGACTGTGAGAAACCTGAAGGTGCCTCCCTGGCTGGTCCTCAGGGATCTGTCATCCAGGTGGCCAGGACATGGCCATCGCTATTGGATCCAGTTCCTGGGGGTGGACCAGTGAGAGAAGATCACCTGGATGGGGGGTGCTGGGGGAGTGGGAGACCGATAGGCGAGACGCAGTATCCCCCTTCTTTCAACGCCTTTTCCCCATCCTACCATGTAGGATATTCCAAAACACTGCCCCCCCCCCCTTTTCTCACACGAACACTTTCACACAACATGAAAGACAATGGACTAACACCAGAGCCATTTACCTGACGTGTCCCAATACCAGGGTTAGGCAAAACTCAGGCAATATACCAGAATCACACACCGAGGGAGATCCAGGGATGAAAAGTCCTCACCCAAAGTCCACTGACAAAGGAACTTTTTGTTTGTTTGTTTGTGGTTGAATACATCAGGCCCTCAAAGGCAAGAGAGGTTTTATTGAAAAGAGACTTAGGGGGTCATTATGACCTTGGCGGTAAGGGATACCGGGCACCAGTAAGTAGACCGGTGCTGGTAATCCCTTACCGCCCTATACCAAGGTCCCTTGGCGGTGACCGTAAGGATCGTGTGGTCTGACCACACGTCCCTTACGGGTCCCGCTAAGGGACCAGGATGCTAATAACGGGCTTGCAAGTCGCGAGTCCGTTATTAGCACCCTCCCCATTCCAATTGAGCCCTATGGGGGCTCAAATGGGAATGGGGAATGGCATGTTCAATGGGGACTTACCAGTCCCGCCAGGGTCGCACTACACCGGTAAGTCCACATTGAACTACACCAGACACGTGCACAGTATGGGAGGTAGCCATGGAGCTAATAGCTCAATGGCTACCGCCCCGGTCGTAATGCCCCCCTTAATCATCAAAGAGCCTGATAGCTGGAAAGGAACTGTCGGCTCATGCTGAGAAAGCTTGAGCGTGTCCTGTGCTGCAAGGTCCCCCCTTGTCCCGTGCTGAAAACATGGGGAAGGGAGACACCTGGCAATCAAATCTTCACTTATTAGTTGTGAACACTTCTTGCTTTATTAAACCCTTATCCCACACTTTTTTTGTAATTCGTTGTAAGGAATTGGCAATAGGTTTTTCTTAGTATAGGCCCTTTTATTTTGCTCCCATCTAGGTTTAGGTTAGGCGTTTTTCAACCCTGCAGTTACAGTTTTATAAACACCTTTGAACTCTGATCACGTGTGTCTGTCTTTACTGTTGCCACTATGAGTTCCTTACAGGACTCACAGTACCCATGAGAAAGTCTGGTGTGTTGCGACCTTTGCCCGTGATAGGTAAATATGGTCAGATTTCGAGAATCGGGGAGCAGTTTAATAGAAAAGAATGCTCTTTTCAAATCATTAACAGTGAAATGTGTGACCTCGGTTGGTATATTACAAAGGATTGTGGCGTGATTCGGTACCACTGGGAACTCGGCTTCTACAATATTATTAAATGGTTGTGAGTCCTGTATCATCCTCTAACTTGATCCTTTTGCTTTTTATGACAGTCTATATGGCCGTGTTGCATGGGGACTCTGAAGGTACTATAATGTCCTGTTGCCATAATGCCACAATTTTATCATGTATTCCCTCATCTGCTTTTATCGACAATGGATACTGACGTAGGCTAGCCAACACTGCTCCCTGCTTCAACTTGGTACGTGCTGCCCCTATGCTCTTCAAGAGCCCTACATTATGAGAGAATCGCTGCAGCCATTATCTTTCATCTCAGCATGTACCTCCATAATCGTGGTACTGTCAACTCTAAACAAAATATTGCCCGCTCTCCATTCAGCCACACCTCTTGGCGCTCTGCCTTTGTCCTTGAAAGCGCTGTCTCTATGTGTCCTGTTCTCAATTTCCATTACTTATTGGTCTTGGTTTGCATTTGCTGCTGCGGGCTGTGGGCCATTTCCATAGTTAGCGGGGGCTGTCTGTCATGGAGCTACATGGGGTACATACTAGGGATTAGTGTAACCTGTGGCTGTTTGCATCGGGTAACACTTGTTAATCTGCCCGGGTTAATCCCAGTACCTCTTAAACACGCAACTGTCATTCCTTTGCTGTAAATGCCTTCTCCATATCCTCTGGTCACAGCTAATTTCCAGCCGGTCTCTATTCTGCCTTTCCTTATGAAGCTTTTGGAATCACTGATCTGTCCTTTACTCGGCACCTTTCTTGAGAATCTTCCCTTTTTCACGCATCACAGCCTGGTTTCTGCCCTGGACGGGGTACTGAGAGTGTGCTGGTATTCATGATGGATGATCTGCTGCAGACACATGACAAAGGCGGCATCAGGGCCCTGCTGCTGCTTGATCTTTCCGCCGCCTTTGACCCCATTGATCATGTTGTCCTTCTGGATCGCCTGGTGGGGGGCCGGCCTCTCCGGTACTGTCCTGGCTTGGTTTTCCTATTTTCTTTCGGATCATCACCATACCCTTTCTCTACCTCCATTTCATTCCCAGGTGGTGACACTCACTTGTGGAGTTCTCAAGGGTCCGCCATCTCCCCGGTCTTATTCAATGCCTATGTTCAACCTCTGACCAAGCTTATCTTCTCCCACGGCTTACTTTACTAGTAATATGATGATGACACTCAAATACTGCTTCACCTTGACCTTTCTGTTCCTGTGTCAGTGGCCAGGTCTGTGCTTGTCTGGAGGCTGTTGCGGAATGGATGTGTACCAACTGGCTCAAGTGGAACGGTGAGAAGACCGAGGTGTTGCTGGTGGGCCCACCGTCTTCCTCCTCTTGTTGGAGTCCTGATTTCTGAACACCTTGCCTGGGTCCTTTCCCTTCCCCTGTATCTATTGTTAAAGATCTGGTGGTGAAACATTCTTTCAATCAATCAATTTCAGATTTATTTCGGCAGCAATGCCATAAAATCACAAAGAACATGATACAAAAATACCAATTAATTACACCAAGATGCATTAAAATACAGGAAGGTAAACATATTTCATGATGATACATAAAATCAACAAAAACACATAATAATTATTAGCTTGGTACATAATTTGGCAGGCCTAACCCTCCAGCTATTCCCAGTTTTGCACGGTGCATGTTTTACATATCAGAGGCGATCATAAAATACAATTCCATAAAATTCATAAGTTCATCATGAGAAGCATACATGCTCGAACACAAACTGGTAAATACACTTGCACACCAAGTTAATAACAGTTTAAATTGTAAAGTGAAGATTTTTTAGACAAAATGATTACAGAGTTCAAGGTGCAGGGGAGAAAATACACAGCCTTGGTATCTAGGCTGGAAACATATGAGGAAAAGAGAGAGCAATCCGATAAGGATAGCCGCGTCCCCTGCACACTGTCTAACAGGCCAAATTGCCTAATGGAGATATTAATCCGAAGATTATTTTGCTTGTTTATGAATTTCTTTATATTTTCAAATGCAGCAGATTTAGGAAAAACAAATTCAATAGACAATTAGTGATTATAAACAACACATTTTGCTGTTTATTTGTGTTTTCAATTACCCAACGCGTTTCGAGTCGTAAAAACTCTTCATCAGGGGCAGCATATTCATCAAACAATTTCTACAAAAAGGAAAATTATATACAATATATTAGCGTTTTGGATAGACTTAATAGTGAACAAAGGATAACAACAAAATCACATTTGTTATGTAAAAAATAATCAGTTAGACACTTTTGCTGAATTGGTGGGTAATACATTCTATTGATAAAAATGCCCAGTTAAACCTCAATCTTATCACATTCACCAAGTGAGTATGATTATGCGACATGTATATTTATATCAATGGTGGATAAATGACCATATATTTTGCCCTTGGTGCAATGAATTTTCCGTGCTAGATTACTATGGAGTGGGAATCAGTACCACCTATGGTGGGATCATAGTGCTAGGTTGATGTATTATAACCTCTTACCTTGAGTTATGCTTAAAACCAGCAAAGACTCAGAAGGCAGTCAATTGTGCACTGTCTGTTAGGCACTCGGAATCTAGTTCTTTTTAGTCTGTTCCTCAAAAGACAAAGATCATTCTCACTAGGGGACCATTTTGATGTACGATAGGCCACGTTCATTTGTCTGAACCATAAATAAAGATTTCGTGCCAGTGGTGGGACAATAAAATCAAGATAATCTTCAAACCCAGGTGGAGTGCAAGTAAAGCCCACCAGCACTCACTTCTAAGTAATCCCTAGCCAGGTCAATCTCTAGCAGCCTTTGCAGGATCACTTTGGCCCTGCCAACGTTGTTCCAAATTATTCTCTGTGGACAGAGCCATAGGTCAACCATGCCTATACGGGCTAGAAGTTTTTTTACAAGCTGAAACCAGGGTAGGGACTTCCCACCCTCTGATTCCAGGATGTGGGTTCAACCACAATCTTAACCAGAAAAACACTAGCTGATACTGGACCTCTTTTTGAATTGGCCTAAATCTCTACTCAAAATAAATAGGAGCAGAGGGGCAACTTTTGGGGAGGCCTAATAGTTTCTTTAAACATGCTTCCGGGGGTATCCGGCTCTAAGTTTAACTACTCCAAGTCCACGATTTTGAACGTCACAGAAACACGAGAAACAGTGGAACGTTTAAAAGCTAGTTTTCAGTTCACCTGGGCATCGCTCTTGATGAAAGATTTAGGGGTTCAGCTAACGGCAAAGCCCACTGACCTATATGCAGCTAACATCCCATCACAGCTAGCGAAAGCCAGACAAGACCTAGCAATGTGGGGAACCTCCGAGATCTCGTGGCTGGGTAGAATAACAGCAGGGAAATCATCCTTTTACCGAGATTATTGTGCATGTTTCAGGCTCTCCCAATTTGGATTCCCAAAACGACAGTGAAAGAACTGCAGGCACAGATTCTTAAATTCATCTTCGCCAAGAAATCTACCAGGGTTGCTAAACACACACTCATGCCAGCGAGAATAGCAGGAGGACTGGCAGTACTGGACATTGAAAGTTATGTTTTTGCGGCCCAAATTGCCCCTGTTCTACAGAGTCAAGTGGCTGAGAATAATCCTAAACACTGGGTCACAATTGAGCAAGAAACGCTAGGATACCCTATATACCATTGGTGTTGGCTTGCCCCAAAATTAGAAGATTGAGCGGACAGGGACTCCCAATAACAACCACTACATTGGTATATTGGGATAAAGCTGTGCGATGGTACGCTATCACCATGTTTCCTTCCCCCATGACAAGGATTTGGGGCAATAGAGCGTTCCCCCGGCCTGGGCAGGGGATCACTTCTGCGGTGGTCGGAATGTGGGCTTCATAGATTGGGACAACTATTCTGAGATAATTCCCCCCTCACGTTCGACCAGTGTAAATAAACTTCCAAATTGTGAACGAGGACAAATATGGGTATATCCAGCTGAGGAATTGGACATCACGAGCCAATGTACCAACTCAGGGGATGAGGAGTATGCCCACCTTTGAAGATCTCTTTGAAGATCTCCAGAAGGTTTAAGGCCCTGCACGGCTACATGGCAAAGTGAGAGGACGATGTGGGCAGCCCATTGATGACCTTGCATGGTATAACATCTGGACGAGGGTGGGTAAGGCTTCTCAGGCGGCCCAGCTCAAGGAAAATGGTCTCAAAATACTGTGCAGATGGTACCTGACCCCCGAACGTTTACATAAAATGAATCTGCAGCCCCTCCCTCAACCCCCTCCCCAGTGTTGGCATAGCAGGACCTCCCTGGGCTCGTTTATTCACATGTGGTGGAGCTGCCCCCAAGTGTAGGGGTTTTAGGAGAAGGTATCTGCACAAATCAAGGAAATCTGTGGAATTGAATTTAACCCTCTGGTGATGTTATTGGGCAATGAGGATTCTCAAGGTCAATACAAATATGAAGGCATAAAGTCCCGCCTGATCACCAAGCTATTGATGGCAGCCAGATTGGTAATAGCAAAGCATTGTAAAAGTCCAACTGAGCTGGATATTAAGGAGCGGTGGGCGTGGATATGGTATGTTGCTGCCATGAGCAAAATAGATGGGGAAAAGCAGGGGCGAATGCCGCAATTCATGGCGGATTGTGCCACACTGATTGCATATGCCGGCGCACATGACAATCCTAATGTTCATCTTAAACCTCAGGAGATGATTTCATTTTCTTTAATCTAGAAAGATCAGGAACTGCTGAATAGTAAGAAATCACAACTCTTAGCACATAATACACTGAGCTGTAACTCTTCAATCAGTATATTGTTTTGATATGATTTGAATTTGACACACAGCACAGTCTCCATGAGGATGCCAAGATGTAATTCATTGGCAATTGGAGTATGCTGTCACCGTGCTTAGTAATAATAATAATGTTTGAATTGGAAAACACGCTTTCTCAGTTAGACCCACATTGTTACATTTTAAATCGCCCCATAATTCTGCCCCATAAGTGGCTGCTGATTTTGCCTGAGCTGAGAACATCTTGATTGCGGGGTAAATGGCACCCTGACCATGCAAATGAAAGAACCTCAAGACAACCCCCCCGCCCCATATTTTCCCAAGGACAGGCTGGATTTTAGGAGCTGAGGGGACAATTCACCAGTATCATTAAGTCCAACACCCAAGTAGTCGTAATTATGTTCCTGTTCAAGTAATGTACAGTTTATGGTCTGCCTCGCTGGTGTCGATTTATTGAATCTAGCTCCAAACACCAAGGTTTTAATCTTGGCCATATTAATCTCAAGACTCAGTTCTCTACATTTCGTCACAAAAGCCTCCAGCGTGGTTTTAAGGCCCTTCACGGACGTTGGTAACAATACGGCATCACTCGCAAAGAGAAGAATTGGTCAGGTCTCCCGCCCCAAATCGGGGCATCAAGACAATTCATTTTTACATAGTGGACCACCTCATCAATATATATCAAGAAAAATATGGGGGTAAGGACACAGCCCTGTTGGACCCCTCTGGCTACTGGGATTGGGTCTGTAAGGTCCTCCCCCAGTCCCCAATGTACTTTAGCAGAGTTATTTGAGTAAAGTTGGATCATTAACTGAAGGAGGCTAGCTGGAATCTCCCTCCTAACAAGGTTTGTTTCACTGTATTATATAATTGTGTATATGTCTTCCAATTAAGTTAATGATTAGCAATGCAAAGTTCCAAAGCTGTATTCCAATGCAGCGACATCACACCAGTAAACAAGCCTTGGCAATGACAACAGTTTGGGCTTTTGTGTAGGCATGGGAAAAGCACCTGCCAGGCACTGCCCTAGTGGTATTAACTGGGCATTAATGGTAGCAGGCACAACATGGTGTGAGTGCATGGGCATCTGATAGCAGTGCCTGGCAAATGCATAATACTTAAACACAATCCAAAACTGTTGGCTTTGCCAATGCTTGTTTTAACAGGAGTTTGCTGAAGGACACGCAGATTGCTTATAAATCGAGTGTCTGAGGGCAGACCAGGTTAGCACATTTAATTAAACTAGTAACGGTTTTACAACTAGATTAACTCTCAGAAGACTGCTTTGAAAAAACACTGGGAGGCACTTGAGTGCAAAGTTTGATGGTAAGTCTTGAATAAAGCAAGCTCAAACAGTTCCCATGAGGAGGTGCTTGTGATGCTGGAAATGCATTGGTGGGACAGGGCCTCCATATCCTTGTCCTTTATTGCTTAATCATGTGTGTTCTGTTTTGCATTCCGCGCAGGAGCTCACGTGAGACTCCTGGCGGTGCGGCTCTTCCTCTTTTTGGTTTGGTGTACAGACCCTTGGGATACCCTTATGGCACCCATGGTTAGGAGTACAACCGTATACTCCAAGTGTATGTTTTTGGGCACCTGTGTGTGGCCCCAGAGCTGGGTATGGGCTGGTGGCAGCTCCATACTGAATTTTACAGGTACTTCGAGTATCCTCCATTTTGGGGATACCGAGGCCCTGCCATTGGAATCAGTTGGTTCCTGATAGGAAACAAGATGGCCCCTATGGCCTCTTGCTTTATAATGCGTGTTACCTTATTTTCCCAAAGTCCTGGGAAGCCCTGACTGTCCCTTTCCCCTGACTGGCTGTTGGGTGGAAGTTACCTATATGGTATTGTGGGGAAGTCCAGGCCAGACTGGCTGGAGCTTAACCTTGAAGCCCACTAGAAGAAGAAGAGCTGCTGCTGCTGTCCTCCTCCAATCTAAAAGCTGCTGTGCCTTCAAGGTACTGATCTAAGAGAGGACCTGGCTAGGAGACCTCTTCCCCATCTATGAGGGACCATCGTGCACCACTAACCTTCGCTGAAGTGCCCTGGTAGTCAGCCTTCGAAAAACTGTCAACCAGAGACGAGGACCACTGAGCAGAACAAAGAGAAGCACCGGACAGCCATCCACCGTCGTCGACCAGGGTTCACAGGTTTGCTATAACCGCTGGAGGCCCGTCGAAGCCGTATTGCCCAAAAGCGGGAACCGCTTGACGCAGAGCCGTTGACGACCTGAGCCGCAATGCTCCATTGACATTTGGAATTCAAGGACGTTCTCGCCCGCACCACCGACCGCTTTGTCCCGCCGGAGAAAGTCAAGGCTGCCGACGTGCCAAGGAGCATCCGCCGGTGGGTTTCCCACCACCCGAAGACTGCAGGGACGCCGAAAACTCTGCGCCCTTGCTGGGCCAAAGTTCTTCATAGTCTCTTCGCGGCAACAAACTATCGTCGTCGAGGTACACTGACTGCATGCCTCATCTTTGCAGGACGTCTCCGACTGATCATCGATGAGCACCGCCAGGACCGAAGCTGCCACCTCAACGCCTTTGTTCACCATTTCCTCGTGGGATCTCGACGATCCGTGGCTTCTGCCTTAAAGGGAGCCGCTCAAGAAGGATCCGTCAATGACCCAACGTCGAACTCTGCAATTCCAGGTACATTGGGGGTGGTAGAACCTTTTTAGAGGCAAATAAGACTGAAATAAACAATATATGGACTGGGCTTGTATTATGTCTTTATTTATCGGTTGCCCAGGTGGGAGGATCCTCACACAGAACTGTGTCTAGTGGTAGGGGCCAGTATTCTGCCTATTGTTTTAACCAACCTGCTTTCCTCCTATGTCTATTGTTGGTTCACTTTATTAACTGATTTGTATGACAGTTGAACTGAGTACAGGTGATGGATTTTAATGGAATCTAAGAAGTAATTGTGGTACCACCTAGAAACTGTATATATTTAGCATTTTAGATTATCTTGAGCACAAAGTGTGTTATTGAGATTGTGTACATAACTTGAGCCTATTTATACAAAGAACTGTGTTTTCACTAACATAGTGTGTGGACATTCCTTTGTGGGTGTTTGGGGACTACACTGTACTTAAGAACCAGCCTGCATCACCTCTTGAGAGCTTAAGCCTTGATTGCTCGACCTTTGCTACCCAAAAGAGAATTTTGGCTGGGGTGCTCTGTGCCTCTACTCTGCCATATAGAGAGCAGGAATACAGATACCCCCTCCAGTCTTTACACTGGTGGCAGCAGTGGGATGCTAATGGTTTTAAGAATCAGTGTGTAAACTTGCCACTTACAAAATATCTACACTTTGTTAAACTGAGGTTTAGTTGTGGACTAGATAACTACATTACAAGCAATGGCATCTATTGCAAATGGTAAACTGAGTAGGATGAGCGTAGAGGCTCTCCAGAGTGCTTGTGAAGCCAGAGAGTTAGACTTTTAGGATAAGTCTAGGGCTGAGCTCATAGCTGCCCTGGTAGACTACAAGACTGATTGTGAAGCTCTTGAAGGGGGGGGGGATGCAACCAATGAGGACCCTGCCCATGGGGCTGTTATTGAATCTGATTCTGGGAATGCCACCATTCCTGCTGTCTCTGTTCTGAACCCCATCACTGCTCTTCAGGGGGAAGCCCTGAAGATTGAACTTTTAAAATTGGAGCTACAACAGGAACAGTTAGCCTTTCAATATAAAAAGTTGGCAACAGAAGCTGAATCGAAGAAAGAGGAGTTGGCGCAACAAGTGATACTCAAGGATAGGGACACTGAGCACCAGAAAATTCTGCTGGAGAGAGCTAGAGTGGAGACTTCAGCAAAACCAGTTGAGTGACAGGTCCCTTGCCACTAAGTTTATGAAAGATTTGGTTGGTGTGTATGTGGAGGGTTCTGATATCCTCCAATGGATTGAAGCATTTGAGATGGCTTGTGGAATCCATGATGTTGATAAAAGAGATTGGGCTAAGTGTTTGTTAAGCAGAATGCCTCAGACTGGATATGACTGTATTCTGAAAATGAGTGTGGAAGAAAGGGGTCAGTATGAGTGCATGAAGTCTGCTTTGATTGCCAAGTTTGGCAAGACACCTACCCAGTACCTTAAAAGGCTCTGGGAATTTAAGAAAAGTGAGACTGTGTCTTGGATTGACTGGATGAGTGCTGCACATATGAACATGATGGGGTGGATTGATGGTTACAAAGTGAAAACGTTTGTTGAATTGTCCCACCTTTTGTTTTTTGAACATTTTTCTGAAGCCTGTTCACCAGAGCTGTGTCAGTATGTTGCTGACCAGAATATTTTAGATCCCTTAAACTGGCCAGGCTGGCTGACAAGTGGGTCTCCCACTGAGTGTCCCCTGAGGAGCCCAGTGGGAAGGACAAGGACAAAGAAAATGGGACCTCTAAGAAGGCTGAGGAGTCTCAGAAGCATTCACAGTAGAGTAAACCAACAACTTCCTCTCCTAAAACCCAGAAATCTAGTGGGGATAAGTCCTATGTGGGTAAGAGTGGTTGTCCTCTGCTGCAAAGCAGTTTCCCAGTGGTTCCAGTACCGTGCCCCGCATTCCTGATACTTGTTGGGACTGTGGGGCTCTGGACCACAAGAAGGGTGACCCCAAGTGTAAGGTAAGGCACTTGGAGTCCAGGCTGTCAGCCTGACCTACTCTTACTGCATGCCTGGGGTGAAGGCCACTGTCCTCCCCTCCTCTACAGGAATCACATTGGTGCTCCCTTGGGGCCTGGGACCAGTACGCAGAATATTGGCGACAATCCCACAGAACACCATATGTTTTTGAGAAGTGTCCTCCCGAATGGCCAGCCTTTTACTGGTTTGAGAGTCATTGGGGCAAGCATGACAATGGTGGACAGGACCCTGCTCAAGCTGGAGGACTATGTAAGTGCTCGTCTGGGAACCACCAGGTTAGCTGGTGGGCCTCCCAAATTGTAGCCTTAGTCAACATTACGATTGAAGACAAGACAGCGAAGCACTTGTGAAACACTTGTGTAAAGGCGCATTATAAATGCCATATCATATCATATCCTGTCCTGTCCTGTTCAGGACAACGTGCCTGCTAACATTTTGTTAGGCAATGATTTGGTGGAAATGGGGATGATCCCGGATGGTTTAACCATGGCTGCTGCGGTGGTCACCCGATCACAGGTCACACCGGGTCTGGCTGTGAGTCCGGTACCCAAGCTGATGGGGAAACCCAAGGCAAGAAGAGAGAAGAGTAAGAAGACCTCCTCTGTGAAGGGGGCTCCTTCTCTTCCTGCTGCTTCAGCAGCACCCACTGGGATTCATGCTCCGGACGGGCTGGGTCCAGTGGTGAACCCAAACTCAACTCCTGAGGGAGATTAGGCAGAAGACCCCCCTGCAGGGAGGTGCTCAACCTGGAGGACCACCCCAACCTTCAATGCTTGTTGGCCTCCTGGGCAGACTTCAGTAAGGGGACTTGTCCCAGGCACAGGGGGGGAGTGCCTAGGACATTCTGTATTTTGTGGGAGAGTGAGCTCCATTGTAGTGAGCCCACTAAGCCTGAACCTGGTGCTCTCAAGAGGTTGGTGGAACCCCAGTTTTACAGGCCCTTCCTACTGCAGTTGGCTCACGAGTTGCCCTTGGCTGGTGATCTTGGGACCAAGAAGACAAAGCACAGGCTCTCTGCCCATTTCTACTGGCCCCGGATGGGAGTAGAAGTGGAGTCCCACTGTAGGACCTGCCCAACTTGTCCGTTGTCTGGCAAAACTGGAGGCCGTGTCATTGCCCCACTGCAGCTGTTGCCAGTGGTTGGCACACAGTTTGAGAGGGTGGGCATTGACATTGTCGTTCCCCCTGATCCTCCCACTTCAGGTGGACATCTGTTCATCCTGGTCTTGGTAGATCATTCCACCAGGTACCCTGAGGTTATACCCCTTTGGACTGTTACTACCAAGGTAGTTGCCCGGGCTCTCCTGGGCATTTTTACCAGGGTTGGATTCCCTAAGGAGGTTGATTCTGGCAGAGGATCCAACTTCATGTCGAGTTACATGAAAACAATGTGGAGAGTGCAGGGTAGCCTACAAGTTCTCCACCTCTTACCACCCACAGACCAATGGTCTGGTTGAGAGATTTAACAAAACTCTCAAGGGCATGGTGAGGGCTTTGGAAGAGCCCCTAAGGAGGAAATGTGATTTCCTGCTGCCATGCCTGCTATTTGCTTACAGAGAGGTACCTAAAGAGGGTGTTGGTTTCAGCCCCTTTGGGTTACTCTTTGGACATCCTGCCACTTGCCTTGATCAGAGAAGGTTTGGAAGCCACCCCTCCAGGTCCTGACAAGCAAGTGGGGGACTATGTTTTAGGACTCAGACGGAGGATGACCAAGATGATGGGCCATGCAACAGCAAATCTTAAGGCCAGCCAGGAATTGAACAAATACTGGCATAACCTTAAAGCATCACAAGTAGATTGGACTCCAGGACAGGAGAGCCTTGTAATGGAGCCTACCAGGCCTTAAGCTTTGGCAGATAAGTGGACTGGCCCCTTCAGGATAATCTGCAAGATAGGCAAAGTCAATTATCTGGTTGACATGGAAGTCCCTGGGGTAGCCCCTCAAGTATTCCATGTCAACAGGCTCAAGCCTTTACATAGGCGAGCAGAAGTCTCATGTCTCTTGCTGGCTTCAGAGCAAGAAGAGGATGAGTGCGAGCCCCTTCCTGATTTGCTGCATAGCGACCCTCAGGATGGCTCAGCGGATGGAGTGCATCTCTCTCCAGACCAGACACCAGAGCAGCAGAGGGCCTGCAGGGCTTTGCTCCAGCAGTATGCTCCACTGTTCTCACTGACACCAGACCTCACCCCATGATGCAGGCACGAAATTGACGCTGGTGACAGCGTGCCTGTCAAAAGCAGATGCTACAGGATGTCAGACACTGTTAAGAACCGCATCCAGCCTGAGGTTGCAAAGATGTTGGATCTGGGTGTAATTGAACCCTCAACCTGTCCCTGTTCCAGTCCAGTGGTCCTTGTCCCCAAGGCATGTTCTCAGGCAGGTTGCAACGATTGGAGGTTCTGTGTGGACTACAGAGGAGTCAATGCTGTCACCAAAACTGATGTCCACCCATTGGCCTGGGTTGATGAGCTCATGGACACCATAGGTGCTGGCAAATTTCTGAGGACCTTTGACCTTACCTCAGGCTATTGGCAAATAGCTCTTATGGACCATGCCAAGGAAATACTTAATTCTCAACACCTGAGGGGCTCTACCAGTTTAGAGTCGTGCCTTTTGGGTTGAAAAATGCACCTTCCACCTTCCAGAGACTGGTCAATCATGCGCTCAGTGGGCTGGAGGCCTTTTGTTTGGCCTACCTAGACGACATTGCTGTCTACAGTTCCACCTGGGAAGAACATTTGACTCCTGGATAAGGTGTTGCAGGCCTTGAAACCTCACTATCAAGGCCACCAAGTGCCAGATAGCTCAGGGGAAAGTCACGTATCTTGGTCATGAGGTAGGAGGGGGTCAAATCCAACCTCTCCCCAGTAAAGTACAGGATGTACATGACTGGTAGACTCCCACTACTCAAACCAAGGTAAGAGCCTTTTTGGGCCTCACAGGAAATGATCACAACATCTTGGCGGACTATGGAACCATAGCTGCCCCTCTGACAGCTCTGACTTTGCCCAAACAACTGAGGAAGGTTAATTGGAACAAAGACTGTCAAAGGCCTTTGTTGGCTTGAAGGAAAGTCTGTGTATGGCACCTGTGTTGCATGCTCCTGATTACAGCAAACCCTTTATTGTCCAGACGGATGACTGCAACACTGGAATTGGAGCGGTCTTGTCCCAGTTAGATGACAAAGGGAGGGAACATCCGGTCATATTCATCAGTAGACAACTCAAGGGTAGAGAACTTAGGTGGGTTACTGTTGAAAAGGAATGTTTCAATATAGTTTGGAGCCTTAGGCATTTTAGGCCCTACCTCACGGGGCCTACCTTCCAGGACCAAACGGACAATGAGCCCCTGAAGTGGCTTATGCAGATGAAGGGTGAAATCCCAAAACTGCTCAGGTGGTCCATTAGCCTGCAAGGGCTAGACTTCACCATAGAGCATAGATCAGGGAAAAGTCACAATTATGCCCTAAACTCAGTCTGGGGGGGGGGGCGACTGCGATGCTGGAAATGCATTGGAGGGACAGGGCCTCCATATCTTTGTCCTTTATTGCTTTATCATGTGTGTTCTGTCTTGATTTGTGTGCAGGAGTTCATGTAGAACTCCTGGTGGTGCGGCTCTTTCTCTTTTTGGTTTGGTGTACAGACCATTGGGATACCTTAACGGCACCCATGGGTATGAGTATATCCCTGTACTCCTAGTGTATGTTTTTGGGCACCTGTGTGTGGCCCCAGAGCAGGCTATTGGCTGGTTGCAGCTTCCTGCTGTATTTGACTTGTGCTCCGAGTATCCTCCATTTTGGGGATACCCAGGCCCTGCCAATGGAATCAGTTGATTCCTGATAGGAAACAAGAAGGCCCCTGTGGCCTCTTGCTTTCTATCGCCTGTTACCTTATTTTCCCGAAGTCCCGGGAAGCCCTGACTCTGTCCCTTCCCCCTGAGAGGCTGTTGGCTGTTAGCCTGCATCACCTCCTGAGAGCTTAAGCCTTGATTGCTCGACCTTCGCTACCCAATAGAGAATCTTGGCTGGGGTGCTCTGTGCCTCTATTCTGCCATATAGAGAGCATGAGTACAGGTACCCCCTCCAGTCTTAATTGTGCTTTGGGCAGAGAAGCGCAGGAACTGGGTGGGAATGGCCATAGGGATTAGCATGGTCACGGGCAATCAATGGGTTGGCAAATACCCAAACCATACCTACAAGCTGTGTGTCCCTACTCGTATGCCATTTCTCCCTATCAGTAATCGAATGGAATAGTTTCAGCTTATAGGTGTTGCAGGTGACACCTAATAGCCCAAACTAAAAATTAACTCACTGGTTTGAAGTCATGGCAGCAAATAGGCATTTTCTATGCCTGCCCTCTGACGCCTAAGAGAAGAAGAGGTCATTGCCCTGCTCTTTGTCTTTGGCCTGCACCTAGCATGGTAGCACGTTTGTTATAGTAACAGACATGTCCAAGAGCAAGGCTTTGCTCTGCATTAGACCTGACAGCATACTGCAGAGCGCTGCGCGTGGGACTTACTGAATAGGAGCTAATGTAACAAACCGCAACTCTGTGGGGGTAGATTAGAGGTGACGTTGTCAGGATAACCGACATTTCTTTATTTGTTTGGAGAAGTGTGGTGAGAGAGGATGATAGGCGTCCAGAAACTGCGTATGAGGGGAGAGAATGCACAAGTGGCAGATGATGGATTTCTCGAGTGGGGGGACATATTCTCTGAATTGGTGTGAGCCCGTTTCCTCTGAGGGGAATTGAGAGATTCTCTCCCCAAAATATTTATTTTTTAAAGAGTCAAGAAGAAGGTACATTGGCAGTACCTGACTGATTTTTATATGGCTGGACCCCTTTTGCAATGGTGCAGACGGTCTAAAAAACGGTGGTGTGGAAGGTTACCCAGAGCAGTGCCAGTGGTTCAGAATAATTCTAAACTTTCCATCCATCACTTTTTTGGTTGTAACAAGGGCGAAACCTGTCTGGCGTTGCTTGTGTTTCTGTGCAGAGGGGACCTGGCCTAGCAGTTTTGGCTTGGTTGCTCCCATTGGTGGCAGTACCAGACTGATTTGCATATGGCTGGACTGCTTTTGCAATAGGGTAGACAGGCTAAAAAACAGTGCTGTGGAAGGTTGCCCAAAGCACTGTCAGTGGTTCAGATTAATTCTAAACCTTCCACCCATCACTTTTTTTGTTTACATTATCCAGTGACATGCGGCCTCCTGCTGCAGGGCTGGCGGGCAACTGATTGCATCAAAGGCAGAGATACTTTATTTTATTGTGTGTCTTAAAGCACTGAAAATGAAGTGGGTAAATAGATATTTTGCCTTTTGCATCTTATAGTTTTCCATTCAGTGGGCCTCATCACAACCTCGGCGGTAACCCTTGAATCCGGCGGTAGCGCTATTACCGCCGGATTTAAGGGTCCGCCGCCGAATCAGGGCTTCGGCGGATTTCAAACCAGCTCTGAGCTGGTGTGAAATCCGCCGAGAATTCGCGCTAATACCGCCGGCGGGAAATCCGCCGGCGGTATGAGCGTGAAATTTCCGCATTGAGCCCAATGGGGAATGGGGCATTCCCGAATGGGCTCAATGGGGAATGGGGACTTCCAAGTCCGCCCAACTCGTGATCCCGCGCTATTAGCGCCGGGGGCTATGGCGGTCGCGCTAATAGCTCCCGCGCTAATAGCGCCACCGCTACCGCCGAGGTCGTGATGAGGCCCAGTATGTGGAAAATAAAGGTACACTGATATTATTTTGGCCCAACATGCTGCCATAAGGATTTACATGTTGTCATGATGCTATACTATTCAATTTGTGTATTTTGCAAGTAAACTCTATAGGACAGTATTATTGTAGGTCTTGACCCCCAAAACTTAAATATTTGTTCCAAGCAAAGCGTGGAAGAAGGTGGCTGTGCCCAAATTACAGAGTGGGTTAAAACCCCTGCTTCGCTGTTTAGCGTAAGTGTGTGATGCTGCTGCAAATAATGTCATCTCACCCTGACTTCAACTGCAAAAATGGGAGTGCTTATTAGTGGTTACGTTTACACCCCTACAATAGGACAATTTAAATAAGTGTAGGGACAAATTGGTGTACCCTGGTGCTCCTCTGCTAGTGGCTCCAATACTGTCACATACAATTGCATTATTGCTGCACTGACCCTCCCCGAGTCTCGTATCACTTGATTTGACATGCAGACATAGGGCCTCACTATGGGTACGGCAGTGACCGTGCCGGTGATACCGGCCGGTTGCTGCAAGACCCGTAAATATTTACTGGCGCCTGACTTGCCGGTAACACTTGGGGTTTACATTCCCAGTGGCCGGGAAAGCAGGCGCCGGTAAAATGTTGTTCTCCATTCCCATAGAGTCCTGGGGGCCTCGGAAATACCGGCACTGGTAATAACGGTGCCGGTGCTTCTGTGAAACTCTGAGGGCGGGTGCCGGTCTGCCCGCCAGGTCAGATGTGCCGGGCGGTAAGCTTACCGGCACTGTTGTTTTCGGACCGGCATGCTTGTAATGAGGCCCATAGTCTCACCAGCGAGGCAGTGCAGCAGAGATTCTAGGATAGCAGACTAACTGTGGTAGAACTAACATTACGTTTTCTCCCCTGTTACTCCTAGCCACTTAAGTTGCTTGGGCCGTGCAGAGTACTGCCCCACACAGTGCAATGTCCTGTTATGCTATGATACTGAGTCTTTCATTGCACACCATCTGCCATTTTCATACGTTGTAGGACCTTCAGGATCTGCAAGAAGTGGGTATTTTCACACTTAAAGGAGAGAGTTAACTGATTGTAATGTTGAAGCTGAATTAGAATAGTCTCATTACAATGAGTAATGAAGTAAGATGCCCCTACACAAGTAAGTTTGCCACTCATCCACCGTCTCTGGAGTTAGCGCCTCTCCCAACCGTTGTAGGGTTAGCCCCGCCTACATTTTAGCCTAGATGCACCTCTGGATGTGTGCGATTGTATTTTGTTAGGCAGAGAGGTGAGGGAAGCCTTTCCCCGAAACTGGCCGCATAAAGGTTTTACTGTTTGTTCAGAAAAATATACTATTTGATAGTTGGTCTCGACACCAGACCATGGGAGTGCGGGGGAGCACGCCGGTAGAACAGTGGGGGCAGAGGCTCCAAGTTTTCCCCGCCTATTTTCTGAAGAGGCCCCTCACATCACCACTTAGCTCTCCCCACCCCCGCCCCATCCCCACAAAATGTTTTGTTGCGCCCCTGGTTAGGTAAGTACCCTTACATTTGACATTAGTAAGTCAATAGATCGTTGTTTAAAAGTGAACATATTTTCTTGGGTGGAGTATGACGTTCTTTCTATGTTTTTTGTATCAATGCATGTAAACGGCCATAGCACATATATTGCCTGTGTCAGTCAGCGAAGATAGCAAGTATAGAGTGTTTATGGAGCCATACGAATGCTGTGGTGGCGAGTGTGAAGGTGACCAACACTCGCTCACTCGCACTGCACAGACAGAGAGCATCGGCCGCCACATCCTGTGGCAGGGGGCTGGGGACACAAAATACGAAACACCACTTTGCCTGCATGGTGGGAACAGGATATTTCAGCGAAGTAGTGGGCAGTCTGAAGCTGACCACAAATGCACATAGAGGGTTGGTGTCACCACATAGAAATGAGATTATGTACGCAGGTCAGGAATAACATTAATACATTCCTATGATATGCCGTATTAAGCAAAAATCATGTTAGCAAGTGCTATACAGAAAAAATATGAACAGATTTTGCGACTGACGCAAAGGACCGAAGTAATTCAGAATATGGGGCTTCGCTAACTATCCACGTCGTTACTTCCGGTTTGTAGATTTATATTTTCAAACATAAAGTAAACAGATTCATGTAGAGCTGTTAAGGTTTGACGTATTTTGCAATTCACATAAGGGGTGCCTTATTCTTCGGCCCTTGAGCTGACGCGTCTTTCATGCAAACGCTCTTCTCACGGCCTAGCGTTCATAAACTTTGACAGGTGGCGTCCGTGAATCCGTGTTATGCAAAGTTATATTCGGCAAAACCTTGGTGTATGGTCCATTAAGTTTACTGGTGTGCACCGGTATGAATAGAGATGACATTAATAGTATTTGTTTAGGTTTGCTGGTATACTCGCTCTCTCTGATATTAATTCATAATAAGAGCCATCAGACTTTTGAAAGCAACCTGGTGACTGTACCTGGCATAATATGTCAGTACTTGGCCAATTGAAGCTGCAAGTAACGACAGCAGCACCTAAGAATGTGGGGCTGCACCTTAAATACTATGAACACACCAGGCACGTGGAACTATAGCTATAATAACATGAGGTTGACTGTGAGAAATACGTCTATATCTGGCATAATATGGCATCGCCTGTGCATCTGAGCCTGTATGTAGCATGTGTGACTGCAGTGACAGTCCATATGACGGTGGACTAGCAAAGGAAGGCGGGGCCCCTGTCCTGTTATGGGTGCCTTTGGTCTATCATGACTGCACCAAAGCCATATCATGACAACTCTTTTACTTAATGCGTGGTTGTTTAGTGAAGTATACGTTTCTCTGCTTTAGTAACCGTTTGTTTTCATTAATCTTACACTAACGACTTTTTAACATCTGTGATGTCACTTCCTGTTTTCATGGCCACTGGTCATGTGCCTTTACTTCCTGTGGCATCATCTCGTCAAAGGTTATATAATGGGACTTACCGTGATGCCATCAGGCATGCGATGTCATTCCCATGAACACTGGCATTCACATAAATTGACACCCCTGTGCAATGTACAGCTCAGTTTGTGGAAGTAATTGGATAAAATGCCCTATGAATCACATGCCTTGTGAAGAAAAACACTTTAAATATTCCAAAACCTCAGACGCCAGGTCACTACAGTACACAGAAGCATTTTGGCAAAATCCAATCAGAAAAAAATGCATAATGGGTGTAAGGTAGACCAATGAGTATCTTGTGCCATGTCACTGATGCTGCGGCTGATCCAGTGTGCCACTACCACAGTGGGAACAATGGCAATGTAAAATGTAAGCCAGCAGACTTGACTCCGTTTTAAATGGTGTGCCATGAGAATGGTCATTTAATGCACATCATTGTTCCGATGCTAGTTCATCAAATCATTTTAAACATGCCTGAATATAATATACACCGAGAGAAGCTAATTATGCAAAACTTAAGTCATTTACGGAGCCCAAATAATGGCATGCCAATTTCATTATAGCCAACCCACGTTTAAATTGCCCCAGTTCATCACTTATTTTCAGACAAGCTTCATCAGTGCAATCCTAGTTTCTACGTTGTTCTGGAAAACGGTCCTTCCAGTTCCCATATCATCCTGGCATGGGAAGAACATGAAACAGCAGTGTAATCATCACTTCGCCACATAGGACAGCGATGCATACGTACCACCAGTGTTTGCTGCACGGAAAGAGAGAATGGACAACACAGGCAGCAGGAAAGCAAGATTTCTTCGCATATAAGACACGTACAGCACAGACAGTTAAAGTACACATTTCCCTCATTCTCACACAACATTCACTGCATGGGCAGCAGACGGACAACTTGTTCTCATAGCCACTCATTGAACAAGTACATCACAGGTGGACTATTACATCTCTCCTGAGACACAGAAATTGACCAGAGCGGGAAGAAGGCGGAAGCAGGTTAAGATTCCCTTGTGCTTGAAGAACAGTCATCGAGAAGGAAATGGACATACAGGTGTCATTGACACACAGAACATTTCCAAAACAGAAAGCCAAGGCAGACCTACAGATAACAGCAGAGGAACTGGTCCTCACACAGAGAACATTGGCACAGATGGCGCAAGAATTCCTCCAAGCCTCAGAGACAGTTCAACGTGTTTTTATTGATATTGTAATGGACGCTATGGCCCCCCCTCTCTCTCGTGTCTGAAAACACACCTCCTCCCTAACCCAGGTGTCCCTGACACCAAGTTAGTAGATACATAATATTTACCTTATTGTCAGGGACGTCATTTCACCAAAATGCCACGGGTAGTGGAAGTGACATCAAACGACCCTTAACCTCTGATGACATCACAGGAAGTGATGTCCTTTGACCCCCCACCCTGAAGTGACATCACAGGAAGTGATGGAATACGACCTTTCACCCCTTGACAAAACAGGAAGTGGCATCACATAGCATTGTTCCTAAGCACACTACGAAAAATTTGGTTACAATATCACTGTAATGCAGTGGTCTTCAAACTATTTTGGCCTGGGCCCCCTTAAGCAAAATGTGGGCAGGCCAGGCACCCCGCAAAAGTGCCAAATGGACACTAAGTCCAAAGGGCTATGAATTATTGTGCACTGTCACTGCACCCTATTCCCAGTATAGTCACTGGGCTCCCCCACCTGCTCCCATCCCACTCTATGGACTCCCTCAGCCCACTCCTACCCAGTCCCTGGGCTCTCCCCACCCCACCACAAACCCTGGGCTCGCCCCACATTGCTCCCACTACTATCCCATGGCTCCACCCTATCCTGCTCCCACCACAGTCCTGGACTCCCCCACCCCGTTCACAGTGCAATCCTAGGGCCAGTGGCAGATGGTGATTTTTTTAATTAGAGGGGCATCAATATTTCTCCTATATATGCCATAGCAACTGAGCATTGCGCGGGAGCCTTAACCAATCAAGGGTGGTTTGGGGAGATATCGCCCGGGATATTTTGTAAAATAATGGGTTAAAATGTTCAATTTTAGAGCACACTTGGGTGAAAGGCCAAACAGTTTGCAATTGGTGCTGGATCTATAATAGATGTCCAAAATACCATCCCTGTCCCCTGGGCCCCCCAGCGCCTCAGAAGAAGAGATGATTTTGGCAGGTGGGTAAGGGGATTGTGCAACAAAGACATTTTTAAAATGCCTTTGTTGTACAACCCTCCTTCCCCACCTCACTCGCCAAAATCAGCTCAACGGACAAACAGAAACACACACACACACACACACACATTCACACAGCAAGCACTCTATCATTCACCCGAGCACCCATCATCATACACTCACTCATAACACACATAAACATATCTAAATAAATGAACATAAACTTACCTTCTGCCCCGTCCTGAAGTTTCCTCCCCAGCGCTCCAGCTCCTCCATCATGAACAGGAATCGGGAAGCAAGAGCTTCCTGGTTCCTGCACATGCGTGCAGGAGTCTGCGTGTGGCTGCTGAAACGCCTTGCTCCAGCCTGCTCTGTCTGTAAGTGTGAGGTGGTGCAGAAGCTCCCCCTCGTACATACATTCATCCAGTTCCCATACCAGCATTTCCAATGAGCTATGCAAGACTAGTGAAGCAAAACACCCCTAGCCTTGCATGGCTCATTAAGCATGTGTGGCTGGGGAACTGAACTTTTAAAGGGAAACAGTATTTCCCTTTGACAGTTCAGCCAGCCCAGGAGCGCTTCCTCAGATGGAAAAAGCAGCTGAGGGAGCGCTCAGTGTTTCACTGGGCTGGCTCCTCTACACCTCCATAATGGGGGAGGGGGCCATTGGGTCGACACCCCCTCGCCCATTATGGATGAGGTGCCCCTGGCCAAAGCTCTCCCTGCCCTGCATTTCTTGCCTCCATTAAAAATATTTTCTCTTTTTTTTACATTTCAGTCTGGGGTCTCGCGCCACCCTTGGGAATGAGGCCACAACCGTCTCCCCACACCCACACCCGTGGGGGGCACCCCACAGTTTGAATACCTCTGCTGTAATGTGATATGCATTTCATACAAGAAAAGATCACCATATGTATCATTAATATCGGTGTGTAAAGGACCGTATTAGCAAATTACTATGAATGCAAGCATACGACCAAGGCCAAATGATAATAATGTGCTATGATATAGCATTTCAGTGCTTTATGTAGAACAAATATACATACAATATCACCCAACCTGTGTTGGTACTCATTTATCGACCTCAGAAGGATGAAAGGCTGAGTTGGCATAGACGGGATTCAAACCTGCAGATCACACACACATCTCAGCAGCGAGTGCTCAACCCACTGAGTTATCTTGCCGGTTATACCTATTAAGATTAGGCTATAGTAAAATGAGCAATTACATGTCTGAATGTTCGCAAAGTAAGAAAGCAACTTACATTGTGTAGTGGATACCATTAAACTGGTAGCTGAGATTTGACAGCAGGCCAGT
The DNA here is from genome assembly GCF_040938575.1 of Ambystoma mexicanum. Lineage (NCBI taxonomy): Eukaryota > Metazoa > Chordata > Amphibia > Caudata > Ambystomatidae > Ambystoma > Ambystoma mexicanum. The sequence goes on from NC_090921.1 coordinate 1,497,540,174, forward strand.
TCATCTGAAGGTCTGGTGCAAAGGTGTCTTAAACAATATACAATGTTCACTCGGTCCCTTGCTTCCCCAAGTCCATATTTGGTTGAACCTTACTGTATGAGGTTAATAGCCATTAAATTCTCATACTACACCACATTGTATCAAAAAATAGTATTTTATTTTTCATATTTCAACAGTAAAAAACTTTTTTTCTTTTATCTTTTCTTCTTCACAGTTCCAATTTTTTAATCTTTTTTAAAAAGGAGTATTTCTGATAGTATGCAAATCACAATATTTGCACCGTTACCATGCAATATCGTTGTGTACATTTAATCTCATGTGACAGTTGACCATTTAATAATTAGCAAAAATTCATCTCTTAACCTGGATCTACAAGTTGCTCACCCCTATCGTCGAGACAAGCAACCCAGTCCGTAACAACCTTTCACTTATTCTTCCTAAAAATCATGCTTACTTTCATACCACATCCATACCATACCCGACATGTTTCATTCCTTACACACTTACACACTATTGACAAGGAAATTCTTCAGGGGTAAAATTTACACAACATTCAATTAAATGCACAATCGTATCAGTCTTCTTGTAGACTTAATTTCTTGCGGGGTCAGCTTTCAATGAGATCCCATCGCACTTTTCTTTAGGGTCCAACCTTCAAAAACGAATACACTGTGGGAAGCAAGTGTGGGATAATCGAAATTTAATATTCGAGATAATATCCGGTCGACATTTATATTATGCACAACCTGCTATGTGTCAATCATCAGCGGAAGGGTGTCATTCCTTAGACCATCACCTTCTTTACATCTGTTATATCTTCACACCTCCACCCCTATCTGCAACTAGGTCCTTCAAGACCACACCCATGCTGTTATCACTTCAGGTCTAATCTTTAACTACGACACTGAGTATTTCACAACTTTATAATCAATTAACCCAAACATGCGGTACAGTTAAGTTGTCCAAGTCGGTCTATGAATTTGCTTTACCTTCTACAGGCTGACTTCTTCTTATGTGTCTTCTTCGGGGGGTCCCCCTCGATTTACAATCCTCTTCCTAGTTAAAGTCTGTCTGATGTTGGGGTGTGCTTGGCTCTCAACTGGATACCACTATCTGCGATCACTGGGAGGCATGCCTATTTAAGACAAAAACACAGGTAAACCAATTTGTGTAGCTTGGCGTGATGTTTATTCTATTTGTCAGTTCATCATGCTCAAAACGACCCTGCATATCTGTATACTGACCTAGCGTGATTACTTTGTGGATTCCTGTTCTATTTAATAGTTGACTTTATCCCGTGCCGCTCCTCATTTAGATAAATCTTCTAAATTTTCTCACGTGGGATGGGACGACTCTAGTTTTCTAGAATGGAGAGAGGCACATCAGGTACTCGGTCGTGATTCTTCTTCGTACCGCTGTTCATTTAAAATTAGAGTGGGGATATCGCCAAAAGGCTTTATGCTCTTACCTTTAACGAGCTTGCCTTTGCTGCCTTGTACGGGGTTACAGTCGCTGCTCACATGTGGCTGTCCTCTCTCTCAAGTCACACTCCTATCTCCGCCTGGTGTCCGTTTCTACCTGTTCTCATTACGTTCTCTCGCTTTTTATTGGATTTCGCCCCCCACATGACCAATTAGTCACGTGATCGGGAGACAGCACCTTAATGGTCTCTTTCTCTTTAAAGACTATGTCATAACCTATCTTGCCTTCGGCCCCCACTTAGCCCAGCCAAATGTGGTCGCTACATCATCCCACCGCACGGGAAAACCTCATGGTTTCTATTGAAGTCGGCAGCCAAAACTCCATCGGCATTGGCTGACACATATTTCCCGCTACGTGAGCATCGTTGGTTTAGTTTTTAATGTCCAAACATCCTGCGCCGCTCATTTTTTCTTAACGTTCGCTTAACATCGTTTCAACTCGATGGTTAATGTCATTTGTTATTTGACTGGCGGGTCACCAACACCGCGCCACAGCATTTCCCCACATTGTAGTCGTGATCGTATGATATTCACGGGGGTATGTGCACGACAAACAACCACTACTGGTATTCCTGATTGAGTCATTTGAATATGGATGGGGGACCCATGGGAGTGGATTTTAGGGTTTCCTTACAAAACTGGCTATACCACATTGACTGTTTCCTACTTCCTGTTGGACCTTACTCTTGGTCGTTTTTTCTTCACAGTCATCCTAGAGAGGTTGTACATAAAACAGCAAAGGCCAGAGTTGATTTTATTTATTCACTCTTCTCGTTCAGTCCCAATTCTGTACTTTTTGTGAGAAAAATTAATTCTTTTTCTTTCTGTGCTAACTTTCTCCTGTCAAGGTTCAAATCGTTCGTCGGTCTAAACCACAGACCATCTTAGTTCCTCTACTTTGTGTATCATTTCAATGAAATGTCCCACAAGGGGAGCCGAATGGACTCTATTTCTTATGCAGCTTTTATGCTCTGTGATACGGATTTTAATTTTTCTTTCCGTCTTCCCTATATATATCTTATTACAGGGGCACCAGATGACATATACAACAAACACCGAGTTGCAATTAGTCAGAACTTTCTGCTTCCAAGGGTTCTTTAGACCTAGATCGATTTCCATGGTTTTTTTTGTCTGTTGGCAGCAGGTACACGATCCACATGGGTAATGCCCTTCTGGGGCTCGCATCCCCCAGGTCTCTGTTAGTGTCATTTGTGGTTTGATCTGTTTAGTAATATCATTCCGCATAACCTGATCTTTTATAGATCTACTTCGTCGGAATGCAATCAGCGGTCTCTGCAGAGGTACTTCGCCTTTCTCAAGAATCCCCCAATTACGGTGGATTATTTTTTTAATTCTATTAGATAGATTACTAAACGTGTTAACAAACACTAAGTTATCTTTATTTTTCTCTCTTGGGTTTTGCTCGAGAATGGCTTCTCTGTTTTATTATCTGCCCTCTTCATTGCTTTTTTTGTCAATTTAGCTGGGTAGCCTCTTTCGTGTAGGTTCAACATCAATTTTTGTGCTCCTTCTCTATAATCTGCACTATTAGTGCTGTTCTTTTTTAGTCGAATGAATTGACCAAAGGGCAGGTTGTCACGCGTGTGCCTCGGATGGAAACTTGTATAGTGCAACAAAGTATTGCGATCCGTGGATTTTTTATATGGTTTCACAAAGAGTTCTCCCCTTGCTGGATCCACCTTGATGGTAATGTCCAGATAGTTAATCTCTACCTTGCTTGTGCTTTCCGTGAATCTTAAATGTTGGTTTTGATGGTTAATCCAATCGAAGAAACTGGTTGCCTCGTCTTCATCACCCCTCCAGATGATCAACACGTCATCTATATACCTCCTCCATACCAATATATTCTTCTTGTATGGATTAGTCTCGTTATAGATGCAGTGTTTCTCAAAGGCTTCCATATACAGGTTCGCAATACTTGGGGCTAGGGTGGCTCCCATGGCCGTGCCCTGTATTTGTTTGAAGAATGAACCATTAAATGAAAATAGCTTTCCATAAGTGCCATCTCGGCACACCACATAATGAAAGACACTGGAGTGTTGGTGTTCATCGTTTCTGTTAATAATCTTACTTCCAATACTTCAGGCGATGCTCTCTGTGGTATATTTGTATACAGAGCTATTACGTCTAGGCTGATCAACATCTCAGATTTGCTGTCAAAAGGTCTACCTTCCATCTAGTTTATTAACCTATGTTGTATCTTTTACAAACGAGGCCATCTTCCTCACCATTGGTTGCATAAAGTGATCTGCAAATTTAGAGAGTGGCACCAAAATTGAATCACATCCCGACACAATCGGTCTCCCTGGTGATCTAGTCAGAGATTTATGTATCTTGGGGAGTATGTAGAATTGTGGAGTCTTTGGTTTATCGACAACTAGAAACAAAGCTTCTTTTTTCGTTATCCATCTTCTTTCTTCCGCTTTTGTTGCCTTTTGATGGATTAGTTTTTCCAATTTGAGCATAGGGTTTTCAGCCAATTTCTGATAGTTGTTGCTGTCGCCCAGTTGATTCATACACTCGTCTATATAGTCCTGTCTGTTCAGGATAACCGTGGCTCCACCCTTATCTCCTTTTCTGATTACTATCTGGTCGTTGAAAAGTAATGTGTTCAGGGTGGTTTTTTCTGCCTGGGTGAGGTTTTGAAATGTTTTCTCTGTCTTAGTTTGATCTGCCAAAGCGGTGACTTCTTGGATCACCCTACTTTCAAAAACTCGTGCTTCAGCCGTATGTGTTTGCGATGGAGGACAGTATTCAGATTTCCTATGTAGGCCACTATCTGATTCGCTGTTATCACTTTTGTCTGAGAAAAATTGTTTCAGATGGACTTTTCTCATAAACTCAGAGAATTCTTCTCGGAATTGGAAATGATTGTGTATGTTAGTAGTGACAAACCCTAGGCCTTTATGAAGGGCCTTGGTCTCTTCTGGGGTCAGTTTGTAATTTGATAAATTTACCACAGTGTCTTCATGCTGCGGGTCATTACTCGTTGGTCTGGGTCCCATTCCTGTTGGTCCTGTTCTAAAAAATGTTGTCCAACCGGGTGTCCTCTATTACTGTTCCGTCTTGTACCACCTCGTCTCCTAGGGCCCCTTCTGCCTAAGTTTTGGTTTTGGGCACGTCCCCTTCTTCCTGTGTTATTGCCATCCCCCGTACTGTCTTCACTGGAGCTGTAGGAGGTTCCTCTGAACCTAACTCGTCTTTTGGAATTGCCCTGTTTCTGTGTTTGTTCTTCCTGTTCTTTTATGAAGTAGTCATCCTGTACATAAGGAAAAGCTTTCTCATGGGTAAACTGCTGCATATCCTTTTTAAGACGCCTGATTCGGTCTTTTGTCAAATCTTCTTTAAATGCCTTCATCTCACTCAGTAGATCATCTACTCTTTTTTATATTGTTCTATAGGCACAATTTTTTTAATCTCCTCTTCCAATTTGTTTAGGTCTATCGCTATCTTCTCTGTAGTTTGTTTAGCAGTATCAATTATTAATATTACCCAGTCTCTACCACATTTATTGCCAATGTAGCTCCACTGTAGTAGAAACTCTTTATTTTCCAGAAAAATCCTTGGCTCGTTTCTTACTACAAGTCCCATCGGTAATATGCTGTTCCTTAAATACTCTAGCATTATACTCCCATGTAATTCAGATCTAATCAGCCTCTTTTTCATCTGGGTCAATTCGTCCCAGCTGGTCAGGTTAGATGTATCTCCCAATTCTCCTCCAAACAGTGTTGAATTACTCAGTAATTCGATGACGTATTCATCATCATAACTTTTACACTTCTCAGCGGCCATGTTTTAGCCTATGTCTTGTAGCCCCTATTGCAACTCGGGCAGAGGTGGTCCCACACAACAGATGTATTAGCACAACTTAGTGTGTCTCACGACTTAGCAGCCGTACAAACTCACCATACCATGGATGTGGTATGAAAGTAAGCATGATTTTTAGGAAGAATAAGTGAAAGGTTGTTACGGACTGGGTTGCTTGTCTCGACGATAGGGGTGAGCAACTTGTAGATCCAGGTTAAGAGATGAATTTTTGCTAATTATTAAATGGTCAACTGTCACATGAGATTAAATGTACACAACGATATTGCATGGTAACGGTGCAAATATTGTGATTTGCATATTATAAGAAATACTCATTTTTAAAAAAGATTAAAAAATTGGAACTGTGAAGAAGAAAAGATAAAAGAAAAAAAGTTTTTTACTGTTGAAATATGAAAAATAAAATACTATTTTTTGATACAATGTGGTGTAGTATGAGAATTTAATGGCTATTAACCTCATACAGTAAGGTTCAACCAAATATGGACTTGGGGAAGCAAGGGACCGAGTGAACATTGTATATTGTTTAAGAGTTCTGTTTATAGAGGGCTGTTCACTATCGGTCATAGGAAATATTACCTCTAGTCTCTCTTAAGTTTATTGTCTGGTGCAAAGGTGGCCACATGTTAAGCCTGCATGGATCTACTTTTCAGGCTTCAGAGGTTGGCAAAATACATACCATTGGGAGGGTTCATAACCGTTTATTAAAGAATTTAGAGTAGCACAGGTAAATGCTATTAGGCACAAGGATTTTGTCAACTGACCGAGGACACCGAGATGGAATTTCTTGTGATGATCATAGCAGAGACAATGGCAGAAAAAACATGCTATAACTGCAACTTGCAAAATACATAGTCAGAAATGGATACTTTTTCTACTCTAAATGCTTTTTGGAGGTGTTTGTCTGAATTGTGAATTTGAGGTTTTTAAGAACAGACTAAATCGGCGACTCACTCCCTGAAGTGTGCCTGAAATAAACCTTTAATGAGTCTAGCAGTTATTGTATAGAATTCCAGAAAGACAAATTATTTGTTATTCTTATACTTTCTTATTGGGGTTGCTGCTCATAGTGTTACGCTTGTGGAACACCCTGATTTTTTAAGAGGCCGGTACAAGAAAGCCAGACACTCCAGAAACAAATGGCCACATGGCGCTGGCCACAGTCCAGGAGCTTCCATTTAAAAAAAAGAATATATATATATATATATATATATATATATATATATATATATATATATATATATATATATATATATATATATATATATATATTTTAATTAGGGTTCGCAGCTGCGAGCTCTGGCAACCCCAAATTACATTGCTGCTAACTGTCTAAATCATGCCTTATATTAAACCTTACCTAACTATACTCCCTCAGGGACTTCCTAAGACTATCCCTCATCTGTCCTAGGTTAGTATCCTACATGTGTAGGGTTGTTGCCTTACAGACCCCCTGCTTTATTTAGTCGTCCATCTACCACGCTCATGTTCTCCTCTGCCTCTCCTTAGCTTTCACTATTCTTCCTCTTCTCCAATGCCTTCCACTTCTACTTTCTTCCCATTTCAGTTATAGGGCCACAATTACACCCAGCAGAGAAGGGAAGTATCTGAAATGCCCAAACTTTCAATTAGAACAATTGTTCTTTTTTAGTGACTAACCTCGAATATTGCACTGATAATAAAAGTGTGCCTTCATCCTATTAGGGATCATGAGGAAGATCAGGTGGTAGATGGTGAAATATATCACCTGCTAATACACGATACACACACGTGAAATATTTTTGCGCCTGATGACTGCCCTACAGAATTTAGCCTTGACAGGACAGAATCTTGTACGAATTGAGCTTTTAGTACATCGTGAGAGAGTGTGATTAATAAATCCACGCTAGTAAAATCCAGTGTATTGTTATACTGTGGATGTACATTGTATACTTTTGTATACATTCTATGTTTGTATCAGATTGTGGTTTTACCGATTATTTATAGTGTGTTATGGTATTATGATTGTGTGTGAAATTTTGTAGTAAAACTCAGTATATTATATATACAAGTCTGTGTCGAGGTATGGGTCTAAAATATGTTTAGGACCAACTCCAGGTCTTGCTGATGAAAGACTATTGACACACACTCCATTACCTTCCTTGTGTTTATTTATCAGTACCATTAACCACCAGGGTTCAGAATCAAGGAACTAGGCTCCAAACACGTTGGCAACATGTGCAGTGCTACTCTGTTTCACCAAGACGTCCATGACAATCACTCCTTGGGCACTAAGGAGCAAGTAAAATATGATTGCTGACACCTGAAGTACATGAACAATTAAATATATGTGATTTGGGGCATTTTATTGGTGATTAACTGTGAGTATGGGCCAGAAGACCAATCAAGTTAAGGGGTCTTTCACAATTGATGTGTTCAAGAAAATAACCTAAGCTAGTGCATTTCAACTTCACCACTATGTCATATGTATGAGGTTATTTACATTTGATAACGCAAAACCAAATGATTTTATGAACGATGAGTCTTTTTCACTTTTTAAAAATGTTTTTCTATTAAGCATTTAACATGTTTTACACAGCAAGACAATTCAACCATGAGATTGATGCATGTTGGCAAGGTTGCATGGTTGCAAACCACACGTTGAATTGGGGCAGTGTATAATTGCGGCGAAAAAGGGTAAATACAATCAGTATGTGATTAAAAAAACAATGAGCTGAGCACACAGGATATCACTAGCCATGATAAGATGCACTGGGATACTGGGTCAGACGAGGCCAGATGTCTTTGAGGCGTGAGGGTGAATGCAACATCTCTGTCTAGGCATCTTCACAGCTATTAGCCCAAATCAGCTGGTGCAGCCAGCCAACCAAGGTAGGTGGGGTGGGCTGCACCTTTATCCAATGCATTGCCACCAATTTACAGGCAAGAAGTAGCATCATATTAGCACATCTACCATTGTATTTACCTACAGGGAAACGTAGACCCAATAAACAGGTGTATAGTTCGGTTTGTAGATATTGACCTGTCAAGCTTGATAATTGTAATAGTGCATTAAGCTAAAAAACATAGACATCTGGGCACGTCCAGTGCAAATGTACACATGTGGGGCATCCTTTGGACTTTTCTCCGACACGAAAGGGTCAAATGTATGCATTTTAACTGGTGAGCAGTGTGATTGATGAATACACATACATTACAGGATGCAATGCTTCGAGTTCATTGGTATTCGTTTCCTATGCATACAGAGTTTTCATCATGCCTCATACTTGATCATAATATCACGTGCCACCTCCCATCAGCACGTGGAAGCTTGGGTACCACCATTGATCCAATTCATCACCAATGTACATATAGAGGTGGCAGCAGATGAGGTGGCGTTAGCAGTAACAACGTGTTTCACAACAGAACTATCAACAGGTGGAGTGGACAATGAGAGGAACTCAGCTGACAATTCACCTGCAATTCTGTGATATTATAGTTGATGTGGAAGTGTGGAACTTGAAATGAGACAAAGATGCCATTATCATACAGGTGTGGAACGGGACCCTTTCTACGTTCTTCGGAAATGCTGATGGTATGTATGCGCCCAAGGCACAGAGGCCACGTTCTCAAGCACCCTGCAAGTGGGAGGAGGATGGGGTCAGCAGCAGTGAGGCCAGAGAACAAGGTCTGGACATGATTTCTTCCAAACAGATGCATAAGGGAATGCCAGGTTCAGGGTCCTTTTCACACCAGCACTCTCAAAATGAGCGTGCGTGCATTAAGTGACACGCTCTGCACAACGGAACAGGCAGGATAGCAAGGCAGCTAACGGATTGCTCAGCAGCCCCTCCCTAACCTCCCATTTCTTTCCACTTTTGATTTCTCTTTTATTTACATTAAATGCACATTTAGTATAATGATATTAAAACCCCATTTCATAAATATCTGTGTTTTGTAATTTTTTACCCCCCCTGACATCCATTGAAGTTGCCATGGAATGTAAATATCTAAGAACAACTATAGATTGTAAAACAAACCAGAAATCAGTAGGTGAAGAATGGAGAGTTAACAGTTGCTCTGTAATGCCAGTATTGAGTGGTGTACACACTGAATACGAGGGGTCGTGTTAGCACACTGGGCTGAGGTGGCTCCTGTGCTTCTATCTGAGACAGGACTTTGGGCTGACATGGACACACCGGGCCTCATTACCAGTTTGGCTGCAGCCATGGAGCTATTAGCTACATCGCTGCCGCCAAACCAAGTTCCTTTACCGGGTTCCCAGAATGGGGAATTACCGGGCCATTCCGAGTACGGAGGGCCCGGTAATTCCTTCCTCTGGGAACCCAGGCCCGGACCTTCCCCATTCCCATCTGAGCCCCCATAGGGCTCAATGGGAATGGGAGAGGAAGCTAACAACGGGCCGATTACGACCGGCCCCTTGTTAGCACCCTCTTCTCCTCACGGGACCCGGTAAGGACGCCTGGTTTTACCAGGCGTCCTTACCGGGTCCCGCGAGGGGATCTCGTAATTTCACGGGACGGGTTTAACGGGTCCGCCTCCATTAGCGGAGCCCGTTAACGCGTACCGCGAAAGTTATAATGAGGCCCACCGTGTTTGGATAAATTAAAAGGACACATATGTGGAGAGAATTGGGCTTGCCACGAGGCGATCCCCCTGTCCTACTCATAAACTGGGGCTGGTTATCGGACCAGGTTGGTTAAACTTCATTGCTTGACATTTATGGCTAGAAAACGGGTTACTGGGGAACGCCAAGAATGCCTTTTTTTCTACTATTCCTGAATTCTCATCCACAATTGCCAGGGCTAATAGATAGATGCAGTAAATTCAACCGTGAATGAAAAAGTTGAAGGTTGAGTTCTCGGCACTCATCATTTGTAGTTTAAATTCTGTACATCTGTAAAAGAGATTCTTTTAAAGCAAGATAATCTTGGATTCTATAATCACCCGCCCCAACTGTCTCTCTAAAGAATGACCTTCAGGTGTGTCGCTTGGAGAGCTACATGTGGATTAATCTCGCCAGTCTCCCATGCTGCCAGGCATGTCACCATTTCATGAAATGTCGTTTCCATCAGCTACTTGCTAATATGATTCTGGGCTGTTTCAAGTACCTTCCATGTGCCATTAGATTTTGCAGATTGTATAAAAAAATGACTCAGGTTAAATCACAAAAGTATCTGATTATGTGTTGGTTTAAATATTTCCCTGAGACCACATCCTGTTAATGTTAATGAAGTTGGTGCCTTCTAGCATGACTTCATAAGGGGAAGACACGGTATTCAGCCGAGCGCTGTTGCGGTTTTGGAAATCTATTGAAGATAATATAACCTTTGACCAAGACAGAAGTGACATCACGGGAATGGGATGACCTTCTACAGGAGAACTGGACGTGCACCTGGGCTTCAACAACATCTATTTTGACTTGACAAAAGCCCACACTCTCTGGTTCTTTACCGTGTGGCTCCCACACATCCCAGTCGTCTAAAGGAAGGGAAATGGCGACTGTGGACTAAGACATCACCTGGAGACAGCCATCACCTGGAGTACCTACTCCTTTGACCTCCTGAGCTCCTGCTGATCGTCCCTCTGCACTCGATCTGTAACCACCTGTAACCCGTTTGCTCACACACAGGCGCATCGGCCCGCATCAGCTTCTCTTTTCTTACCTCAGGCGCCTCTTCTCCTCCAGCCACGACCGGAGTGCCTACTCCCTCTGACCCTAGTGTTTCCTGCCGATCTTCCCTCAGCTTTGAGACCGTGACCTCCTTACTACAATTCAGAACTACCACCTCATTTTCCTGCCTCAAGCATCTGGACTCCTCCGCCGATCATCCCTCAACTTTGAGCCCGTGACCTCCTTACTACAATTCAGATCTACCCCCTCATTTTCCGGCCTAAAGCATCTGGACTCCTCCAACCACAGACTCGAGTACCTAAACCCCCAGTCTCTTTTGACTCCTCCCACCTGTCTCTCACCACTTTCTCTAGTCCACCTTGGATGCCATCCCCAATTTGGACTCCCCAACTTGAATCCCCTACACCTGCTCCCACTGACCCTATGCGATCCGCCATATCTCCCTTCCACCTTGCTTTCTCCCCCCTCCCCCCTCCATTCCCCCTCCTCCTCTCCCTTCTACTCTCCTCTTTCCTCCTTATGCCTAGTCCACTTCACTATCCTCTCCCACACTTCCCTAGCCCCTCCCCTTTCCCTTCTCACCATCCTTACCTTCTCTACCCCCCCACTGCCAACCATGCTGCCCTCATGAACATTGCTCTCTAGAACGCCAGATCCATCTGTAACAAAACCGCGGCTACCCTTGATCTATTCTTCCGTCTCAACCTTCATTTCCTCTGCCTCACTGAAACCTGGATTCTCCTTATAACACCTCTGTGCCTGCTTCCTTTACGACCTCCTCTTCCTCTTTCCTCCATACTCCCCGTCCCTCTGGCCGTGGTGGTGGCGTTGGTCTCCTGTACCACTCCAAATACATCTCCTCCTCTTCTTCCCCAACTCTCCCCTCTTTCCCTTCCTTTAAATTCCTATATAAGTCATTCTCCTCTCCCCACCCTATTTCCTTCCTGATTATCTATCGTCCCCCTGGTCCTCTCTCCTCCTTCTTTGATGACCTAGATCACCAACTATCACTTATTTCTCCATCCCCCTCTCCTCTAACTGTTCTTGGTGACTTTAATATTCATCTTCCCTCTCCCCCCAATCTTCTCCTCTCATCTCCATCCTTGATTCCTACCTCCTCTCCCCCCTTCCTTCATCTCCGACGCACTCGTCTGGTTCCACTCTTGACCTCATCTTTAACTCCTCCTATCCCTCCCCCTGTCTCCTCTCTTCCTGTTTATCTCTCTGACCATGCCTTACTTTCGTTCTCCCTTTCTTCTTTCTCTCCCCCCACTAAGTCTAATCCCTCCCCTCCGATCTACTCATGTCGTGACCTGCGCGATTTTGACACTACCCTCTTCTCCGACACTTGCTCCTCTTCTCTTCCATCTCTCCAAAACTTTGCACTACTCTCTCCCGACGACGCTCTCTCTTCCCTCTCATCCTCTATCACCGCTACCCTTGACCATCTCTACCCCCTTTGTCTCTTCCGTCCTACTCAGAAACCTTCTCAACCCTGGCTTACTTCCCATCTCAGCTCTATGCGGCGCCTTCTCAGGCGATTAGAGACACTCTGGCTCAAAACTCCCTCGCTTTCAAATCAATCCTCTTACTTCTCCTACTACGCACTTTACAATTCTTGTCTTGCAATGGCCAAATCCTCCTACTACTCTAACCTTCTTCAGTCTCAAGCTTCCCATCCTCGTTGGATTTTTCAAACTCTTTCCCGCCTTCTATCTCCTCCCACTCCTGATCCCTCATCCAATTCCACACTTTCTCCCTCTGACTTTGCCAACTACTTTTCCTCCAAAATCATCACACTCAGGCAAAAAATTAACCCCCTCGCTAACTCCCTCCTTCCTCCTCCCCCCTCTCCTCCCTCCTTCATCATGTCTGTCTTCTCTGCTGTTACCCCTTCTGATGTCTCCTCTCTTCTTTCCAAAGCCCACCCCACATCCGTCCCCTCTGGCCCTCTCCCCTCCGCTCTCATCCCTGAGATCTATCCTCTCATTATCCCTTACCTTACCACTTTCTTCAACTCCTGCCTCTCCTCATCTACCTTTCCCTCTGCCTTCAAACACGCAACGATTATTCCTATTCTTAAGAAACCCTCTGCTGATCCACTGATAACTGCTAACTACAGACCTATCTCTCTTCTGCCTTTCCTTTCTAAACTCCTTGAACGCCTTGCCTACTCTCAACTCTTTTCCTTTGTCTCTACTTCCTCTCTCCTTCCCCCTTTCCAATCTGGCTTCCGTCCCAAACATTCCACTGAAACTGCTCTCACCTCTATTCTCAACTCACTCCTCTCCGCTCGTCAGGATAAACAATCCTCTATTCTTATTCTCCTTGATCTGTCTGCCGCTTTTGACACTGTCGATCACCCACTCCTGCTCCTCACTCTCTCCTCCTTTGGATTCAAAGGCCCTGTTCTAAAATGGCTATCCTATTATCTTTCTGCCCATGCCTTTGCTGTTTCATGGGGAGGCCAGACCTCTCCTTCCTTCCCTCTAAATTACGGTGATCCTCAAGGCTCTGTACTTGGTCCTTTCCTCTCCTCTCTCTACACCTCCCTCATTGCCCCTGTTATCTCCTCCTTTGGCATCTCCCATCATTTCTATGCTGATGATACTCAGCTCTTTCTCTCTTTCTCCTCCTTCACACCTGACCTCCATCTTAAACTCTCCTCTTGTCTCACAGCCATCAAGAACTGGATGTCCTCCCGCTTTCTTTCCCTCAACACTGATAAAACCGAAGTCCTTTTCTTCCCCTCTAATACTCTTCCCCCTCCCTCCCCTCCCCCTTTTATCCACTTTCCTCCTTCCGATCTCCCTATCTCCTCCCATGCTCGCAATCTAGGCATTCTATTTGACTCCTCTCTCTCCTTCTCTCATCACATTTCACTCACTTCCCGCACCTGCCGATACCACCTCTACAATATTCGCAAAATCCGCCCCTCTCTTACATTCCATGCTACCAAACTACTAATTTCCTCACTCATTTTTTCCCGCCTCTTCTACTGCTCCTCTCTATTCTTCGGACTTCCCTCTTCTCAGCTTGCCCCTCTTAAATCCATATACCACTCTGCCATTCGTACCCTTTGTCTCCTTACCTCCCGCGACTCCATCTCCTCTTCGCTCTCTCACCTTGGCTGGCTACCTTTCCACCTACAACTAAAATTCCACTTTCTCTGCCTTGTTTTCAAATCCCTCCATGGTCTTGCTCCTCCCTATCTCTCCTGCCTTCTCTCCTTCTACTCCCCCTCTCGCTCCCTTCGTTCCGCTGACCGCTTCCTTCTCACTGTGCCTCCTTCCCCCTGTGCTTCCTCCCGGTTCCGCTCCTTCCACCTTCTTGCTCCTCTGCACTGGAACTCTCTCCCCCTCCCAATCCGCTCTTCCTCTACCTTCACCTCATTTCGCACTTCCCTTAAATCCCTCCTTCTCCATTCCCCACCTTGAAGCCTCCCCTTACCCTCTCCATTTCCCCCTGTTTCTCCCCTCTTTTAATTCCTCTCTCCCCTCTCCCATTACATTCTTTCTCCCTTTCTTCTACGCTTATTCTATCCTTCTCCTGCCCCCTCAACACTCCTATCCCCACTCCTCTTCCCCCCTCTCAGTTAATTGCTCCTTGCACTGTTTTGTAGAATGATTCAAGTTGTATTCCTGCTCACAATGTTAATTTTTGTTATTTCTCTGTATTTGTTGTTCCATTGTACAGCGCCTTGGTGTAAGGAGCTCAATAAATCAATCAATCAATCAATCAATCAAGGCACTGGGATTGATGCCTATATACACATTTTCTAAAAATATGCAGACACAAAGCTTTCAGGTTGTGGCTGTAATATTTGAAATCCTCTGCAAGCACTGTTTTTTTCCAGCTCACCTCAATCTGTATTCTAGTACAGTATTTATAACTTTTCTTATTCGTTATATTATGTTTTCTTCAACGCCCCATCTCCTTTACTACCAGAACATGTATATTAAACAAAAATAAATGATTTCAAAGGAGAAATATTACGGATTAAACAGCCCAGTCATTTTTTGTTTAATCTGTTATTGTAATTGGTTATTTATAACACGTTTAATACCCAGAGTTTTCTAAGCGGGGACACGGGAATCGAACCTGTGCTGCTCTAGGTTGTCTTGCTTCAAAGGCAAGCTCATTGTCGGTGAGCTATCCACCCGTGACACGTTGTTTCCATGAGATGGGATCTTTTTTTATGATGTTTAATCACCAATTGTAGAATGGAGTGTGTCATGCCTTCTGTAGCTTTCATTTAAAATTTTTGAGAAATATATTTTATTTGTGTCTCTTCTATGTCTTTAAGGTTTTGTATGAAAATAATACAATACATTTTAAAAAAAAAGGAGTTGAACTTTGATATTTGATATGTATTCTCTTGGATGAGGACTGAACTAATCTTACTGTATTCGGCATACCCTAACAAAATGCACAATCTATAGTTTCCAATCATGTTTCAACTCTCACCACTGTCAAGATTACACCAAAAGTGACAGACGGTGCTTTCACTTCAAACGGCTTTACTTAAGAATATGACCTTGCAAGTCCATCATGAGGAAGGAGGGCTCTTTTTTACGACCACATACTAAATGAAATGATTAAACTAACAGGTTTGTATTCTTAATATGTTGCCATTGGAGGCCATTTACCTTTGTTTATTATACGTGTTCCTGGTAGGTAAAGCCGTTAAAGAGAAAACTGATATATGAGAAAATAGGTGGTACCTTTATATTTTCAAGGGTGTAAGAGATTAAGGCCCTCATTACAACACCGGCGCTAAACCATGGGTCCGCCATGGTTCAATGGGGAATTACCACCCCATTCCAAGGTTGGCGGGGCGGTAATTCCCCATTGAACCATGGCCCTTCCCCATTTTCGCCCCATAGGGCTCTGTGGGAATGGGGAAGGCGCTAAGTACGGTACCGCAAATTGCGGTACCATACTTAGCACCAAGGTCCCTTTGGGGGTCCCTACTTTAACGGCTGGTGTAGACCAGCCGTTAAGTTCGGTTCCCGCAAAGGGATCTCGTAATCAGGCGCTAATGGGTTAACGGCACCGCAGCCTTTTACGGCGCTGTTAACCCATTAGCGCCAGGGTCGTAATGAGGCCCTAAGACTTTGAGCAGAATCTTTGAACTTGGTGATGTCACAGGTAGTGATATCATGGAAAGTGACATAACTGGCCATTATGCGTCTGTGGGCCATGCATTGGCTAGGAAGCATGTTTTGTAAGGACACTTAGTTTCCACTTCATAATTACATATCACATTTATCAACCTGTAAGCTTTACACCTAAGCACACACAATATTTCCATATTTATGTGTAAGGTGCTTGAGTTGGTTAAAGCACCAGATGCAGGGATCTGAATGCAAACTGCAAGTCACACCCTTTTATCCTGGATGAGGTGACACAGCATTTCATCCTTCTGAGGTTGATGGAATGAGTAACGATCTGTTGGCTCAAGCCCCTCTGTCAGGAGTTAGGGGTGTCAAATGAAAGCTGCTTGTGCCTTCAACCCCTAAATGACTCTCCCTTCCATGGCAAAAGCAGGTGCACAGACGGGTTCCTTAGCCGGTCAATACCAATGCCCCATCAAGACCCCTTCCCTGCCAAACATTGTAGTATATAGACTTTATTTCAGGTTTCTGTTTGGAGAGAAGCATAGCTGATCTAAGGAGTTAGGCCACCTGCAACAAATTTACATTTTGGTACCACCCCACTCTTAGTGAGGGGTGGCATATTTTATATTTGTTTTTAGCTAAAAAGGCACTTTAAAGCCCCTTTGCCGGTGTCACCCTTTTCAGGTGCATAGAATGGCCTTATTGAAGCACTAGCAGTGACTCGCAAGCGACAGGGTCATGATCCAGCTGAAGGATGATCCAATCCATCGTGTGCACTACAGAATATTTTATACAGACTGTGATGGATACAGAATATTTTATACAGACTGTGATGGATTTCCATATGCAAGGGGGACCGCCCATTTCTTTTTTAAATTTCAGGAGCTCAGGTAAATGGGTTCTGCATGAAAGCCAGGGTCTGCTGAACAGATATACTTTCATAAAGGATGCCTTAAAAACGGGTGCAAGGGCTTTTATCCAAATGAGCCTGTCGGCCTGTAGAGGTGACAAGCCCACCGCTAGCATCCATATATAAGATGCCATGTGTATACTGTCTGCTCTGCAGCACTTACATGCCAGCAGCTGTTGGACCACATGGTACTTAACATATAATGTATCATTGTCAGGCCACCCCGATACTATTACCACCAAAGCTAGTATGAAGGGAAAGTGTATTATTGATCCCCCAGAAAGATAACCGCATCTCCCATTACTCTTCTCCGAACCCCATCTGCTCTAGTATCTTCCCCAATCTCTCTGCCCCCGATCACCCCGTTCCTTCTCCCTTTAGGCCCAGCATCAATGGAACTCTCTTCCACCCCACGTGAAAAATACTCCTTTGAATGTTCACTAAAGTTGTACCCCCTCAATCAAGAAGGATCACCACTACCTACTCTCATATTACTCCCCCTTCCTGAACAACCTGAACAGTGCGTTGGAACTGGGATATAGCCAGTCTTCCCAGACTAATGTACTAATGTCTGTGTTGTCCCCGATCTGCTATTTTTTACGACACCTGTAAATGTTTCTGGGTGAAACTCCTGTTTACATACAATAAATACAATGCATATAATGCACATTACTTCAGATAATTGCAAAGCCCCTTACTGTGCCACAACAGAATTGGATTTTTTTTTTAAGGACGCCAGTGTACACATTTTTATTACATTGGAAGTGACTTCCCATTTTTGTATGCCATACCTTGTAGAATAGTCTTAGAAGCCACATTTCCGACAACATCAGAAAGCTTCCCTGTAAAGGAATTGTATGTAGTATGCACAAAAACCTAATTATGACCAAAATTGCACTGGCATTTTTGAAAATGAAAATGGCAATCATTTTCATGTTACACTTTACGTTAACTGTACCGCATTCATGTACCTGGTGGCAGGGCTACAGCCTCTTATAAAATGGCGACTGAGCTTAAGTTAAGATAAATGTATAACCGATAAAAAAAATGGTTATAGTGGTAGATGTAAACTGTAAGTTATTTGCCAAAACTACATTTCACGCTAGCCTATATTTTGTTTTCTCAATGTAGCGCTCTACTCTGGTTGAGAAGATGAAAGCAACATATGTTGCAAGCTTATTTCCTTTGCAACTTTACCGACAGTAAATGGTGCCACTGCTCCGAAGAAATCCCTTGCACCTCTGATGAGGATCCTGACACCTGTCCCAGGATGGGGGAGGCTGCCTTTGGGTGGATCTGAGATCTGTCTCTTCAAGGAGAGCCCACAAGTCAAAGGGGAAATTAGCTTAGAGGGAGTCATTACCAGTGACACTCTTCGCTCTGTAGTAGACAAGGGTCATGTGAAGTACAGAGTAGTCCGAAGGCTACACTGCCAGAGAGGACCGGTCTCACCATCCTGGAAATATACTTTGCGTCACTTCCTTTCCAAACCTCCCCTGACTTCATGTGGACTAGAGGATCTGGGTATTACATAGTAAATGAGGGCATATTTGTTTGAGTGATAAGGTTTGGCCCCAGGCAGAAGTTTCACAAAGTGACTAATCCCGGTTCAGGATTCCACAATATAAGGGGTGAGAACCATTTATTCTGTGCATTATCATGTGAATCTTTTGGAAGAATCATTTTAAATCTAACTTGAAATCTTACTGAATGACACTCGATAGCATTGGGTGAAGATAATCATTGCAGAAGGGTGCTCGCTCATAGGGACCTGCTGTAGGATTGAGGCATGCTGGCCGCTGATCACCGCGACCCAGGAAGCTCACTGCCTTTGTTTGTGGCACAGCCATCCTCCATGTAGCTTTGACATGCTTCCCTAGCTGGCGAGAACAGAAGAGGGGGCTATATCTTCCAGCAAACTTATACTGGCACTCACAGCCTTTTCCAGTCCAAGGCATTAGTCCCTAGCACTTTATGATGCTGATGATTAAAACCCTTTTCTGTAATCACGATTGTATCCTGTCTAGAGACTGCAAACCCAACTGAGGTAACAAAAGAAAAATAGCCCCGATTAAACTGCCTGCCTTGTCTGCCGAGTACCCGCCAGAGCAAAATGACTGCAAAAACCTACTATTTATGATGCAAGGAGAAGCGCAGAGAAGCCCGCTGTGCATCACTGAGCCTCCTTAAAGAGACTAAGGTAGTGTAGGTTTCGACAATGTGCTCTCATTCCAAGGCAGGCTAGGTGCATTGACCCCTTTCCCTTTAACTTGGACACCAGAGACTGGATAGGTCCCACTTTCCCACCTTACTCAAAAGACATTTTTAAAAGTAACACATTGGGCCTCATTACGACTTTGACGGTAGCCATGCCCTTTCCCATTTGAGTCCTCATACGGCTCAATGGGAATGGGTGCAGGGAGTTAATAACGGGCCGATTACCACCGGCCTGTTGTTAGCTCCCTAGTCCCCTTGCGGGACCCGATAAGGACGCTTGGTTTTACCAGGTGTCTTTAGCGGCTCCCACGAGGGAACCTCGTAATCTTGCGGAATGGGTTTAACGGATCCGCCTCCATTAGCGGCACCCGTTAACCCATTCCGCAAAGGTTGTAATGAGACCCATTGCCTTTTGCGTTTTCCCTATTTTATTTGTGCTTGCCTATATATTTTTTCCTCTAATCGCCAGAGTGTACAGCCTATCAATTTCTAGTCTGCAGAGTTCTCATTCATGAGCTATGTTATTAATTGGTGCACTGGTGCCAACCTCTACATTTTCTTGTTTGGCAGGGTCAGTCTCAAGATGCAACTTTTGATACAGACCTAAGTGACATCACATGAATAGGATGACCTGCCACAAGTCAAGGGGAGAATTGTAAGTGTGCCTGGAGATCAGAATCATCTCTCTATATACTTAATAAAAGCAAATGATCTCAGGTTCGACCTCCTGTCAGTCACCATTTCTATTCCTCAGACTATTGGAATGTTGAATGTTCTGCCTATACATACATTTTTCAAAGATATGCAGACACAAAGCTCCACGTTGCGGCCTGTAAGACTTTAAATATTCTGAAAGTCCAGGCTTTTTATCTCAAATGAGTCTGTAGTCTAAAACAGTATTCCTAATTTCATTACCCAACTATAGCTGTAGGACTACAACACCAGAGCGCAAAGTAATGAGCACTAATACTCAAAGTTGAGCTTGGTTGAGCTTTTAAAACTTGACA